>NC_138373.1:25354188-25413890 GCF_054177405.1 Leptonychotes weddellii
ATAATGGAATATTATGCAGCCATCAAAAAAAAAATCTTGCCATTTGCAACGATGTGGATGGAACTAGAGGGTATTATGCTAAGCGAAATAAGTCCATCAGAGAAAGACAAGTATCATATGGTCTCACTGATATGAGGAATTTGAGAAACAAGACAGAGGATCATAAGGGAAGGGAGGGAAAAATGAAACAAGACGAAACCGGAGGGGGAGACAAATCGTAAGAGACTCTTAATCTCAGGAAACAAACTGAGGGTTGCTGGAGTGGAGGGGGGTGGGAGGGATGGGGTGGCTGGGTGATGGACATTGGGGAGGGTATGTGCTATGGTGAGTGCTGTGAATTGTGTAAGACTGATGAATCACAGACCTGTACCCCTGAAACAAATAATACATTATGTTAATTAAAAAAATCCAATGAGCATTAAAAGAGAATTTTCTCTGAAATTAGATATTGACAAGCAATTTATTTTTTTAAAGATTTACTTATTTATTTGAGAGAGAGAGGGAGAGAGCACACACATGCGCGAGCAGTGGGGAGGGGCAGAGGGAGAGGGACAGAAAGAATCTCAAGTAGACTCCGGTTGAGCGCAGAGCCCGTCACAGGGCTCAATCCCACAACCCTGAGATCATGATCTGAGCCAAAATCAAGTCAAACGCTTCACCGACTGAGCCACCCAGGCACCCCAACAAGCACTTTTAGTGTGGCCATCTCTAAAAATGATAAAAGACAATATAATCTTTTTCTTCAACCAATCTGAAGCATATGATTGTAATAATCTATACAAAGAGCTACTTAAAGGGGCGAGGAATTATGAAAGAGAACAGGAAGGGGGCCCCTAGACCAGCAGCATCAGCATCACCTGAGAACCTGGTGAAAACACAAATTCTTAGGCCCCAGCCCAGACCAGAAACTCTGGAAATAATGGAGCGAGCAATCCCCATAATGCACACTCAAGTTTGAGAGCCAATGATCCAGTCCAGTGCTTCCCACACATTCATGTGCATCACCTGGAGCAGGACTTTGTGAAAATGAAGATCCTAGTTCAGTGGGTCTGGGGTGGGCCCCAAAGTCTGCACTTCAAACAAGCCTCAGGATGCTATGCTGTGCTGCTGGCTTGGGGAACCACACTTCGAGAAGAAAAGCTGAAGTCCACCTGGCGGGAGAAGGTATGCACACCGTCTTCATGTGGCTGAGTTTCCCTATGGAAACTGCCCTCGATATCCGATGGAAAAAGTCCTTACACAGGTTTTCTGGCTAAGAGATACCATGTAACCTCCCATATAAAAGCTGTACTTGGGGCGCCTGGGTGGCTCAGTCCGTGAAGCCTCCAACTCTGAATTTCAGCTCTGGTCATGATCTCAGGGTGCTGGGATCAAAGCCCGAGTTGGGCTCCGTATTTGGCATGGAGTCAGCTTGAGATTCTCTCTCTCGCTCTCCCTCTGCCCCTCCTGTCCATTGTGCATGCACTCACCCTCTCTCAAATAAATCTTAAAAAAAAAAAAAAGCTGTACTCAACATGTACTAAATATATTTTCAAAAGTATTTCTTTCTTTTCTTTTCTTCTTTTTTAAGATTTCAAGTAATCTCTACACTCAATGTGGGGCTCGAACTCATGACTCCAAGATCAAGAGTCACATGTTCTACCAGGCAGGAGCCCTCAAAAATATTTCTTATTAAGACAACAGTAACAGCTACAAATTGTTGAAACCCAATTTAATTGTTGTCCCATTTGAGAAAACTTTCAATTACGAGTGGACTTATGAGCATTTCAAAATGAAAAAAAAAAAAAAACCCCACACAAAAGACCCCCCGTATTCCTACATCTGTCAGGTTACACTGTCTGATGAACTTTACCTCAAATCCATTAGCCACACCACCTGCTCTCCATGAAAAAGCACTAGTTTCTTTCTTTCTAAAAAATTGTTCTTATATTTACAAACACTGATGTTTCATTTGATTTACATGGGGGGGAGGGAGGTATGTTTTCTTACAGGAGTCTTACAAGTAAAGAATTCTAGTCTAGGTGGAAGTACCTAGAAATGTTGTGTACCTTTATTTTGCAAGTCACGCTTTGGATAAATTTTTTCCTGTTAAATATTAATCAATGTGCTGAAATTTCTACATATTCCCTATTTCACTGAATGTAAGACACCATCAATTCTCAGACACACTATTATTTCATGTACTAAGAAAAGTTACCAATTAAAACATGACATGCCAATTTTAAGATAGCATTCCATTTTAGATATGCATCTTAAAAATAATGAAATAGCTTAATTATAAAGCTCAAAGATATGTACATAGTGAGTTACTCCTTTTCATCTATAAAGGCATGGATTTTTGCTCATTTAACAATGTATCCCCACACCTGAAAACTGGAAGTCTCAGTATCCCTGCAATTCATATTATTTGTTTCATTTTTGTATAAATATATATATATTTTTTTTTGAGTAGTGATTTAAAAAAAAAAAGTGAAGAAAAAAAGGAGTGACCTCTTTTTACCCTGCAACATGATACTGCTCGCTCAAAGTAATAAAAGTTAATTACTCTCAATCTGGATAATTTTCCAATCTGAAAGTATTCAATGTATCTCTCTCTAGTCAATTTAAAATACCTTATAGTTCTATTTTGACAAGAGTTTTTACTTGTTTGTTTCTAAAGCACCTTTCAAAAGTAACAAGCAATGAACAATAAACATCTCACAGCCTCTTATTCATTCAACAAAAAAATAAATTTGCTTTGCAGATTTAACAAGAATTGAAGGGATGTACAGTGTTACACTATAGCTATATATTAGTCTGAGTTGAACTTTTTGACTCAGCATTTTTGTCCTGGCGGCAAGATGAACAGTTTCAAAGGAAAAGACAATTTCTAACAAACCACACTAGGAGGACTGAGGACCTATGTGATTATAGGACATTTCAATTTTCACCTTGTACACATCTACATTTTCTAAATTCTCTAATACGGATACTAGCAAGAAAAAAAGGTTATTTAATTTAATAAGTGGTTGCACTAATTTATATTTTAGTTTAATGCAGACCTTTTTAGTTATTCTACACATTATCACTGTCACATCCCAAGTCCATTCCAACCTCCTACTCCTCACTCATTCAAGTGTTTAGTTGTCAGCATTTCGAACAAGAATCTCAGTGAAGCAAATTTTTCAGACAAAGGGACATAGGTACTAACCTCATCTTCCATCTGAGATTCTAGACTAATCAATGAGTGTCATGAGCCAAGAGCCTACCTTTCTGGTATGTCAATTACCTCAGAAAGAATAGGGGAAAATTTTTTTTCCCAACAAAAATTGTCAGTTAAATTCTGCCTCCTTTCCTGTTATAATTGAGTAGAGAGCGGACTGCTGTTTAGAGTAGATCTCAGGGGTGGTGGTACTGTCTCCTAAGAGATATGCTTAGATATAAAAGTAACTGGGGGACAACACTGGCATTCAGTGTTTGGGGACCAGGATGCTGGACTTCACATAATGCATGGAACAGACACACGTAATGAAGATCCATGCTGGTCCTGAGAATCTTTTAAATGTCCAGTCAGATTAATCACTATAAACTGGCATTACTTTAGAACATAATACTGAAAAGTTTTTATAAGGAATTATGGGAAAACCCCAGTAATTTAGGAGAAGGCAGCTAATGTGAGACAAGTTGAGATAAAATACATATGAAATTAGTGGCCATTTCCTCACATCACACATTGTTAACTCAACGTCGTAATACTGAGCATATCTGAACTAATGAGACATCAACACTGAATCCGAAAATTTCAATCTTTTATTCGTTACCAATGATAAGTGGTAGGAACCCAGTATTGTGCCTCAAGGTAGCAGCATCTCAAAGCTTGTGACACAAAAGGGGCCATACAGTGTAGACTGAAAATATGGTCCCCTCCATGGGGGCCTCCATAATATACTAATACTATTTATATGTTGACTGAGTCTGTAATTTATCTTGGCATGTTATCCTTATTTCCATCTAAGCTGTTTCTCTCTTTATTATCATAAATAGGTTACCCCAACACTTAGGTGTTAACCCCCTCCATTCCCCTCCCCCTCCACGCCAGCGTCCATCTACATCTTTGCTCTTTCCTTCTCTCGTTTAAAAACACTGATAGGGGCGCCTGGGTGGCTCAGTTGGTTAAGCCACTGCCTTCGGCTCAGGTCATGATCCTGGAGCCCTGGGATCGAGGCTGCGCCGGGCTCCCTGCTCAGCGGGGAGTCTGCTTCTCCCCTCTGACCCTACCCCCTCTCATGCTCTATCTCATTCTCTCTCTCAAATAAATAAAAATCTTAAAAAAACAAAAA
This sequence comes from Leptonychotes weddellii, assembly GCF_054177405.1. NCBI lineage: Eukaryota > Metazoa > Chordata > Mammalia > Carnivora > Phocidae > Leptonychotes > Leptonychotes weddellii. Next base: position 25,358,508 of record NC_138373.1, read on the forward strand.
CAAACCACTGATAGTCTTACTGCTCTTCAATCTAAACATCTTCATTAGAAGCAGGTGCAAGCACCCAGGACACGATCTCTTCTAGCACAGCAGTAGGTGCGAGATGTAAATGATGTGGCAATTCGTGTCATTGATTGTTCTTTTATTTCTCCCTTACATTTATTTTTTTATTTTTATTTTTTAGGATTATTTATTTATTTATTTGACAGAGAGAGACACAGCGAGAGAGGGAACACAAGCAGGGGGAGTGGGAGATGGAGAAGCAGGCTTCCCGCGGGGCAGGGAGCCCGATGCGGGGCTCGATCCCAGGACCCTGGGACCATGACCTGAGCCGAAGGCAGACCCTTAACGACTGAGCCACCCAGGCGCCCCTCTCCCTTACATTTAAATTGGAGCATCATACTGATTTTCAATTACGTGTGTACATAGGTTACACTGTTGATGAATTTCATTCCAGGGCTGTAAAGTGGGCTTTACAAAAAGTTTGCTGCAAAGGGGAGGGGCCTTGGTTCTGACAAGGTTGAGCACCACCGCTTCCAAAGAGTGCAGTCATGTGCTTAACGAAAATCAAACTTAAAAGTTTCCTTTGCTTAAGGCAAACCCTGGGCTCCAATATTCCACTTGCATTCAGCCTGACAACCCATCTCTGGCGCACACCCGCCGCTCTAAGCCCACTTCTGGTCTTATGCAGGGCCAAACAAGAGTTTCTGTCCATTTGGAGATCAGGGACCCTTCTGGGAATATGACAAAGTCAAAGACCCTCCCCCCAGGAAACTCATATAGCTTGCTGCACCCAATTCCGGTGGGGGGGGGGGGCTGCCACACACCTTCTGCAGCCCAACTGGGGCCCTAAGAATGGAACTCGAGCCCTAAAACCCTACGAGTGGGGGTGGGGAGAAGGAAGGGAGGCAAGGACGGGGCCGTGGGCGCTGGAGTCAGTGTGCCTGGGTTTGAACCCCCCATTCCACCGCTTCCCGGCAGTGTGACTCCCGGCAGGGCGCTTCACCTCTCTGTGCAGCCCGGGAGCGGCGCAAGTGCCCGGCAGACTGTAAAGCCTCAATAAACCGTGTTGCCGCGGCCAGAGGCACCGCGTCCTGGCGTCAACCCCGCCGCCGAAGAGAACCGAGGCGGGCCCCGGGGTCGCACCAGAGCGCGGGGACCGGCTGCGAAGGGGACTGGCCCGGGCGGCCCCGCGGCCCCGGCCCGGCCGCCCCGCCCCGCCTCGCCCGCGCGGGTCCCGGGACGGCGCGAACCGGGCGGCTCCGCTGCGGCCGCCGGGCACACCGGGGCGGCCGCCCAGGACGCGAGCCGCTCGCCGGGCCCGCTCCCCCCGCCCGGCCCTCCGTCTCCGCCGCTCTCACCCCCTCCTCAGCCCCCAACGGCCGCCACCGCCGGCCGCAGCTCACCTCCCGGGCCGCCGCCGCCGCCGCCGCCGCTGCCGCCGCCGCGCGCGATCTCGCGAGACTTCGCTCCCCTCGGCGCTCCCCCCGCCCACCCCGGGGCGCCGCGCCGCAAGCGCGGACCCCGGCCTGGAGCCGGTACGGTGCGCTCCCCAGAAGCCGCAGCCCGCCGCGGGGTCAGGCCAAGCCGTGCTCGCGACCCCGCGTCCGAGTTCCTGCAGCCATTCCGCCCACGTCCGTGACCGCGAAGGGTTAAAAGCCAGGTGCGCGACTGCGGACTCCCCTCACCTGGCCGGCCGGGTGCGCATGCGCGTGCCCGGGGCCCTGGCCCGGCGAGCCTTTGCAGAGGCTCAGACCGCACTGACAGCAGTAATCCTAGCAGCCGGTCTTGGAGTGCTTACTGGGCTCAGAGTAGTGTTGCAACTCCCCTTGGGTCCTCACAACAGCCCCACGAAGTGGATATTACCATCCTCCCCACTCCAGCGAGGAGAAAACGTAGGCTTGGCTAGATTAAGTAGCTCCAGGTCACACTGCTAGGAATTGGCATCCGGGGTTGTCTGACGCCCGAGCCAAAGCCCCATTTTTTCGCCTCCATGACAACCCCAGGCCCTGGCCTTGGCCCTCCTTTGGCTGAGGGCGTTGAGTCTCATAAGCCCGTCTCTACGTCCCTCCCAAGGTTCACCAAGGTGAGAGGAGGCAGGAGCTCCTGGGAGGCCCCCTGCTACAGTCTCTGTGGTTTTACAGAGCTGCTGTCCAGAAAATGCTTCTCCGCGTTACATGAGCTCCCTAAGGCCTCCCTGTGCCAGGCTCAGTATAGGGGCCCTGAAAACTATGTGACTATTTATACTCTTATATTCAGTTGTCTCCTCTTTACAGTGGTGGCCTTTTGATTGTAGAGAGCACAGTAGAATGGGACACAGGACATAGATCTAGAATACACAGATATTAGGGCATGCAGAGAAAGATGTGTCTTCTTCCCAGGGGTAAACTCTTAACATTACATTATTGTTTCTTTTTTTAAATATTTATTTATTTGAGAGAGAGAGAGAGTAGAAGGAGGGGAGAGGGAGAGGGAGAGAATCCTCAAGCAGGCTCCCCACTGAGGGTGGAGTCCTACCTGGGGCTCACTCCCAGGACCCTGAGATCATGACCTGAGCCGAAATCAAGAGTTGGGCGCTTAACCAACTGAGCCACCGAGGCACCCCTATATAACTGTTTCTAAAGCAAAGGGGCTCGCATTCATTGAGAGCATTTCAAGGTTGCTACCAATATTCTTCCAAGTTAATTCTTCATAGGAAATATTCTTTATAGGACGATGAAGACTGGGGGAGATGGAGAAACTGGCCTGAGCTCCCATAGTGAGACAGGACATGGATCTAAGCCTGAGTCCAGAGCCCAGTACTGCCTGGCACCTAAGTCCCATGAGTGAGCATGAGCTGGTTCATGTGGGCCAGCAAATGGCCATAAAATCCAGAGCCTTGGAGGTTCTAGCTACTCCTTCACCTTGCATCAAGGCTGTGCAGGTTTACCCAGCCCACCTGACAGTCACATCAACATCAGCAAATATTGGCCTGCCCATTTTCCAACCCTCCAGAAACAGGGCCGTTCTCTGTAGATCAGAGGTTATGAGTGCCCCTCCATGTGCCAAAATCACCCAATCCACCTGATGGAGGAAGTGAGAGAAGCAGGGGAAATCACATCGGATGGGCAACAACAGGTGCCAAGCACTGCTCCAAGTACTATCCATTCATTAACCCACTTAATCCTCCCCAAAACCCCATGTGGGAGGTATGGCTGTCCTTGATTCAGATACAGAAATCAAGGGGCTAAGAGGGGAGTGAAGTTGCCCAAGGGTACACAGGTAGTAAGTGGGAGGGCTGGGGTCACACACCAGGTTGGTCTGTCCCCAGAACCACAGACTTTGGACTCCGTGACTAACAAGACACGGCCCCAAATGCCCGTGTCTCCATGAAATTGAAAACCAGGAAATCCCCTGAGATCAGGGCTCTAGTATATATATGACACTGTATGTTCTCCTCTGGGTGGACTGTGCTTCAGTATTCTCATCTTAAATAAGGACATAAAGAGGTTGTTGGGAGGATTAGCCAAGTTAATATGCATGAAGCATGTAGAAAAGTGCCTTGCACTGATTAATCTCTCAGTAAATTATAGCTATTATTACCATAAGGTGCGATGTCTGTGATGTTTTATTCTGTCACCATCTCCCAGTACAGATCCCCGATCAAGTTGGAGGATATGACCTTATCTGCTCAGGCATGGGAATAAAATTAGTTCTAGCAAAAAATAAATGCTCTTTAATGGACAAAATGACCCCCACAACCCCCCCCCCCCGATTGTGGAAAGAGACCAGACACTCCTGAAGTTCGGATGCACTCTCTCTTCCCTGTTTTCTGGGAGGGTGGAAGCCAGTTTTATAAAAGGCTCCACTTATAGAGGAAAAGCTACCCAGATATTTTTAAGTTGTTGGCAAAAGCAAAAAAAAGAAAAATAATCTGAGACTTCTTAAGAAAATTTCGGTGAGGTTGGGGATTAATATAACCACAGTGACATCATGACTGGGGAAAGGGTTTTTACAGGAACTGAAGCTGCCACACACTCAGGCCATTGTACCCCAATCAAAGTAAGGTTTCTACTCTAACAAAAGGCATGCCCCACGTTCCCATGAATGGCAATGGCTTGCTATGGAAATAAGCCTCATCGGTGAAGGGTTGGACACAGCAGCGTCCATAAAGCGCTTTACACTTGGATAGCACAAAAACAAACAAACAAACAAACATTCCAGGGGTGATTCTAATATGCACACCTCTGAGGTATTAAAATGCCTTCTGATCCAGGAAAAATTTTATAATGCAATTTGTCTAGTGCTGATTCGTTCAATAAAAACTTATTAAGCATTTAAGCGTCAGTTACTGTGTTAGTAGCCATCAGCAAGACAGGCCAGTCCGTGCCCACATCACATGTATGGCCTAGAGGAAGAGACAGGTGTCAAATAATTCAACACCAATGGGTGTTGAAATAAATGGGTGATAAATAAAATGAAAAAGAAGAGCAAATGACTAAAAAAGGAAAAAAGGCAGGATGGATGGAAGGATAGGAAAGAACTTACCTGAACCGAGTTTTGAAGGACGCATCAAAGGGAACTAGGCAAGGGGGAGAGGGGAGATCATTCCAGAGATAGGGACAGACAGCATGGATCAGCAAGGGGTAGGTAAGTTTTGGGGGCTGGGAAGGCAGGGTGGACTGGGGCCTTAAGAGGCATCCCAGATCTGTGAGTACCATGAGCATGTGGGGACAGCGGAGAGCAGGAAACCCAAGTGGAGACGGAAGAGTGCGGTGAGCTATGACATTGGTCCCCACATATACATCCTGCCCTGCTGGGCAAATCCAAGCTCATTATGGGATCCTACGACCTCTGCCCCACCAGTGGTCAATGGTCAAGGACGGGCAGGTGGTAATGACACAGCTGTCATACTGCTAGTCAATCTGAATTTGAGGAAATATCACATTAAAAGTCCTGGCACCCCAGAGTAGAAAGCAGGATGCAAATCTCCTGCCTCCCGTGCAACTAGGACAGGGGATGTGACGTAGGCTCCGCCAGCCAGACACATCACATGAGGCTGAATACGATCCTGAGCCTCAGTTCTGTTGCAGTGACTGGTGGCTACAGCAGCCAGTTTGGGGGACAGCAGCTGCAGGGTAGAGCTCCCGATGGAGAAGCTACACCAGTGCTGACCAGTGAGAGCAAGCTCAGGCAGGGTGGTGGTTAGCTTCTGGGCCCAGGCGTGCAGTGTGCTTTGGTGCATTTTTCCTAGAAGCTTAGCCCCAGTCTCTTTTCTCCAGCCCTCGCAAAGATTCTGTGGGGGTACCTAACATCCTTTATTATGTTCCCCTCTCTGCTTAAACCAGTTAGCATTCCCACCAAGAACACTGACCCCTCGCAGGCCAAAGCCAAGTGGAGCCTAAGAGACTTGGAGACAGACTCACTAGGACAGCAGCGAGGGGAACTTTCTCGGCTGTAAGGGAGAGTACCAGAAAGCCAGCTCACTCTCCCGCCTTCTGTGGAAACTGTGTTGCCACTCACAGCTTTACCCACAGCTGCAGGATAAGATAGGGGCTACCTGGCAGAGAAACAGAGAAACCAAAGATCTTGGGTCCTTGACTACATCGCCAAGCTGCTGGACTGACCCCAGACCTCTAAGGCCCTGGATGTCCCCTTCCCTAAACTAAAGCATGTGTGGTTAAATCAACTCGAGTTGGTTTCTCTGTTCCTTGCAGCCCAAACATTCACAGGGGTGCAATCAGGAAAGGAGCAGCTTATGGGGAACAGGTGTACCTCTTCCCTGGCTGTGTCAGGAGCCGCCCCAAATCCTGACCAACTTTTCACCTCTAGCCCTCCCACCCCTGCACAATATCAGTCCCACTCAGATAAGCGCTATCTGATTCCAAACGCTTTATTCCAGAAGACACATCCTTCCTGTGCCCTTTCCATCCTTTGGCTCTCTTGCTGATGGGCACATAGTGGTTCTGTTACTTGCCCAGCTCCTACCGTTGGTATGTGACAGAGCTCAAGTTCTGGAGGCAATCCAGATCCCAGACTTCTTTTAACCACTAAGTTTAACACCATGCATCATCCACCCTCATTACAAAAAAAAAAAAAGGGCTTTAGCCAGGAAAAGAACTAAAAATGAACTCAAATCCAGTTCCGTATTTTCGATCTCGCCCTGAGCAAGCTTTTGAAGTCTCACTTTGACAGGAAAATGAAGTTGATGGTACCAGCTTCCTAGAGCCTGGGCATCATCTGTGCCATTCACCCGTGACCTCTGGCTTCCCACCTTGTGGGTACGTGCAAGATGGAACTTCCTGGTCCGCTTGGGTAGGGTCACGTGACTAGTCTTGGCCAAGGAGTGTGAGCAGAGGGAGTAGATGTCACTTCTGGACTGCTGCTCTGTTGAGCGGAGCCCCCGGACAATCCATCGTGGACATACAAGGTGAGCAAAACCTAAACTTCTATCGTTTTAAGCCACTGCGAATTTGGGGTTGATGGTTGTCATAGCATGGGTTAGTCTATCCTGATTGATACACATGGTGTGGTCATTTGCTCATTTGTTCACTCAAGAAACACTTTTCTACTATGGCTCAAACCCCAGCTGGACGAGCAAGGAAGCTCAGGCAGGGGTCCTGAGGATTCTGGCTCACTGGCTGGGGTGGGGCCCTGGCCTCTGCATTTTCATGGGGCTTCCCAGGGATTCTGATGCACTGCTGAGCCGGAGACCCTTGCATTACTAGTGGCTCACCATGGGATGGTAGAGGGGGACAGGGTCTCTACCACTGAGGACCACACAGACTGCTATTTCACGCCTCTGTGCTTTGACTCATGCTGGTCCCTCTGCCTGGCATGCCTTCCCTCCATGCCTACCTCCCTGCTTCCAGACACCAGCCAAATCTTCAGATACTCGGTTTGATGACCCCACCCTAGGTGCTGGGATCGTTCCCCATGGCATGGTCCTACAAATAGCTTGCTTGTGCCTCCTCCATTAGATTGCAGCCTTGTAGAGGTTGGGGTCTTGGTGGCTCCCTTTCTCTGGGCCATCCGACTAGCGCTGTGGAGGTGGGGAGAGACTTATGCATCAGTATCAGCCATAGCCACCTGAATATACAGCTCAGCAGAACCAAAGCCCTACACTTACGAGACAGACCCTCCCAAGAAGACTACCAGTAAAGTATTTCAGAAAGCAGCTTTGGGATTCTAATCCAGGCTCTGCCACTTTGCAGCTCTGTGACCACAAGCACCATATTTAATCTCTCCTGAGCCTCAGTTTCTTAGATGTCAAATGGGACTAATGACAGTACCTGCCTCACCCAATTGTGCGAATTCAATGAAATAGAAGAACTGAATTAAATTTCAGCCACATTTATCACTGTTACCTTGACTGTCACTGTCTCATTATTATTCCCTGCTGCCACTACTGAGCATGTCCCTGTAACTATCATTATTAATATTATTACTTACCACATGCTCCCTCCCTTCCTGCCAACCCTAAGTGACTTTGCTAAGCATTCCCTCCAAGAATGAAGAGTATTCTTGGAATTCTCGAAGTGAGTTCTTCATTGTCTCCTTAATGGTTCAGTGCCCACAATGGTTTAGCACCCCTTGTACCTCGGGGGAAGCTGCCCAGCTGCCAATATCAGGCTACCTGGATAGAGCTAAGAAAATATGGGCTCTCCTGAGGCTCCCTCTCTCATGGACTTGACTTCCTCCTGCTCTGGAGTACTCTGGGTTCATTCCTGGTCAGCCCAAGCACTGTGAAGGTAGCCTCCCACCCCTGGCTATGGGAGTGGCAGGATCCCAGTCAAATAGGCCTGTGGGCTTCTGCAATCACTGATAACACACACAAAAAATAATACCTGGAACGGGCTTACTTCTTTCTTCCCAGAGGGAGCTAAAAGAGTCAGGCTTTTGAGGTTCAAATAATAAAAGCTCTGTATGCCATCAGAGTGAGCAACTCCTGCCCTCCTTCCTTATCTTCCTATATCTGGAGCACAGTGGGCAAAATTTGGGTTTTCAAGAAAACATTCCTGAGGTTTCATGCTGAACAACTCCAAGCTGGTATGAAAGAACAGAAAAACAAAAATTCCCCCACACCCGAAGTGTTACAAGGACAGGGGACTGAGGGAACAAAAACCAAACCTCAGACAACAAAATAAAGGAAAGAGTAAATGAGGTTTTTCTGATGGAAATGTTTCTGAAGACCCAGCCATGAAAGTTTTCTGCTAAAGATCCACTTTCAGGTGAAGGTTCACAAGGTCTGTGAAGAGGGAAATAAAGATGGGGAGTCAAAGGAAAAGAGACCAGCATGCATTTGGGAACAGGAGGAGCAGAAATCAATGAGGAGATAAGAAGGCAGCCCCAAGAGGCAAGGTGCTTTCAGAAGCAAGGACAGCGGTCAAGGGAAGAGGACCACTAGATGAGCATTTTCTCCAGAGGGCTAGAGCAGAAAACAGAAAAACTACCTTTTTCTCCACCCCTCCCCCCCAAGACTTTGTTGATAGACAGCTGCTCAAATAAATTTGTATCCCCATTTCAACTGATTCATTTGGCTGGAACAATAAGCTTACATTCCAGAGCCTGGGCTGACCTCATGCACCCTACTGCCGATAAAATATTAAGTATGTAATTAGTGCTTTTTGCACTAAGAAGGACCATGAAATCTGCTGGGTTCTTTTCTGTTTAGCTTCCGATGGCAGCATTCAGACTTGAATGTTGTGTTCTCATGTCAGCCATTTCCAGAGGAGAAAGGAAGTGGGGAGGAATAAGAAGGGAAGGTGTTTTACAATGTATCAAGATTTAGGGATCAGCCCTTCAATGAAAAAAAAAAAAAAAAACCAAGTTGCAAATGAAGAAAATTACAAATAAGGTGGGAGGCTAGAATGATCCTATGGTGATGAGTTAAAATCAGTCTTGTAATAAACTAAAGTTTTTTAATAAACAGAAAGATAGACACATAAAGATATAAATATAGATGTGTTTGCATAGATTAATATACATATTTCCAAGCTCTGAACACTGAGAGGTCCTAGAAGCAAGGATTTTTCAGTAGCAATGAGCACACTTACCACTAATATCTTGGTTTCTAAACACCATACTCCAATAAAAGGAACCAGGGCTCCTGGGAGAAGTGGTTGCTTCCAGACCTGGGGTAGGGAAAATACAAGATGAGCCAAGAATACCAGGCAGTACCAGAAATTAGGGAATTGCTTTAAAAGTTTGGGTGCTTACTAAGTAAGGCTAAAGGAGCCAACCTGAAGGAGCTCCCAATGGCCCAAGCTGGAACAATTTGAGCAACAACAACAAAAAACAATAGTATTGGATTATAAGCCTTATAATAAAATAAATGTCCTTGAGTTCATATTGTTGGAAGGAAGGAAAGAAGGGAGGGAGGGAGTCTCTCCTTAAAGAAGAATTACAATTAATAAATGTAGAGTGAGGGGCACCTGGGTGCCTCAGTTGGTTAAGCATCTGACTCTTGATTTCAGCTCAGGTCGTGATCTCAGCGTCCTGAGATCGAGCCCCATGTCAGGCACCGTGCTGAGCACGGAGCCTGCTTAAGATTCTCTCTATTCTTCTCCCTTTGCCCCTCCTCCGCTTGCTCGCACCTCCCCTCAAAAAATGAATAAATAAATGTAGAGTGAATGAGGCAAATAAATAAAAATCACCATTGAACAGCGCAGTAATAATTGCTGCAGTAAAATCCATCCATGGATGCTAAAATTTAAGTGGGCAAAAGTTTGAGGATAAACAGGATAGTCTTGAAGTTTCCCTCCCAAGATATTTATTAGTTATAAAGAGAAAAATAGTAACTTCACAGTGAAGAAACCCTATAAACGCCACACTAACCAACTGATTGAGGTTAACATCACTAGTACTACGTTATATTTTTATGCCTGATATAATTTGATAAGAAGGGCACTTCACCTCCATGGCATCCTCCCCCAGAACTCATAACCCCTGTTGTATCCAGAGAAAACATCAGACAAACCCAAACTGAGGGACATTCTACAAAATACGAGACCGGTATTTTCTTTAAGGTGTCAAAGTCATGAAACTAATAATAACACTATAGGTTAACTATACTGGAATTAAAATAAAATAAAATAAAATAAAAGTGTCAAAGTCATAAGAGACAAGCAAAGTCTGAAGAATTGTCACAGACTGGAGGGGACTAAAGAGACCCAATTACTGAATGCAGTGTGGGACGCTGGATAGAAAAAGGACATTAGAGGAAAAAACTGGTGAAATCTGAACAAAGTTCTTAGGTTAGTTAATAATATTGTACCCATGTTAATTTCTTAGTTTTGATAATTGTACTATAGTTTATTTTATTTTTATTTTTAAAAAGATTTTATTTATTTATTTGAGAGAGTGAGTGCCTGAGAGCACGAGCCGGGGAGAGGGGCAGAGAGAGAGAGGGAGAAGCAAACTCCCCGCTGAGCTGGGAGCCCAACATGGGATCCGATCCCAGGACCCTGGGATCATGACCTGAGCCGAAGGCAGATGCTTAACCGACTGAGCCACCCAGGCGCCCCTGGACTATAGTTTAAAAGACACTAACATTTGGAGGTGTTGAGTGAAGGGTATATGGGAATACTCTGCTGTTCTTGTAACTCTTCCATAAGTCTAAAATTATTTGAAAATAAAAAGTTTTTTAAAAATGAGGTGCTGGGGCACCTGGATGGCTCAGGCAAGTTAAGCATCCGACTCTTGGTTTTGGCTCAGGTCATGATCTCAAGGTTGTGAGATAGAGCCCTGCATTGGGCTCTGTGCTCTGTGTGGAGTCTGCTTCAGATTCTCTCTCCCTGACAAACCATAAGGGACTCTTAATCATAGGAAACAAACTGAGGGTTGCTGGAGCGGAGTGGGGTGGGGTGGGGTGATGGGGTAACTGGGTGATGGACATTAAGGAGTGCACGTGATGTAGTCAGCACTGGGTATTATATAAGACTGATGAATCACTGACCTCTACCACTGACCTCTGAAGCCAATAATACATTGTATGTTAATTAATTGAATTTAAATTTTAAAAATGGAAAAAATAATAAAGAAATAAATAAAAGTAAAATAAATAAACAAGAAAAAAAGATTCTCTCTCTCCCTCCTGCATTCTCTCTCTCAAATAAATAAATAAATAAATAAATAAATAAATAAATAAATAAATAAAATCTTAAAAGAAAAATGAGGTGCTGAGTTTACCTAGGTATTGCTGACAGGGTTTTCTAGGAGGAACCTGGCAAGTGTCCATTCAAAAACTGGTGTAAGAAATAAGGCCCTTAAGAGCTACCCATTTCTTGGGGGAGGGTTTGGAACGGGAGTTTCAGTCAACAACAAGACACGGTTCGGGTCCTCATAGAGTTTACTCCCTACGGGAGGAGAACAGGCTCCAGATAAGTACAAAAGAAAACTAAAGTAATCGTGAGCTGTGCCAAATGCTGTGAAGGAAATCACTAAGGTCTGGAAAAGTTTTTCTAAGGTAATGACACCAAGACTGAGACACCAGTCTTGAACGTATCAAGTACAGGAGAAGAACCCCCAGTAGAGAGAAGAGCACACCCAAAACCCGGAGCCAGGAAAGAGCTTGGTGTGTTCAAAGAGACAGGACGGGGATCTCCTAGAATACTAGGTCGTAAGTTGACTTAGAATAGAATCGTAAATCCACAGTAGATACCACCACCCCTACCACAACTATCCACCACCTGTCATAGGGTCTTCCCAACAATTCTACCAGGTAGAGATGAATGAAACCATCACTGTCACCACCAATAGAAACCCTCTCTAAATGGTAATAACAAATGGAGTGTAATCACCTGCTATGGTCTCAGTGTTTGTGTCCCCCCCCATCAAATTCATATGTTGAAACCTAGCCCCCAAGGGGCTGGCGTTAGGAGGTGGGGTCTTTGGGAGGTGATTAGGTCATGAGAGTGGAGCCCTCAGGAGTGGAAATGAGTGCCCTTATAAAAAAGACCCCAGAGATCTGAGGACCCAGAGAGGAGATGGCCGACTGTGAACTTAGGAAGAGGCTCTCACCAGACACCAAATCTGCCGGCACCTTGATCTTGGACTCCCCAGCCGCCAGAACTGTGAGAAATCAATGTTTGTTGTTCATGAGCCACCATGTTTATGGTCTTTCTGTTAGCAGCCCGAAGGGACAAAGACACGGGGCCAGGGCTTTAGGGTTGTGTGAGGGCACATGGTGGAATTCACAGCAGCATGGAAATCGATCTTTGTGCTGCTCTTTTCCCCGGGCAAAACCTCCCAAGAGAGGAAAAGCCCCAACTGGAGGCCTGTTTCTTAGCAGAGCACGTCCATGAGAGAAGATGCATGCACGCAACACCCAGAGCAGTTTGCAATTGGAGAGTTGAGAAGTAATGAACTGTTCTGATGAGACAAAAAGTGGAGAAGAATCTTTGGAAGGGACAGTAAAAGAAGGGAGAAGGGGAACAACATTCAGGGGACTCTGAAGATACCTAATGATCTGGGGCGCCTGGGTGGCTCAGTCGGTTACGCGTCTGCCTTCAGCTCAGGTCGTGATCCCAGGGTCCTGGGATCGAGCCCCACGTCGGGCTCCTTGCTCAGCAGGGGACGGGGCGGGGGACTGCTTCTCCCTCTCCCTCTGCCCCTCCCCCTGCTCATGCTCTCTCTCTCTCTCAAATAAATAAAGTCTTGAAAAATATATATACCTAATGATCACTTGAAAGTTGTTTGGATAGAAAACTCCCTCCAGACGCTGAGCCCCTTGTAAAGCCTACTGCACCCTCGGGTCTGGTGTGTCTCTGCCTATCTGTGTGTGTGCTGGGTGTGTGTCTATGCAGTGTCTGTTGGGCTGCGTCTGTGGGTGCCGCTGCGCCTGCCCACGCTTGGGCACGCCTTTGTGTTTACGTGCCTCTGTGCGTGAGTGTGTGTGTGTTGTGTCTCTGTGTGTCTGTGTCCGGGTGTGTCTGCGTGTGATGGAAGTGGCAACGAGGGACTGACCGAATGCTTGCCAGACCGAAGACAAATGAATTCCCACAAATGCCAGAGGGAGAAGTCAGCCCAGCCAGGAGGAAGTCGAGGCCCAGGTGACAGTGAGGAAGTAAGGCCCTAGGAATTCAGGGACATCCTTGTGGGGATGTTGGAATTTCCCCAGGACTCGGAATGCAGTGGGAGTGGCCAGTCCCTTCACAATGATCTAAAGACCTCAAAGGGCAGGACGACCCACCCCCAAATTGGCCCCTGGCCTCCAGAGTTTTATCCTCTGATAACAGGATAATAACAAACTAGTCTCCAGGCTGGTACTTTCATAAGACTGAAGAGAAACCCCCCCATGTCTGAGTTTCCCTGATGTCTTGGGTGGACTGGCGACCGGCTGAACACATTGAATCACAATGAGAAAATCATCCCTCTTTCTATCTGCTGAAATTTCAATCCCTCTGCTGAGAAAGCCTCTTGTTGGTGCTAGTCTTTCTTTAACGCTTCTTTTGCTCATCTTTTTTTAAAAGAAAATATTTTTTTCTTTCATATCAGTGAAGAGCATCCCAGCCTCAGGCACATTGACTAGAACATACTCTCTCACGGATACACAGAACTAGGCTCTACAGAAGTGTGATTTTGCAGCAATAACAGAATTACCCCCCCCAAAAAAAAACAATCCTAGTATCATTCCTTGGTTAATTTGGCTGTCTTCATCAACATAAACATGAAGACATGGAAGAGAGCATTTTTCCATTTGGTAGACATCTTAATTTTTCTTAACTATTTTGGGAATAAAATATGAAGTGTTCAACTCATTAGAAACTAATACAGAAGCACTTCCTGAGCTTTTATTTATTTAATGTTTTTTAAGACTTTATTTGAGAGAGAGAGATAGCAGGAGCAGAGGGGAAAGGGAGAAGCAGGCTTCCTGCTGAGCAGGGACCCCCCCCCAACGTGCGTCTCGGGCTCCATCCCAGGACCCAGGGATCGTGACCTGAGCCGAAGGCAGATGCTTAACCAACTGAGCCACCCAGGCGCCCCCCTTCCTGAGCTTTTAAAAACTTGAGACTTTTGTGATACTAGAGGTACCTTCAGGAGATCTTTTTTGTTCTTGTTTTCTTGCTTTTAATTTTTATTTTGAAAAAAGATCCAGACCTACAGAAAAGTTGCAAGAACAGTCCAATAAACTCTCTTACGCTCTTCACCAAGATTCACCAACTGATGACATTTTTGCACATTTGCTTTCTTTCTGTGTGAATCTATGTACACGTATATACATGTAGATGTGTAATATATACCCATAAACGTAAAGACATATGTAAGTGAATATATATATATATGCACACATGCACATACGTACACTTTTAAAAAATAAAACTGAAAGGTTTATAATGGAATCAGCCCCATGCTCTTCATTCCCTGGGGCAATAGTTCTCAAACAGCTCTGAACCTTCGGGGAGATTTTTATAAAACACCACCCCTGCAGGTGCTGATATAATTCAGTAGTAGTAGTAAGGCTCAGGTATCAGAATGTTAGTAGCTCCTGGGGCTTTCAAAAGCAGAGAACCACTGGGGCACCTGGGTGGCTCAGTCGGTTAAGCAGCTGCCTTCGGCTCAGGTCATGATCCCAGGGTCCTGGGATGGAGCCCTATAGCAGGGAGCCTGCTTCTCTTGTTCTGCCCCTCCCCCTCTCGCGCTTTCTCGCTCCCTCTCTAATAAATAAAATCTTAAAAAAAAAAAAAAAAAGAGTCACAACTACTGCCCAATCTTTTTTTCTTAAAGACAAGTCATACACACACTTATTACAAAAGCATTTGAGAATAAATTGCCACGATCATCGTCCTTTATCCCTAAATACTTCATGTACCCCCTAAGCACAAGGAAGGACATTGGCTTCCATCACCATAGTATGGTTACTAAACTCAGGAAATTTCCTAGTGACAGTGTGCCAGCATCTAATATTAAATTCATATTCGAAGTTTGCGAACCATCTCCAAAAAGCCATTTCAGTAATTGTGGTTTTTTTAACCCAGCATCTAGTTCAGAATTACATTGCATGTATAAGTCCTTTCTCTTTACTCTCAATAATCTAAAGCAGTTCCTCCATCTTTCTTAGTCTTCCGTGACATTGCCCAATCCCCCCCCTCTTTTTTTTTTTTTAAAGATTTTACTCATCTGACAGAGAGAGACACAGCTGAGAGAGGGAACACAAGCAGGAGGAGTGAGAGAGGGAGAGGCAGGCTTCCTGCTGATCAGGGAGCCCAATGCGGGGCTCGATCCCAGGACCCTGGGACCATGACCTGAGCTGAAGGCAGACACTCAATGACTGAGCCATCCAGGCGCCCCCGAGCCCCCTTTTTAACCAAGGCTCTGGAAAACCAGAGTGGCATGCTCTGGCTAGAATGTAGTCGACTTTGGTTTGCTGAGTATTTATCTTTCCAGTTATCTTCTATTGATGGCAAGTGACCCTGATTTCTTATTTATGGAAGTGATACACAGCTTTTTTTTTTTTTAATTTAGAGAGTGAGCAAATGTAAACGGAAATATTAAGGAAATAAGAGAACAGGTATGTAGAGGTAGTGAAGGTCTTCCCAACCCCAGCACTGCTGATGTTTGGGGCTGGATAATTCTGTATTGCGGGGGGCTGTTCTGTGCATTGTAGGATGCTTAGTGGCGTCCCCGGGCTCTGTCCAATCGATGCCAGTAGCAACCTCTGTTCCCGCTCTGGTCATGACAACCAAAAATGTCTCCGGACATTGCCAAGCATCCCCTGGGAGTCAGACTCTCTTGGCTAAGGGCCACTGATGTAGCCCCAACCACGAGAGAGGAGGGTGAATGGCTCCAGTTTGGGATGCTTACCAAGTGCTGCCATGTACCTGGCCCTGTGCTAGGTACTGGGGGACAGAGATGAGCACGGCCCAGTCCAGCTCTCTGGGAGCCAGTGTGAGACAAGCGGGGCACAGAGGAGGTCCAAGAGGCAGAAAAAAGGAAACCAGGAAGAGGGAGCTGGGAAAACCATACCGTCACCTAGAATTAAGTCTCCTTAAGCCTTGTGACCCTCACAGCAGTTCTTCTGCCCCAATAATTCCTTTTAAGACATGAATCGGATCATTTCAGTTCCCTGATTAAAAGCCTCCAGTAACTTCCCATCACATGCTGAGTAAGATCCAAAAATCCTGCACGATGATGTAGCTCCTGTCTTCCACTTGGGCTCCCCCTGACCTGCTACCCCTCACTGTCTTCTCCGGCTGCTCTGGCCCCCTCTCTGTCCCAACGTCTCACCATGCTCATTTCTGAATGAGGCTCTTTGCTTTGCTCTGTCCTCTGGGTGGAATGCTGGGTCCCCAGATCTTCGCAGGGTTGACTGCTCATCATCGGCTCTCCACTCAGTTGTCACCTCCCCTCCATGTGCCATACCTGGGAGCCCTCGTTTGACTTCTCCCCCTGCACTTCCTGTGGCAGGCACTGTTGGCCGGCTGACCTGACTTCTGCTATCAGCTTCCTTCTCCTCCATGGCCATCCAGGCAGAGGTGCCCATCAGACCCCCATCTGGCCTACGAGAGACACTGGCACTGCCCCTTTCCATCTTCCACCTGCCCACTGGATCACAGGGCTGATGACTGGAGCTGTTCAGCCATTCTATGACCAGGAGGGAAAGACCGTGCAAATATCAGATTCCTGCACCATAGAACCAGCACCAGCATCCTATGACCATCTGTTCCACGGAGGAAAATAAAACCCTAGGGTTTACGCCACTGCGATTGGGTTATCCGGCACTTGCGGCCAAAACCACCGTGTCTGGCTGAAACAATCTCTGAAATTCTCTTGTTAATTTAGGTGTTTGCTTTTTGTCCATATTCTTCCACTAGATTCAAGGTGCTGTGAGATAGGAATTCATGTCTGTCTTATTCACTACTGCATCTTCAGCCCCTGACTCACAATAGAACTCAATCGCTATTCACCTGTCTGTTCCCCAGTTCTCTCCCCTATAAAATAGGGACACTCAAAACACCTTGAAAGATCACAAGGACGAAATGAGTCAATACACGTATAGTGCTTAGAGCAGTGCCTGGCATATAACCATTGCTCAAAGGATTGTTTTATTTGTTGACTTAATGACCTAATTAATGTATGGAAGAAAAGGTTCCTTTTTTTTTTTTTTTACAGAGAAAGACACAGTGAGAGAGGCAACACAAGCAGGGGGAGTGGGAGAGGGAGAATCAGGCTTCCCGCCGAGCAGGGAGCCCGATGCGGGGCTCGACCCCAGGACCCTGGGATCATGACCTGAGCCGAAGGCAGACGCTTAACGACTGAGCCACCCAGGTGCCCCGAAAGGGTTCCTTCTCTGTGTGATTTTGCAGCAGTGTCCTTTGGCTTCCTACATTCGCTTCAAATGAAAGTTGTGTTTACTTGGTGCTGACAAGTCGGCTATTGATTAAGAAACATGACCATGGCCGTTGGAAGAAATTCACACCATATACAGTGAGCTGCTGGATTAGCATGATTAGGGAGTGGAGAGGGAGACAGACACCAACACACAAAAGGGTAGAGTGCATAAAGCCTGGTATATTCCAGAGTTCAGGCCAAGAAATGCTGGAAATGAAATCCAATATGATATTGTGCGGTTGTGCCCCGTGGGAAGAACTGAAGTGTGCATTGCATTACAACTCACGCTTGGCTAAAGCCATGCAGAGGTAAATCGGAGGTTATAGGGACAGAGAATCACCATTATGTTGGTGGGGCAAGCTATAAATCTGAAATGATTGGGTGATTCCTAGGGATCCCAGAACCATTTTCCCCTAAGTGCCTTGCAACCAAGGAGATGCCAGTCCGAATTTCAGATCCCATGGGAGAGTTCATGACTAATACCACTGTTACTAACTAACGTTTTCCAGTATTTACTCTGCACCACTTTACCAACCATGATAGAGACCGTTTGCTAGGTCCCTATTCAGAATTCATTTCCTTTTTCTTTACTAACTCACTTTTATGCAGGGTCACACCAAGGAGCACATATCCCCAGATAAAATTGGTGCCAATCTTTATGATTAGCACCCAAATACACATTCTAATGAATACAGGGGCATGATTTCACTTACTTCTCACAAGTCAGCGAGGTAGGGGTTAACATTACCCCCATCTTACAGTGGAGCAAACAGAAGTTCAGAGAGTTTAAATGATTTGCCAAAGGCCATATAGCTTCTAGCTGATGGAGGTAGCATATGTGAACCCAAGCATCTTGATTCCAGAACCTACACTCTTTCTATTCTTTTGGTCTCTTCCCACGTGTACAGAGAGATAGCACACATATACCTCTCCTGTTTAACTTTCCCAGGAACCTTGGCAGGGAGTGTGATGGGTAAGATTTTCAAATATCTGCAGACATACATTCCCTAATCAGCCAGCTGGCTTCCTTCCTTGAACCACCTTCCTCCCCACTCCTAAAGCTAATCCCTTCCAGCACAGTGGAGTGAAGAGTGTAGAAGAAGTGGGAGAGAGAGAGGTGGGGAAGCAGTGAGCTGTGTCCGCATGTCCCTCTAGGCAGAACCCCCACGAGAAGATTGTTAGGGTGTGGGGTAAGCCAAAGGCGAGAAGATTTTTGCATCATTTCCCATTCGGGATTCTAGGAGGAGACAACATGAAATAAAATCAGTATATAACATAGTTAGGTGGAGGGAGGGCTTGAACTCTGCATCTAGAAGGTTCCGTGTGCCCTGCAGAGGGAGACACACAAAAAACAGCTGACAGAGCTGGTGGCCCCAGGGTGACCATAGACGACCAGGGACAAAGTGGGCGTGGCAGCCAGACCGCAGGGGGAAAGAGCTGAGGTCGGGCTGGTCAGCTGGGAGGCCCCTTGAGTGGACTGAGCTGACCCCCAGCTGTCTAGGCGTCACCCAGCTGGAGACCCAACAACTGCGATCTGCTGAGACGGGGACCAGGGCAACACGATAATAGAGGCCACCTTCCAGGGCTATGAGGGCAAAGCAAGAGCCATGAAGGAGCATGACAGAGGTCAGGTGATAGACATGGGTTGTCAAACCTCATCTCCCCTTCCATCCTGCTGTCTTGCCATGGACACTGCCGTCAGCCATGCCCAGAGCTGGTGGGACTTGGACGGTGGCTCAGGGACAGGAAAAGAGACAAACACGCCTCATTTTAAGGCTTGTACAGAATCTGGACCTGATTTTCCAGGGTGAGACTCATTACCAGTTGGTGTTTATTGATAACAAGTAGATTAGGTAAATGAACCAACGAATGAGTGATGAAGGCCTTTCCTAGGGACTGGTGGGAGTCTTGGAAACCTTTAAGGCGATATCCTTTCTGTTAAAGACTGAAGACATTTGCATTAGAGGAGAGAGGGAATAGTTAAGTGGAGATTTCTTTTTTTTTAGCATAGCATTGAGGGGACTCAAGAGAGGAGGACAGCCAGAGCTGGAGCAGATAGGAAAGGCCACCCATTGGAGTCATGGGAGGCTCATGAATGCTTTCGACAGGATCATCTAAAAAGCAGAGGGAGTCACTTTTCAGGCTAAGTTCAGCTGTCACCTCCTCCAGGAAGACTTCCAGGATACCCTCAGCCTGGTTTAGGTGCCTACCCTGTGCTGCTCTCTATCATCACGTTACATACACTAGCCTGTTAATCGTGGTTCTCTCTCCAAGGTGAGCCCTTAGAGACAAGGTTGCATCTCATGTCAGTTTCCTATGTCCCTAGCACAGGGTCTGGCCCAAGGTGGGCATTCAGGAAATAAGAGGAACCATTTATCAAGTGCTTCCCAGGTACCTGGCACTGTAGTACATGCTTTAGCTATCAACGTCTTTGACTCCCTCAATAAGCTCGGGAGTCGGGGTGGCCTTATCATGCATCGTATAGGTAGGAAAGCTGAGATTGAGCAAAGCTAAGAAGTCTTCTAATTTTTTTTTGTACTTCTGCATCCTTCTCTTCCAGACTGCCTGGCCTAAATTCTTGAGGTTTGAGGACAGTGTGGAAGCTCAGGGTGCTGGGGCTGTCTGCCTGGGTGGTGGCTGGCTGGGTGGGTGGGTAGGAGGCTAGAACAATGAAGAGAGAGCACATGTTACAAATTGGCATCTGTGCGGCATGCAGACACAATGCATTCTCCCAGACCACCCGAGGAGAGAGGCCTCGTGGCCTCCGAGCAAGGGGTGTGAACCACGCGTTCTCCCGGCGCCATCTGCTCGCTGATTTGGAACAAATGGGTGCAAGCGAGTGGTGCTGTTAGGCGCGTGAAGCTTCTGGCAGAAGGAATCGGGAGCAAAAAGCAACAACCTCAAAATTCCAGCCACACATATGGATGTGTGCAGAGGTGAGCTGACATGGGATGTAGACAGTGGACATAAAAATATCAGCCCCAAGAGCCAACAGCGAAGAAAAATCCACCAGCCCGTCTCACGTCCAATTTTAGAAATAAGATAAAATAAAACAGGGCCGCGATTTTGCTTTTCGAGGGAGTTCTAGACAGACTCTTGAAGTCCCCTAGGGGAACCTCTCCTTTGTGGCCTTTCCTGACCACGCTCCAGGCTACCCGTAAATCTGACCCTATCCGCGGCCAGCAGGCCTCAAGAGCTTGGAGACTCACCGGAGCAAACAACTTCACAAAAACAATCTGTCCCATAAACAAAGTCGGTGGAAATCGTCCAGCCCCACACAATGGAGCTAATCTTCTGGGCACACATTTCCCGTCCAGGGTATTAGCTTAGACACCGCTTCCTCCTAGGTGGAGGTAATACCACTCGGCTTGCGGATCCAAGAACAATAATGCTCTGTAGATTCCCCACTTGTCAGAAGCATAACAGGCAGGAATTCAGAAGCAGGGAGCTGCTCCTTACCCCTCCTTTCTTTTCTTAAAGAAGCCCTGCAGGTTTGAAGGCAGGGTCACATCTGGAAAGAACAGGGGTATCGGGAGCCTACAACCCTGGGTTCCAACTCAGCTCTACCACTGACCAACCCTGAGTTTTGGGGCAAGTGACGGAATCTCAGATCCGTAATGTCCCCGTTGTTGAAGCGAGATCAGTATAAAGATGCCCAAACTCACTCGTACTCAGGGAGATGTAAAATTAAAATGTTGAATGGCCACTATCAAGAAACACAGAAAATAACCCATGTTGGCAAGGATGTGGAGAGATTGGAACCCTCGTGCCCCCTTGGAGGGGATGTAAAATGGCACTGCTGCTCTAGAAAACAGGATGGAGACACCTCGAAAATCAAAAATAAAATTACCCTGTGACCTGGCAATCCCCCCTCTAGGTCTATACCCAAAAGGATGAAAAGAAGAGATATTTGTACACCCATGCTCACAGCAGCATTGTTCACAATAGCCAAGAGGTGGAAGCAACCCAAATATCCATCTATGGGTAAACTGATAAGGAGAACGGGGTCTATCCATCCAGACAATGGACTATTATTCAGCCTCAAAAAGGAAGGAGAGCATGTCACGTGCTACAACATGGACGACCCTTGAGGACATTACACTAAGTGAAATAAGCCAGTCATCAAAAGACAAAACGTTTGTTTCCACTCATACGTTTTATCCAAAATAGTCAAACTCATAGGAATATGAAGTAGAGGGGTGGTCGTCCCCGGGGAAGGGAGAAGTGGGGAGTTATTGTTCAATGGATATAGAGCTTCTGTTTCACAAGATGAAAAAGTTCTGGAGAGCTGCAACAATGTGTACAGACTGAACACTACTGAATTGTACACTTAAAAATGGTCAGGATGGTGAATTTTATGTTATCTGTTTTTTTTACCATGATTTTTAAAAATCAAAATATTGAGATACCATTTCTCCACCCATCAGACTGGCAACAATGAAAAGTTTTGGGCGACATCAAGAGTTAGTAATATTGTGGAGAAACGGAAACCTTTATAAGATGTTGCATTGGGGGGAGTGAAAATTAGGATAACTATTGTAAAGGACAGTTGGTTCCATCTGGTAAAATACAAAATACATATATTCTATAACCCATCAATTTCCCTTCTCATCACCTATCCTAAGACATGTACAAGGATGTTTCAGTCATCAATGCTGTAAATGCAAAAAAACTGGGAACAATCTAAAGATTTTATTTATTTATTTATTTTAGAGAGTGAGAGAGCTCAAGTGTGGGGGGGGGGGGAGGAACAGAGTGGGAGGGAGACGGGGGAGAGGGAGGAGGAAAGAATCTCAAGCAGAATCCGAGCTGAACATGGAGCCCAGCACCAGGCTCGATCTCGTGACCCTGAGGTCACAACCTCAGCCGAAACCAAGAGTCGGATGCTTAACCAACTGAGCCACCCAGGCCCCAAATTGGAAACAATCTAAATGGCCATTAATAGGAGAATGGACAAATAAAAATGGCACATACTTATAATGTAAGGGAAAGAACCAGATCTGTGTGTATTAACACAGATTGATCTAAAAAATGTATTATTGAGCGGGGAAAAAAGCATATTAGATATTTATACATAGCGTATCACTTGTATATATGTGTATTTGTAAATAAAAGAACACAAAATACTAATATATATTTTCTGTGTATGCAAATATAAATGAAGTAACCAAAAAATAATCAGTAAATAAAACTCATATTACTTTCTACCGCGTCAGTCTCTGGACTAGCCCCCAGTGATCCTTGCCTATTGATCTTCATGCCCTTGTGTGTTTCTCTCCCATAGTAAATAGGAATGACCTGTGCCCTATTCATTCCAGTCTCCCAATAGGACAGTATGGAAATGACGGTAGATGACTTCTAAGTCTGGGACATGAAAGACATTGTGGTTTCCTCCTTGCCCTCTTGTTTTCTCCAAATGCTCATTCTGGAAGAAGCTGGCTGCCATGTCTTGAGGACACTCAAACCACGGGACAAGGAACGGAGGGCTTCCTCCCACAGCCAGCACCAACTTGATATACCTCTGGGGTATATCCACCTGTCCCAGTCAAGGCTTTAGGCTTCCGCACCTCATCGGAAACCTTGAACCAGAACCACCCAACTAAGTTGCTTCTGAATTCCTGACCCATGGAAACTGTGATATAATAAACGTGAGTTGTATTAGGCCGCTAAGTTTGAGGGTAATTTGTCATGTATCAATAGGTAACTAATACAGATATAATTGCCTGCTGAAGGCTCTGAGCCTGAGACCTGCTTCGCCATCTGTGCTGGCAAGTGTCACAAGGGTATGAAAGTCACATTGGTACTAAATCGAACCTTTTCTTCTTCAAGGAATCAGAAGGATTGATTGTTTTTTGAGGCTTATTTCTGCACTTGATATAAAGTCAGTTCCACTAGCAGCAGGAACCCAGACTGTAAGAAACACTGAACTGGTCTGTTGTGGGCTGAATTGTGTCCCCTACTTCCCCCCTGCAATTCACATGTTGAAGTCCTAATCCTCAGTACCTCAGAATGTGACTGTACTTGGAGACACAGCCTTTAAAGCGGTAAGTTGAAATGAGGTCATTAGGGTGAACCCTAATCCATTCTGACTGGTGTCCTTATAAGAAGGTGAGGTCACAGACACACACACAGAGATAACCACGTGAAGACACAAGAACATGGCCATCTACAAGCCAAGGAGAGAGCTCTCCCCAGAATCCAAACATGCCGGCACCTTGATCTTGGATTCTGAGCCTCCACAGTTGTGAGAAAATACATTTATGTTGTTTAAATGACCCATCTGTGGTATTTTGTTTTGGCTCCTCCAGCAAACTGATACATAGTCGTACACACTTACTTGCTTTACAAATAATGACCCTAGGTCCAAAGGGCAGAAGTGGCTTGGCCAAGGTCACAGAGAGAACACAGAGCAGAAGAACAATGAGAGCCCTTATCTCCTCAGTAAAGTCCAGACGGTTCTTCCAATAAGGGAGACCAAGGCCCCACAGTGGAGAAGAATTCTCAGAAAAAGCTTGTTGACATCATTTGGGTTCCTTGTTCTTTGTTCAAGATGGCGAGTGAGTGGCCTCTGCCCTCAGCCTCCATCACCTTCTCGGCCTCACATGCTGCCATTTTTAAGAACCAGACCCAGTTTGATTTCCTCTTTCTAGGTTCACCTCCCATTAGAAGAGCAGCCATTCAGGGGATTATGCTACTTTCCAGGAACCAGTGAAAGCAAGACTTCAGAGTATCCAACACAGTGGTGGCGGCCAGAAGCCCGTGAACTTCCCAAAATCACATAAAGAGTAAACAAACAAACAAACAAAAGTCTTACCTCTATGTAAAGAGAAACTCTGGATGGAAGACAACCCCTCCTTCAGAAGAAAATCTCCTGCCTCCACACACATTTCCAACTGCCTCTGGACAACTCCATCTGGGTGTCTCCTCAACCAAATTTTGACAAGCCCCACATGGAATCAGCTTCCCTCAAACAACTCCGCCTACCATTGTCTTGACTTCATTTAACACCACCGCCATAGCAGTAACAGTGATCTACCACCTACCGAGCGCCAGCAAGGTAATTTAGACAAATTGTCAATCACTCAAACTCAATCACGCAAAGTGGGGATTATCATTGTCCTTCTCCAGATGAGGATGCCTAGGCTTTCAAAGCTGATGACGTGGTCCCATGTCTTGTAAGTGGCAGAGCTGGGACACAAACCCCTGTCTGCCTGACTTCCAGGAGGACTGGCGGCCCACATCTGGTCTGCAGATGGGGTTTGTTTGACGGCAAGAGTGGGTTTTTGTTGCTTTTTGTTTTTAATCCTAATTAGTTGCTAACATTAAAAAGGACGTCTCACATAAAAAGCCAGATTTCTGGAGTCTCCGGAGGGGGAAAAAAGGGAGAGAAAGAGAGAGATAATCTGGCATAACCTCGATAGGACCATTAACTTCTCTGGACTCAGGAGGATCATAAAAAGGGGGCAGGTGCTACTCAGTTCTAGAGAGTGTTTGGAGAGAGGGGGCTGGCCCAAAGGGTCATGATGGTGGCAATGGCTAAAGTTTACTGAACACTTATCATGGGCCAGGCAAGTGTTCTAAGGCCAGACTCCAAAACACGAGGCCTGTGAAAACCGGGATGATGAAACCTGGATGATGACAGATTTAGGGAGTCCAGGTACTGGCTACCCAGGGATCTGTCTGTGTCCCCTGCAAGATTGTGAGGATAGCCTCCAAGACTCACTCCTTTCTCAGTTTCCCCAGAAGCTGTCCAATACACATTTGCTAGATCACACTGTATAAGAATTGGTGATCAAGGCAAGGTTCGAGCCTGGTTGCTTCTCCTCTCCCTGATAGGAGAAGCAAAGAATCAAGGCAAAAATAACCTGACACATACACACACACACCCTTTGAGCCTGCAATTCCAATCAGAGGCATTTATCCAAAAGGTATATTCACATGCAGGCAGGAATCACACATGTACGAGGAAATTCATAGCAGTGTAATAATTGCCTAAAATTGGATACTGATCAAATACAGTGAGGTCGGTGAGTCAAACAGACACGTATGTGGGAGACTGTGTCCCAGTGTGGAAGGATAGTACCCACACCATTGAGTGCCCGAGCATTACTACATGATAAACATTTTGCAAAGTGTCCAGCACCCATTTTTGGAAGCACAATCGAAGTGTGTTGGTAATAGTAGTAGCAATAATAACGGCAGAATTGCATGAACTTTGCAAAAGAGAAAGGGAGGAAGGCAGCTGAGGAGCAAATCAGTTGGCATAAAAGCAGATCTGCGGTCAGAAGATTCATGCTTGGGGATCTGCCACCTGTGGGCTGTGTCCCCCTGCAGTCACACAACTCTTCTGACCCCCAGTCTCCTGGTTTATGGGAAGAGGATTATCACACAGGCTCAGGGGGGAGCACATTCTAATTGCACTCTCCCCAAGGTCAAGTTCAGTGCAGGGTACAGTAGTTTAGGGTATAACTGAGCATAGCTTGGTGGTTTTGACTACTCTTGGGCTTGGGGGAACACATCTGGAGTCTAGCCACCCCAGAAGTGAAATCTCCAAAGAGCCAAGGCAAGAGAGAAAGCTGACTGCATTTCTGTCTCTACACGGTGGAGAAAAACAGACCCTTCGTGGACCCCAAGGACCCCAACAGCAGAGAAACTCTTGTGGTTTGACATTCAGGCCTTGTATTTCCTGTTGTGACAAAGTACCCCCAGCTGGGGTGACTTAAACAACAGAAATTTATTCTCTCTTCATTCTCGAGGCTTCAAGTCCAAGATCAAGGTGTCAGTCTGTTCCTTGTGAGGCTGGGAGCAAGAATCTATTCCATGCCCCTCTCCTAGCTTCTGGTAGCCTCAGGCATCCCTTGGCTGGTAGATGGTATTCTCCTTGTGTCTTCACACTGTCTTCCCTCTGTACATGTGTCTGTCTCTGGACCCAGGACCCTAGGATCATGACCTGAGCCGAAGGCACTTAACCCACTGAGCGACCCAGGCACCCCTGCTTCTAAGGACCTTTTAAAATCATGTGATTTTAGTGGGCCCACCAGGAAATTCCAAGGCAATCTCCCTAATTTAAGGTCTCTAACCTTAATCACATCTGCAAAGCCCCCTTTGTCCTGTAACATAACATCTTAACAGGTTCTGGGGATTGTGGTGTAGGCATCTTTGGTGTGGGAGGGCTGTTCTGCCCACCACACTGAGTGAGGAGGTGGAGTAACGGGATTTACATCCTCACTCTCACACTTACTGTAACTCTGGGCAAAACTGGTAATGCCTGAGTTCCATTTTTTTTTTTTTTTTTAAGAATTAGTTATTTATTTTAGAAGGGGGGAGGGGCAGAGAAACCAGACTCCGCACTCAGCACGGAGCCCTATGCCGGGCTCGATCTCATGACCCTGAGATCATGACCTGAGCCGAAACCAAGAGTGGACACTTAACAGACTGCGCCCCCCCAGGCACCCCGAGTACTAATTTCTACTTCTATTGGGCAGGGATGGGAGACAGAGCTTCACAGCCCTATCATTGTCTCGTTGTACAATTTCAGCTTCAATAAAATTACATGCACAAAGGTACTTGCTGAATTCCCCATGAACATATAAGTCACTGTTATTATTGTTCTTGTATCACACGGTACTATGCTTGCTGTTATGGTATACGGTGCCCCTTGTGCTGCCTATGGGAATTCTCCAGCAGGAAGGAGCACCTGTAGCAGAGGTGGTTAAGAACCCGGGCTCTGGAGCCAGATCGCTTGTGCTTAAATCCTGGTCCCTCTGCTTCCTGTGTGACCCTGGACAAGTTTTTAAGTTCTGGGCTTATTTCATCGTCTGGGAGACGGAGACAGTGACATCTGCCCCAGAGGGTAGTTACGAGGAATAAATGAGCTCTCGTACACAAGGGGCTTAGAACTGTGCCTGGCACCTGCCGGCAACAACTGTCACCACCGTCATCCACCTTATCATCAGCAACCACACCGCCACGTCCTGTCAGTGTCCTTCGCAGCCCTTTTCCCCATCCACAAGCGCAATTTTTGTCTGTGTGATTGCTCAGTCTATATTACTCCCACTAGATTTAAGTTCTGTAAGGAGTATTATGTGGAGGGGAGTTGCTGAGGATTTACGTTTAATTACGTAAGTCATCAAGAATACATTTTGTAGGGGCGACTGCATGGCGCAGTTGGTTAAGTGACTGAGTCTTGGTTTCGGCTCAGGTCGTGATCGAGCCCCACATCAGGCTCCATGCTGGGCAGGAAGCCTGCTTGAGATCCTCTCTCTCCCTCCTCCCTGCTCTCTGTCTCTCTCTCTAAAATAAATCTTTAAAAAAAGAAAAAAATACATTTTTGTAAACAGATTGAAACGCCCAGAACAAAGCTAATGTCTCCTTTGGACACCATGTTTCCTCCTGGGACCTTCTCTCCCCAGAAGGAGGTAGCCTGAAGTCTGACAATATCAAGTGTTGCTATGGGTGTGGAGAAATGGAAATGCCCAGGCGATGTAAATTGATATGGTCTCTGCGGAGGGCAGCCTGGCAGGAGCTATTAAAAAAAAAAAAAAAAAAAAAAATTGTCATTTTTCATGACTCAGCAGTTTCACTTCTCAGAAGATACCTTACAGCCACTTTGGTACATATGCCAAAGAAGCCATAGAGAGGGATGCCCATTGCTGCGGTCTTCATAACAGCAAAAATGGGACAACGTAAACCTTCATCCAGAAAGGAATGGTTCAATACAACACAGCTTCTCCCGAGAGGTGGTGCAAGAAGTAAATGTAGATCCTCTATCTCTGTATTAACATCTCATATTTTTACTTGTACTTTACACGTTTGAATAAGAACAGCAAAGTCACTGTGAACCAGACACTGTTTACTCATTTAAATTTCCCAGCAACTGTATGAGGTGTAATTATCCCTAATTTAGAGAAGGGAAAGGTGAGCTGCCGAAGTTAAGTAACGTCCCCAAGATTATTGCACGGACCTGGAATTAACCCATGCAGTCTGACTCCCAAGAAAGTGAGGTTAATCACGATGCTAAACAGCCTTTTCTTGTTTGTAATGCACATAATATAATTAATATAAGAGTTCAAGTTCAAGTCTTAATGTGTATGAAAGCAATAAGCCACAAGTGAGAGTCATTGAAAGTTCAAAATATTAAGGGTGCCTGATCACAAAAGTTTCGAGATAGCTATAGAACAGTGGACAGCCACAGAAAGAATGGAGTGGGTCTTTATGGCCAGTTTTGTCCTGTTTACTTATGTTTTCCCAGTGCTTATCAAGGTATCTTGCACGTAGTAAGAACTTGTCAAGTACTGGGGAATGAATAAATAACCTTCCTGCAAGGCCTGCCGGAGCCTGACTGAGGGCAGGAAAAAGGAGCGGGCGGGGACTTAGGTCTTCAAGCTCCTGGCTGCCCCTCCCCCAAGGCCCTGTGTCCCTAGGATCCTGGCTGGGCAGGTGCAGGGAGGCTCAGGTTTCCTGGAGCATAGAGATGAAGGTCTTTGAGGCTAAGTGACAGAGTTGGAGATTCCTGGAAGAGCAATAGGAATCTAAAAAAAACCAAAACCAAAACCAGAAACAACTCCTAGAACTACTGAGGATAGCAAGGTTGCAGGATACAAGGTCAACACCAAAAAAATGGATTTACCTTTTCTATATACTAGTGACGAACCACTGGATCCAAAAAAAATTTTTTTTTAAAGATTTTATTTGAGAGAGAGAGAGAGAGCGCGAGCATGAGCAGGGGGGAGGGGCAGAGGGAGAGGAAAAAGCAGACTCCCCACTGAGTGGGGGCGGGGAGGGGGGAGGCAGGGCTCAATCCAAGGACCCTGAGATCATGACCTGAGCCTAAATCAAGAGTTGGATGTTTGGGGCGCCTGGGTGGCTCAGTCGTTAAGCGTCTGCCTTTGGCTCAGGTCATGATCCCAGGGCCCTGGGATCAAGCCCCACACTGGCCTCCCTGCTGGGCAGGAAGCCTACTTCTCCCTCTCCCACTCCCCCTGCTTGTATTCCTGCTTTTGCTATCTCTCTCTTTGTCAAATAAATAAATAAAATCTTAAACAAAAAAAAAAGTTGGATGTTTAAGTGACTGAGCCACCCAGGTGCCCCTGGATCCAAAATTTAAAACGCAATACCAAAAAATAAAATAAAATAAAAAATAAAACGCAATACGATTTATAATTGCTCCCCTCAAAATAGAATACTTCTGCATAAATCCAACAAATCATTGACAGAAACTATATGCTTAAAGTTTAATAATATTGAAGAAAAAAATGTTTTAAAAGACCTAAGAAATAGAGAGATATACTCTGTTCATGAGTTGGAAGATCCAACCTAGCGTAGATGCCAGTTCTCCCCAAATTGATGTGTAGGTTTAACACATTGCCTAACAGAATCCCAGCAGTGTTTTTTGTAGATATGGACAATATGATTCTAAAATTTACATGAAAAGGCTAAGGAACTAGAATAACTAAACAATATTGAAAAGGGAGAAAGTGAGAGATTATAGGTTTACTCTGATGTTAAGGCTTATTATAGAGTTAAAGTAATTGAAACTGTGTGGTATTGGCAGAGGGATAGACACACGGATCAATAGAACAGGATAGAGAACTGAAAAGTAGACACACAAGTGTGCCCAACTGATTTTTTATAAAGGTGCAGAAACAACTGGCCATTCATAGACAAAGACATGATCCCCGAACT
The DNA here is from genome assembly GCF_054177405.1 of Leptonychotes weddellii. Taxonomy (NCBI): domain Eukaryota; kingdom Metazoa; phylum Chordata; class Mammalia; order Carnivora; family Phocidae; genus Leptonychotes; species Leptonychotes weddellii. The sequence goes on from NC_138373.1 coordinate 25,388,502, forward strand.
AGTCTCATACCTTGTACAAAAGTTAACTCAAAATGGATCATAGCTCTAAACATAAAGCATAAAACTACAAAACTTGAAAAAAAAGAAAAAGGAGATCTTTGTGACCTAGAGGTAGGTGAAGAGTTCTATACATGGCACCAAAGGCAAAATCCATTAAAGAAAATATTAAGTTGGGCTGGATCACAATCGGAAACTGTAGTTTTGTGAAAGAACCAGCTAAGAAAATGAAAAGACAGCCACCAACTATGAGAAAATATTTGCAAAATTCTGGATCAGAAATATAAAAAGGGCGTGGATCAAGAATATATAAAAGGGGGCGCCTGGGTGGCTCAGTCAGTCTGACTCTTGATTTCGGCCCAGGTCATGGTCTCAGGATCATGAGATGAAGCCCTCTGTCCCGGGCTCCATGCTGGCCGTGGAGTCTGCTTAAGATTATCTCTCTCAGGGCGCCTGGGTGGCTCAGTTGGTTAAGCGACTGCCCTCGGCTCAGGTCATGATCCTGGAGTCCCTGGATCGAGTCCTGCATCGGGCTCCCTGCTCGGCAGGGAGTCTGCTTCTCCCTCTGGCCCTCCCCCCTCTCATGTGCTCTCTCTCATTCTCTCTCTCTCAAATAAATAAATAAAATCTTTAAAAAAAAAAAAAAAAGATTATCTCTCTCCCTCTCCTTCTTCCCCTCCCCCCCCACTCTTTCTCTCTCTCTAAAAAAAAAAAAAGATATATAAAGGACTTTAAAACCTCTGGCAAAAAAGAGAAGGAAAAATCCAATTAGGAAATGCGCAAAAGTAGATGTGAACAGACAACGGACATTTCACCAAAGAGGGAAGACAGATGGCAAATACGCACATGCATAGATTTGGCCATTATGGAAATGCAAAACAGAGCTACAAAGAAATATAACTGTACACCTATTAGAAAAGCTCTCATTTGGGGCGCCTGGGTGGCTCAGTCGTTAAGCGTCTGCCTTCGACTCAGGTCATGATCCCGGGGTCCTGGGATCGAGCCCCGCATCGGGCTCCCTGCTCGGCAGGAAGCCCGCTTCTCCCTCTCCCACTCCCCCTGCTTGTGTTCCTGTTCTCGCTATCAATCTGTCAAATAAATAAATAAAATATTTAAAAAAAAAAAAAGCTCTCATGAAAAAATATTGACATACCACGTGTAGGTGGGGACGTAGAGCAGCCAACCTCTCCTATTGCCGGTGGGAAAGTAACATGGTACAGTGACTCAGGAAAAGACTTTGTCAGTTTCTTGTAGTTAAACATGCAGTCACCATATGACCCAGCAATGGCGCACCTGCAAATTTAAAAACCTATACCCACACAAAAACCTGTACGCGACCGTTCATAGCAGCTTTATTTGCAATAGCCCCAAACTGGAACCAGCCCACTGTCTTTTGACAGGCAAATGGATAAACCATCTACTTCTCAGCCACAAAAAAGGAATGAAGGTTTGATAGATCCAACAACCTGGGTGTTATGCTGAGTGAAAACAACAGCACCCTGATCTCAAAAGATTACATGCTATATGCTTCCGTGTATAAGTATCTTGAAATGACAGCATTATAGAGATAGAGAACAGATCAGGGGTTGCCAGGGGTTTGGGTAGGGGAGGGTGTAATTATAAAGGGGTAGCATGAGGAAATTTCTTTGTAGTGATAGAACAATTCTGTATCCCAATTGTGATGGTGGATACAGATCCATACATGTGTCAAACTGAACTCTGCTGAACTCTGAAGAAGGTCTATAGTTTAAGGAATACTATTGTATCAATGTCAGTTTCCAGGTCTTGAAAATGTATGGTGGTTCTGCAAGATGTTATCACTGGGGAAGGTCTGAGGAAGGTACATGAGAACTCTGTACTAATTTTGCAACTTCTTGCCAGTCTAAAATTGTTTCAAAATAAATAGGTTTAAAAAAAAAAACTTTAGGGGCGCCTGGGTGGCTCAGATGGTTGGGCGTCTGCCTTCGGCTCAGGTCATGATCCCAGGGTCCTGGGATCGAGTCCCGCATCGGGCTCCCTGCTTCTTGGGAGCCTGCCTCTCCCTCTGCTTCTCTCTCTCTCTCTCTGTCTCTCATGAATAAATAAATAAAATCTTTAAAAAAAAAAAAAACTTTAAAGGGGCTTACTCGTAAAGGTTTGGGGAGTAACAAAGCAGTATACAGCCATAAAAAAGATGAAGTATCTTTCTAGAGCAGTCCTGTCTTATTTACTATGATTTCCCCCCTGGGCTTACAACTGTGCACAGCAAATAGCAAGAACTTAACAAGTGACTAAGGAACTAGTGAACACACTTAGCGTAATGTCTGTCCTGGTCTGACTCCCCGAGTAGGAAAAAGGAGCCCAGACCCAGGTCTTCCTGCTCCTTGATTCCCCTCCCCCAGGCCTGTGTCCTAGGATCCTGGCTGGGCAGGCGTGGGGAGGCTCAGGCTTCCTGGAGCCGGGAGATGGATATCTGTGACGCTGAGTGACAGATCTGTGGATTCCTGGAAGCGCAATAGGCAGAGGGCAGCAGTGCTGGCCCAGGCCTGGCAGGGGACACAATCTGCTCAGGGCTCCCTTCTGGCCATTTGGTTGGGTGGCTAGCCCTGGAGAGGAGGAGTCCCTTGTCCTGGCACAAACTCAGGCTTTGAGCTGCTTTGAACTGCCTGCCTACAGCTCTTTGAATTTTCCTGCCCTTCTTGGTGCTTCTAGGCCTGGGTTTCAATCCCCACTGCGGCTTCCTAAGTTGTATGATCTTGAGACAAGACACCTCAGTGTTTCCGACTGTAAAATGGGAATGATATCTCTTGCTTGCTAGACTCTTGTATGTGGATATTGAGATTATTCAGCTCAAGGGCTTTGGGCTGGGCATGTTATTTGTCATAGGGAACAGGATGCCTTTCACCTTCCTTTTTGTGATGGCATTGGGCACCAGTAGAAAAGGTTGGGTCCAGCATTCTGGGTGGGTTTGTTCTCCCCACTGATGCCCTCCCCTGAAGTCTCCTTTGTATCCAGTTGGAAGGAAGTTAAAACAAGCATCCAGGGCATTCTCAAGGGGACATGGAAGCCTCTAAAGGGCAGCCAGGGAGGCCGGGGTAAGACCTTTGACAAGGGCGGCAAGATGCTGTGTCCTGGTGGTGAGTCGGGCTGCTGGGGTTCGAGTCCCAGCTCTGCTCTTTTCGGCCCTTGGGCACCACCATATTTAAGGTCTTAGAATCTCAGTTTTCCCATTTTGGGGACTAAGACTCCTGACTCAGAGGGCTGGGTGAGTATTAAATATTTTAAAAGGAAAAAATATTGCGTGGAAAGCTATTGGCACCATGCCCCACACCTGGTGGGTGTGCAGTAAATGGCAGAGCGACGATATTGATCGTCACCAGTTGGCTTCAGGGTTACTGTGCGCATGCGCATGTGGGGAATGGCATTGTGGAATCGGCAGCTATTAGGAGCTGCTTGATCTTCCTCCTCCTCCACCCCTGGGGTTGTCGTTAGGAATCAATGTCCTGCCATCAAAGCCAAGCCGAGGAAGCTACCCCCCCCACCCCCCCCGCCGCACTCGTGCTGTCCCTTGGGCACACTGCCTCTCCTGGGCAGCCTCCTCTGGGGACCACGCAGACAGTGGCGATCTGGGTTACCTGCAGCCTCACCTGACTCATTCCCTGGAAACTGGGCCCCAGCGTTCTGGGCCAGATAACAACCTCCGTGTCCTCAGATGCCCTGAGTTTCATCAGGTAGGAACCTGGGCATGGAGAGGGGAGGGCAAGGGGTGAGAGCCCATGTGCATTCCACCAGCCGGCAGCCTTCGGAGGCACAGAGAGCAGGGGAGCTAGGTGCTCCCGAGGCTGGGCTCCTGCTGACTTCGCGGCCCCGCTGCTGACTTCCCCTCTGGCCCAGCTACGGGGGTGTCACAGAAGAGACAGGTCTCAGGAGTCAGCAGGAGGCTCAGAAAAGCGTTCAGTCCGAAGCCCTTATTTTCTGGTGAGGAAGCAGGTCCACTGAGGGTTGGCGACCTCCCTGCGGAGGCAGGAACCAAACAGCTCCTGGAACCTGGTCTCCTGGCTCTCAGCTAGTGCTCGCTGCACTGCTATGGAGTGAGACGTAATCGGGTTCAGCCCCTGGGTCCGCTACTGATTTGCTGTCACTTGTGTGCCCAACACCGTTTCGATGCTCTGCATGCATTAACTCACTTCCCAGGGAGATGGAGGCACTGATTCATTGGGTCACTCGCCCGGGGTGGTGGCAGGGCCAGTCAAAGCAGGCAGTCTGGATCCCTGGTCTATGCTTTGAGGAACCACACCCTAGCGTAGGCAGGAGACCCTGTGATTGCACCACTGGGGATTAAAGCTGATTACCTGAGGTCATGTCATGGTCTGCAACTTGGCTTACCAGGAAAATGGTTAGAGAACATGGGCATTGTGGGGTGGCACCAGGAACTGGATTGTTTTGATGAGGAGACTCCCCAGGAGTGGTTCTCAACTGGAGGGCTTTGAAAAGAGGAGTGGGTGCCTAGGTGTGTCACCATGGCAGAGGGCTGGGGCTGGGATGCAATGGGAGGGGACCGGATGGGAAATGCACAGGACAGACTCACACAAGGAATTGTCCTGCGCCTAATGTCAGTAGCCGGCTAAGAAACCTGTACATTAAGAAACATCCAGAGAACGGGGGATGGTCTTATGAGGACTGACCCGAGGGTGAGCCTCTGATGGGAAGAGACACTTGGGGAGGGGCATCCAGGGCACCTGCCGGACTGGGCAAGCTCAGGGAGCCCTGGGCCTCTCTTCAGTTATCTGGGGAAAAAAATAAAAGGAAAACAGCCTAGGATTAAATGAGGTCAATGTTTCCCAAACTTTGATAAGAGATAAATGTATCATTTTAATGTATACGTTCTAACATGTACTAGAAAACTAACTAGCATATCAGATCCATACTTAAATGGATATTATTATTCCACTTGAATGTAAAGGAAGTATTTATATTTGTTTTCTGGGTACAAAGTGTCAAGTAAGGGCCAGAGAGGTAAGTGGGTGCGTAAAAGCGAGAGGTGGTGGGGATATGGGACCAGGGGTGGCTGGCCTGGGCCATAAGGCCCTCATTCCCATTCACTGACACAGACCTGTTATGGGTTGAGCTGTGTCCCCCACACCTATGTTGAGGACCCCAGGACCTGTGAATGTGACTTATTTGGAAACAGGGCCTTTGTAAATGATCAAGTTAATATGCAGTCATACTTGATGAGAGTGGGCCCAAATCCAGTAAGACTGGTGTCCTTATGGAAAAAAAATTGGAGTGGCGCCTGGGTGGCCCAGTCGGTTAAGCGTCTGCCTTTGGCTCAGGTCATGACCCCAGGGTCCCGGGATCGAGTCCTGCATCAGGCTCCTTGCTCAGTAGGGAGCTTGCTTAGCTCTCCCTCTGCTTGTGCTCTCTTCCTTTCTCTCTCTCAAGGAAAAATAAATAAACAATCTTAAAAAAAAAAAAGTCCTTAGAAGCAGAGAACTTTCTCTGGCTGCAGGCAGAGAGTCACGGAATTCAGAAAGATTTGAAACATGGGAGGGAGTTGTCCCACTGCTGCTGGAGGGGGGATACATGGAAACCATGAGAAGGAATGTGGGCAGCCCCCAGTTCCAAAGACCCCCCCAGTCCCACAACCACAGGGAACTTGAATTCAGCAAACTGCTGAAATGAGCTTGGAACCAGATTCATTCCCAGAGCCTCCAGAAAGGAACGTGGTCCCCCTGACACTTTGGTCTCAGACTTGTGAGACTCTAAGCAAAGGACTCACCGGGTCACGCTGTACTTGGACTTCTGACCTACAGAACGGTGGAAGAGTACATAGATGTTGTTTTAAAACCATCAAACTTGTGGTTATGTGTTACAGTAGCAATAGAAAGCTAATACACCACAGGCCATTTGCAGGACCTGCATGCTCACTCCATCGAAAAATACCTCTCCTAGTGACCTGCCACACTGACTGATACAGTCCTGCTGTCAGAGGCCCATCCTGAAATTAAGGCATTGTTTTTCCCTTCGAAAGTCTTGTTGGTAAACACAGACACTATGTGAGCTGAAGTCATGCATTAGCAGCCTCTCACTAACTAACACACGACCAGAGGCATTTCCCGCCCCAGAACATAGAACTGGCAGGTTTTGATGCAGGGACTAGAAGTTTCAAGCAGAAAAGGATCCTTCTCTGAAAGGGAAGATCTAGGTAGGAGACAGAAGTGGCTCGTTAGAGGTAGGAAGATAGGAAGAAGAGAGGCCCCCAACATAATTTTATCTGGAGCCACCACGACCTTGTAGTATCCTGACTTACAGCTTTTGTACCTGCTGTTGCCAATGCTGAGAACGCCCTTCTTGCAGCTCTTCTTGGGACTGGCTCCAGTGTCAACTCATGAAAGGTCTTCCATGATCATCCGCTAAGATAGCATCCCTCACCCCTAATCACTCTGGTCTTCTCCACAGCCCTATGACCCTCTGCTATGATCATCTTTGCATTTTAAGGTGCTTATAATTCCCACCCTGACTAGGCTGTAAGGTCCAAGAATGATGAGACTTGGCCTCTTTTCTGGTATTCCCAGTGCCCAAACAATGGCTGAGACATGATGGGGATTCAGCAAATGCTTACTGAGTGAATGGAAGACCGAAATACAAGGTAATGTCTGCCAAATACAACAAAAAGCATAAAGGATGAGATTCTCTAAGGGTGGAGAGGCCGATGGGAGAGAATTGACTGAAGAGGTCTGGTCCAGGATGTTTTCATGGGAGGCAGGTGTTTGACCTAGATAGGACCTGGTCTGAAGGAGGGTGGCCTAACCCAAGCAAAGGCAAGGCAAGGGGGTAACATGGGGGGCACTCGGGCAACCGGTGTCGATCCAGTTTGCCAGAATGAAGAGAGTATAGACAGAGGGGACTATGCCGTGAAACCTGCCAAACTGAAGCTTGCATGGACACATCCAACACCCTAGCAAGGTGCTCACATGGTCATGCGTTTCCATCAAATTTGCAAGAATAGGATCGTTTACTCACAACCAGTTAAGGCCAACCCTCCTTCCAGGTGGCTTCCCTTCTATCTCACCCATCTTACTTCCTCTTGCATTGGGTGGCCCTGGAATTTCTGTGGATGCTTTTTGGGTCTAGCTTAAGGAAGGTGAGTTGGAGATCCATCATGCAACTGCATAAATATATCCCCTTCAAGCCACCAAACCTGTGGCTGTTTGTCACAGTAACAAGGGAAAACTAACACACCCAGTGTTGGTGTCCCCCCCCCACAGGTGAGTGGCGTGCCTTTGCACCTGCTGTTCTCTATGCTGAGTGGGATGTATTTATGCAGCTCACAGTCACTTCACTTCCTCTACAGCTCAGTAATTGCTAGCTATCTTCATGCAGGAATAGGCTCCAGGAATACTCTCGCTACCCACTGGGCTGAGTAACCTGGAATGATGATGTAAAGATATGTCGTAATAGGAATCTCTCCCGGAGTACATGGGTGGTGGGGCAGAAAGAAGGTCTGAAATGCACAGAGCCAGAAGCTGGTCTGTGCAAAATTGCTCCAAACCTTTCCGCATGTGCATGAAAGCAACCTGATGGCAATTTCCCAAATTTAACAGTATTTCTAAAATTGTATCTATTACCAATAAAGAGTTGTAAAGCTGAAAGGAAAGTCTATAACCTAGGAATAGAAAAACCAATTCCATCAACCGACACGCTGTAGGAGAGATAGAATGATTATTCCATTCTCTCTAGAAAGTGGCATTTTAAAGTTGTTGTCAGACGTAGAGGCAGAGGAAGAAGAGGAGAGACACCCCAGCCTCAGAAGCTGTGGACGCTAATTGTAAAGAAGCAACAGTTGAAGTTATAGGAAAGGGAAAGCCCACCCAAACCAGAGGACCAGGCAGCGAGGGAAGGGACAGGAGGAAAGAATCTTGAGGGTTCTCATTTAGGCAGAGGAAAGGCACTGGCATTATTAACTAACTGGGATTGGCCAGGCATCGTGCTAAGGGCTGGATGTTTATTCCCTTGTTTCAACTCAAACAGCCCTACCAGGTAAGCGTGTGTGTCTTCTCCATAAACACAAAGCTGAAGCTCAGAAGAGGTCGGATTGCATGTATTATTTGTTCAGCTCTGACACCTATGTCATTTCCACCACAAGATGAGTGAGATGAAAAAGAAGTACTTTGGGGCGCCTGGGTGGCTCAGTCCGTTAAGCGGCTGCCTTCGGCTCAGGTCATGATCTTGGGGTCCTGGGATCGAGTCCCGCATCGGGCTCCCTGTTCAGTGGTGAGTCGGCTTCTCCCTCTCTCTCTGTGCTCTCTCTCTCTCAAATAAGTAAATAAAATCTTAAAAAAAAAAAAAACAGAAAAGAGAAAAAGAAGTACTTTGGGGCAGTGACAGGAAGCTGGTAGAGGAAAGGATTTGAGAAGGAGGCCAGCAGTGCCCAAGACTAGAGCCAGAGAGAGAAGCTCAGATGCCTGCAGGGGTTGGGCAATCAGCAAGTGGCTGAGGGTGTTTACACAATAAAACTCACAAGCATCATCTTTACTTATGCAGACGCATTTATGCTTTCTTCTAAAACACAGACGCTTCCTTGGCCTGGCTTTCATTTCTCTTGGTACAAGAGCGACTTCTTGACTGTCAGGGAACAGGGCTATGTATATGCAATGATCCCAGGCTGTGGGTTCTTGGTTTCAGTGCCGGGACGGGTGGGAACTGAGGCAAATTGCTGAATTGCTCACACTAACCCGTTCCAGCCCATGACACCAGGTGGAAATGACCCAGGATCGTCAGATCTGATTTTCCAAGAGAAGCCAAAAAAGACAGATTATCGTGTGAACTCTTAATTTCTAAATGTTGTCAATGAATTCTCTCTCTCTCTCTTTTTTTAAAAGACTTTATTTATTTATTTGACAGAGAGAGCGATAGCGAGAGCAGGAACACAAGCAGGGGGAGTGGGAGAGGGAGAAGTAGGCCTCCCGCGGAGCAGGGAGCCCGATGCGGGGCTCGATCCCAGGACCCTGAAATCATGACCTGAGCCGAAGGCAGACGCTTAACTGACTGAGCCACCCAGGCGCCCCCCTCTCTCTTTTTTTAGAATAACGTACAGCCCACAAGACATATCTGTGAGTCAGATGTGAAACCATGTTTGATCCAGAATGAATATGGTCGGTGAGAATAAGAAACACTGAAACGAAAATAATAATAAAGGCGACGATGATGAACATGCGAGTATTTACTATGCACCAAGTACTCTTCTAAATGCCTTACCTGAATGAACTAATTTAAGTTTCCACCACAACCCTGTAAAGGTAGATATTATTATCCCTGTTTTATAACTGGAAACTCAGCTCAGAGAGGCTCATGCCCAGGTCCCCAGGAAGGGTGGGGCCAGGATTTACAACAAACTGACTGACTTCAGAGCCTGGGTTCTTCTTCATCCCCAAAACTGGTTAAGAAAAGACCTCTGGATTTTGCACTCAGGAACGAGGTTATTATCCTGGAGATTGGGGGTTGAGTTTAGGAGTCATGTGGATTTCTGAAACTACTTGCAAATTTTTACATGGAGGCAAGAGTGTGTTTTCATTGGAAGGGAAGTCCCAAGCTTTCACAAAGCTCTCAAAGAGACCCTAGAAAGGGAGGAGTGACTGATTCAGGACCATGTACACCTTCGGTTCAGAGAACCCAGTCCCGTAGACTAAGCAGCAGAAGCTGGATGGCCAGGGGTTAAAGAGATAGTAAGCTATCTACAGGGAGGGCGAGCCCTTTCTAGAATATTGGCAGTGAAGAGAGAGAGAAAGCAGGGGTAAGGGAAGATTCTACAGATAAGAGAGATCTGGGCATTTTGTCTGCTGGGGAAGGGGGCCAGGGAGATGGAAAGAATGAGGGATTTATGGTTCTCACACAGCGAGGACACTTTGGAAAAGGGCCACGCCTTGGCTCCCAAGCGTGAGGATCCCAAGGAGGCAGGATGAGCTGAATTAAAACATGGTTTCGCCAAGTGGGAGTAGCTTCCCTCCTATTCTCTGCCCCCCAACCCCCACCCCAGGAGCAAAGCTGGAGAGCTTTCCTACCCACCCACCGCTTTCCTGCCCTCCAGCAGGGCTCCCGCCAGCAGGCGTCCTCCTGCCACGGACCTGGGGTCAGTGTGCCCCAGAGGATCTGCAAGTCCGTGCCTCTTACACAACCACCCAGCTTCTACTTCCTTCCAGGAATGGAGAACGGTAACCGCCTCTTTGCCTTCTCCAAGAAAAACAGCCTCGCCATCCTACTCACAATGTTCCCTCCTTCTGGCATTGTTTGACTTATCCCTCAGATTCGTTTCTGATTCGTTTGAATTATCACTCAGATTCATTTCTCCCCAGTAGGAGAGACAGGTTTTAAAATATATAAACTACGGTAAGTAGAGGAATTTAAAAGGACAGGAGACCATGAGTGAATGCTCCCTACAGAATGTTTGCATCCCCTCAGTGTTCATAAGTTGAAACGTAACCCCCAAAGCCGAATTAGGAGGTAGGGCCTTTGGGAGGTGATCAGTTCATGAGGGTGGCGTTCTCATGCATGGGATTTAGTGCCCTTATACAAGACACCCCAAAGAGCTCCTCAACCCTTCTGCCATGGGAGGCCATGGGTCCTCCCGAGGCACAGAATCTGCCAGGAACTTGATCTTGGACTCCCCAGTCTCCAAAAGCATAAGAAATAAATGGCTATGGACTAAAGCCACCCAGTCCGTGGTATTTTTGTTCCAGCAGCCTGAAAGGACCAAGATAGTACATAACTTGGGAAGGGAATCAGCACTGGCTTTTCTGAGGATATTGCTTTTGAGGTGAGACATGCGGAATAAACCCAAGTTAAGTAGGTGAACAGGTGGGAGGGTGCTGGTTGGGAAGTGAAGGGCAAATTTGGGCAGGGTGAACTGCGCTGTGAATGGAGAAAGAATGCTCTCGGATGGGGGAGGAGTAGGTCAAGGACAACCACACGCCATCATAGCTGAGGACACAGGGTCCTGCAAGAACACAGGAGTAGTCCCGAACGAGGAGGACAAGTCCTGGGGGGGCAGGGGTGAGTTAGTGGCAGCGGTGACATCCAAGGAGAATTAGGAAGTTTAACATACAATTTCTTGTGCATTCGATGACACCTCTTACGTACAATTCTTAGGTTTGGGAAATTTTCCGACTTAAGATTCTCTTCTCTTCAAGGTGGAAGCCAGAAGCTCACTTTCCTAGACTCTCTTGCAGCTAAGTCATAGGTGTTGCTCCTGGCTGTGGGCCCTCCAAGCCCGATTATCTGGTCCTGCTGTAGATTCTGTGAGTTACCTAATACCACCTAACACTGTCCCTTTCTTTTCAAAATCACTAACATGGATTCTGTTGTTTGCAACTGAGAAGCCTGACAAAGACAGGAAGGATGACTAAGTCATTGGAGGGAAAAGGTAGGAACGGCGCTTATGCACAAGGGCAGAAAACAGTATGATGTGGCAAGAGGAGCATAATACTTCAGGATGCAAATTTTCCCAAAGTCTGAGAAGGACATAGCTTCAGCTTGGGAGTAAAGAAGTCCCAGGTTTACTCTGGTATTGTGGACCCTACCAACAGCGTGTTGGGCATCTGCTAGTCCACACAGAAGATTAGGGGTATGGGGACACCCCCCTAATGATGCTGTAGGAAGGGGAATGTTGGGTTCAGCCAACAGAGTATTTTGTTCCTGACGTTACGGTATTAACCTGCATCTCCTCAAACCCTTAATCCACCAGCCACAGGTATGTATGGAAGAACACACTCCTGAGAACCAGAAGCCCTTAGGCTAGAGACCATGAGTTGTTACCTGTGCGGCCTTGGGCACAAGGTCACTTCAAATCTCTGATCCTCAGTTTACTCATCTATAAAGTGGGGTAATACACGGTTATATGATACGGCACCTGTGAAAACTGTTTGTAAATTGTAGTGTGCTGAATACACGTGATAGACGATTCTTGCTATCTTTGTGGTACCAAAACAGACGCAAAATACAAATGAAAGTTAAGATTCATAATTTCAATGTGTCAGTGGGTCCCAATGGCATCTGAGGCCATGGGTTGTAAGCAATCAACATCAAGAAAGAAACAGCTCTTGGGGCACCTGGGTGGTTCAGTCGGTTGAGTGTCTGACTCTTGGTTTTGGTTCAGGTCATGGTCTAAGGGTGGTGACATCCAGCCCCATGTCGGGCTCCACGCTTAGTGCGGAGTCTGTTTGAGATTTTCTCCCTTTCCCTCTCCCCCCACTCTGCACTTCTCCCCGCTTGTGCATGCGCTCTCTCTCATAAATAAATAAAATCTTACCAAAAAAAAAAAAAAGAAATGGCTCTTGACAAAGATTTAAGATTACTGTAGTCAGTCAGGACTCTTATGGTTGCAGGTGACGCAAAAGTCATGCCAAAATGGCTTCAGAGGCAAACAAACAGGGGCGCCTGCGTGGCTCAGTCAGTTAAGCTTCTGCCTCCGGCTTGGGTCATGATCCCCGGGTCTTGGGATCCAGTCCTACGCCTGGCCCCTTACATAGCGGGGAGCCTGCATCTCCCTCTGCTTGCCTCTCTCTCTCTCTGACAAATAAATAAAATCTCAAAAACAAACAAACAAACACAACTTACATCTCATATCAAAAAGCTCGATTCAGGCCCATTTGGATACAGGGACTTAAGGAACAAAATCAAAACTCCATCTCTCCATCTCGTGTTACATTTCTTTTCTTTTCTTTTTTTTTAAGATTTTATTTATTTATTTGACAGAGACACAGGAAGAGAGAGGGAACACAAGCAGGGGGAGTGGGAGAGGGAGAAGCAGGCTTCCCACAGAGTAGGGAGCCCGACGCGGGGCTCGATCCCAGGACCCCAGGACCATGACCTGAGCCGAAGGCAGACGCTTAACCGGCTGAGCCACCCAGGCGCCCCTCGTGTTACATTTCTTGTTGCGCATCCTCAGACAAATTCTCTCTTCCCGCTACCAAGAGGTAGGCAGCAACTATAGCCCTACATGAAGCTAGGCTCCGATCTATTTGAAAGGAACGCAACTACATCTAGGAAATTTCTGTAAAAGCCTTTTAGCATCTCATTGGCCCAAACTAAGTGATGTTCTCTTACTTGAGCCAATAACTTATGACTGGCGGAATGCGATAATCCAATTGGTCAGTTCTCAACCACATGATCACATCTGGGGCCAATCAAAACACTTCATTCACATGGCCTGGGAATAGGGCAGGGTGGTTTACACATATAAAAGTTGTTAAAACAACTTTAAATACCCAGGGTGGGTAGTTACTGATGGTGTGTGTGTGTGGGGGGGTGGTTATTTACTATGTTTTGAAGAATCTACATGGGACCCACCTTAAAAAAAAAAAATCATGCTTAAAAATGGTGCAAAGTCTCCACATCTCGTTTCTGGCCGGGAAGAGCCTCGTTCCAGCAGCTTCTATGAGTTGTTGGTCACAAGGGCTACTTGAATCTTGCCCTCTGAACAGACCTTTTACATCTTATGACTCTGCTAACTTTCTATAGAGCTCCCACATTTGTTCCTGTATGTGATCTAAATTTAACAATACTATGAGTCAGAGAAGTTAAGTAACTTGCTTGAAGTCACACAGCCAGCCCTGATTTCCTGCCTCCTGGCTTATAAACCCACTCTGATCCTGGGATGCTAGCAAGAGAGAGTATGGGGAAGCTGGGAGCAGGGAGAGCAGGGGCAGGCATTTAAGCATGAAGAGTTACGAAGGCAGAAGGTAAACCAGACAGACTTGGTCTTTGTGTGCATAAGCCCCAAGTGTAGTGTGGACACAGATACAATAACAGACCCTGGTTGTTTCCTGTGCTTACGACAGGGGTAAGCCCAGAGGCCTCTGGGAGATCCCGCGGATTCTGCGGGCAACAGTGGTCTTCAAGTGAACACGGGAGCGAGCCACTGTGCATCTTTAAGGATCACATAACCCCCATTTTAATTATTAACTTGCTGCATTATTAACTGACCAGCTGTGTGTGGCAGAAAACCAAGGGTCAGAACTCCACGGTAACAATTCCCTCCTGGTGGAGTCCTCAGGCCAGTGGTTCTGAAACCTTCTCAGGGCACATTAAGCACCTGATGAATGGTGGCAAACCTCCTTCCAGAAAGATGCATGATTTGACTGCAATTTCAGGACTCAGTCCTACATATTTCCTCTCCATGTCCTGAGCGGCTACCCACATTAGGCCTAATGTCCCAGGTCCCCTCTCTTTCCTTGGTCTCTTTCCAAATAGTAACCCCACCCCCACCCCCCACCCCCCACCCCCCACCCCACCCCCTCCTGCCACCAGCCAAGGGCAGCCTTGGGGAAAAGAGGAAGAGGAAGAGATTAGGAGGTGGGACTTAAAAGCACAAACCTAAACCATTTGGAGAAGAGAGAAAAATAAAGTTCTCTTCCAGAAGGCACTGGCCAAACCGAACTACAAGTGGATATACCTATAGCATGCACTCATTCATTCATTCCAAAGCTTCAGACAGGTAGATACCACTTTCAAAGGCTTTTTGCTTCGTTCCTCCCAAACTGTGACCATTTTTCTTTAAGACAATACACTTGAACTCAAAACTTCTTTTAAAACATTCTATCCCCTCGGGCGCCTGGGTGGCTCAGTCGGTTAAGCGTGTGCCTTCGGCTCAGGTCATGATCCCAGGGTCCTGGTATCAAGTCCCACATCGGGCTCCCTGCTCTGCGGGGAGCCTGCTTCTCCCTCTCCCCCTCCCCCTGCTTGTGTTCCCTCTCTCGCTGTGTCTCTCTCTGTCAAATAAATAAATAAAAATTAAAAAAAAAATTCTACCCCCACCATAGATGGAGAACCACAAGTATTATTTGAAAAAAAAAAAAATTAAACACTCAGAAAACAAAACAACGTTATTAAATTCTAGCTTGCTTGGCCACTGTCCTTACCTCTGAGCCCAGAGATATTCTTTCTGTTTAAATAGACAGAGAGATTTTTAAAAGGGTGGCAGGGAGGGTGGGGAGAGGAATAGCATGTTTAAAAGAGATGTTAGAGATAACAGTCACACCAAACTGCAACTCTTGATGCTATCAGAAGGACTGAAATGATTGCAGAGCCAATAATTTTCTCAGCGAATGGTTCAGACTTACTTCATTCTTCACCCAGTTGGGGAATGCTGTGATTTACATAACAGATACCTATTGAGCTGCCTGCTAAGTGCTCTTGGGCATAGCTGGATGGGGATGAAAGGGGAATATATATATGGTTCCTGCCCTCCCGGAGAGAATATTCCCTTGGAGGAGACAAACAACTAAAAGGAAAAGAAAATAATTTCAAATCGGGTTGAGTATTACCTAAAAAACCCCCGACAGATCCAATGAGGGGTTACAATAGTGAGTTGGAGAGGCATGGGGCATGCAAGGGTGGACTTCATGCCTGGAGCAAAGATCAGAAGGCAGTTTGGTCTTTGGGTGAGTGAGACCAGAGTTTCCAGTAGGAAACTCATGTTCAGGATCAGACTCTCAGGGAGTGGGAAAGTGGTTAGCAGCTGTAACTCGATATCCCAGGCATGATCTGAAGGACACTAGAGAGACCTGTTCTTTGCCCCTGATTCAATCAGAAAGCAAAGCAGATGTTGTCTTAATAGTTTTCCAGTCCAATGGCCAAGAGAAAACAAAATATGTCATACATGTGGTTGTATTTAAAGTCAAGATTACAACACATGTCCAACAAACGTTGGTTGTTGCTGGAGCAAGAGATTCCATTTGTAATTGCAGCTGAATTAATCTAATTAACTGCAAATGAAGACAGTTTTCAAGTTCAGCCAAAAGGGTCACAAGTACATGGTATTTACAATGTTTTTCCCTCTTCTCTCTTTGTAGGGCCCCAACCTGCCATCCTGTTTTTAATCGCTAAAGTCCTAGTGATACGACGTGAGGGTTTCTATTTGCTGTTTGGCTTGATCGCTGCAGAGACAAAGGTTCAATGCCCTGAAGAAGTTAGATCATTTAAAATATAAATCAGTACAACTGCTTTTGATTGCAATTGATCAATATCCAGGTCCCAAAATGGAGATTGTGCAATCTACTACCAGACTCGCTACACCCATAGAGGGTGACGCTCCATACTGTGCCTCCTCAGCCTTGCCTGAGTGCCAGGGCTCCCACCCTACCAGCCAGGACCTCTGTGTTTCCCTTAGAGGGTTCTGGATAGGAGTGTAAGAAGTGAAATCTCAGGCTCAACACTGGTCTCCTAAGTGCTGGCAATTCTTAGGGCAGTCGGGGGTGGGGGTGGGGGCGGCCAGGATGAAAGGCTGACTTTAGCTCTACTTTGGGGGCCTCTTGAATCATCTTTGTTGGGAGGCTGGATATGCTGGGGGAGGATAATGAATTAAACTCATTCCATTTGAAAGAGTTCACTTAGATATAAGGAAAAAGATGATGACACCATTAGGGTTACAAACCACCGACAGTTTGCTCCCCCATTCCATATAGGATTAAAGCTCTATGGCCATTACATGTTAGGCTCCCTGAAGCAGAAGGGTTAGGATCTGGGGCTTTGGACTCAGGCGGCCCTGGGTTCAAATTCCAGGTCTATCATCCACTATGTGTTGAAATGTACCTAAGCTGTTCTACCTCTCTGAGCTTCCATTTCCTCGTCTATGAAAAGGGCAGGACTCTACTTGCCTCTCAGAGTTGCTCAGGAGGGAACACGATGCGTATGGAAATGTCAAGGTGATGCCATGAACAATGTCAATGGCACGTAATTTACGTCTGCATTCAGTAATGGTACCTTCTCTCTGCCACTCTGCATGTTCCCCAGATCTGCCCTCTTGCCTCTCTTCTCTGGTTTCCTCGTATGGCTGCCCCAACTCTAAACAATCTCTATGATGCCATCCAACCCTGGTCTTTCAGATTCTTCCTTAGGTCCGTGGTCCCTTCTCTAAGTGCTTTCCTTTACTTCTTCTCAGTTTGCCCTCCCAATAATGCCCCCTTTGCAGATTGAGAAATAGGGTTCAGAAAGGTTAAATGACTAGCCCATCAAGGTCTACTGGGTAGTTCCAGAACCATCTGCTCTCTTGTTGAGTCCAAGGCTCTTCTCTCTACATCTGGAGGAAATAGCTTAATATATTCCCTTTCAGCTAAGCAATCATAGAATCTATAAATCACTGGATGGGCTCATAGGATTGCATCGCCCAACAATTTCATTTTCTTGGCAATGAGAAAACCAGAGAGGGGAAGTGATTTGTCCAAAGAATTAGGGGTGGCAGAGCTAAAACTTGCACCTAACCTACTAACCTCCAGGTCAGCTGCCTTTACTTCATGCCCAGTGCTCACGGGTCTGGCTCAAACTCCTCTCCCCCTTCTTCAAAATATACATTTTCCCTCCCTCCAAGGTTAGTAGAGCAGTACCGTGAAAAAGACCTTTCTGAAATGGTGATGGCAATGTTTCAGAGCTATGATGTCCATTCTGATACACACTAACTACATGTAGCTGTTGATCACTAGAGATGAATCTACCACAGATGAAGAACTAAACTTTTCATGCTACTTAATTTTAATTACTGTACATTTAAATAGCTGCATGTGGCTTGTGGCTACCATACTGGACAGGGCAACTCTAGAGAACAGAAAACACATTGAGTCTATAGACCCAACTGATGCAATTATCGTAGGTGTGGAAGATCCTTGTAATAACAATTGAGTCTAAGCTGCCTGGATCTTGTTAGGGTCTGCATTCAGTTTCATTTAATGATAGAGCACAACCTATCCCCAAAGATGCCTTTGCTCAATTTCCTCCTTTCCTTGGCAACGTCTTACCCGTGACTCTAATCTAGGCTCAAATTCACCCTCCTTCAGGAAAACTTTGCTGATCCATTCCCCTCCCACCAGAGTGAAGAGATTCTTCTATGGAACTCCCACTGTCCTATAATTGTCCCCAGAAGGATGAGAAGGAAGAGAGTTTTTGTTTTGGTTTGGAAAGTGGGTGAGAGAGGAGAGAGTTTGTCTGGGGGGGAGAGAGTTGTGGCAGGGGCATTTGGGGAGTGGTGTGAGAGATATGAGGAAGACGTAACTAAGGGAGATGGGTGATATGTGACTTAGGCTTCTCTATCTGCCCTACAAAGTCTTCAGTAAAAGTAGATGTTACAAACTAGAGTGACACATGGATAAATCTCACAAGGCTGAGAGGGAAAAGCAAATCACATGCTTCACAATAAAAACACCTAACATACTAGGAGGAAAAGGGAATTTTCTCAACCAGATGAAGGTTGTCTATGAAAAACACAGAGCTAACATCATATATAATGGTGAAAGACTGAAGATCAGTCTTCAGTCCCCCTAAGATCAGTAACAAGACAAGGATGCCCACTCTTGCCACTTCTACACAATATTACCGGAGATTTGGGTGCCTGGGTGGCTCAGTTGGTTAAGCGTCTGCCTTCGGCTCAGGCCATGATCCCAGGGTCCTGGGATGGAGCCCCGCATCTGGCTCCCTGCTTGGCGGGAAGCCTACTTCTCCCTCTCCCTCTGCTGCTCCCCCTCCCCACTTGTGCTCTCTCTGTGTCAAATAAATAAATAAAATCTTTATAAAAAATATTACTGGAGATTTTAGCCAGGCAAGACAATAAGGCAAGAAAGAGAAATAAAAGGCATCCAGATTGGAACTGGAGAAGTAAAACTATATTCACTTGCTGATAACATAGTCTTGTGGGTAGAAGATCCTAAAGAATCCACCAAAAAACATTAGAACTTCTAAATGAGTTCAGAAACATTGCAGAATACAAGATCAATATACAAAAAGTAATTGTATTTCTTCTATACATTGACAATGAGCAAATCAAGAATGAAGTTAAGAAAACAATTTCATTACCATGACATCAAAAAGAATAAATATTGAAGAGTAAATCTAACCAAAGAAACATGAGACTTTTGAACTGAAAACTACAGAATACTGCTGCAAAAAATTACAGAAGACCTAATTAACTGGAAAGATATCCATGTTCATAGATTGCAAGATTTAATATTGTTAAGATGACAATACTCCTCAAATTGATCTATGGATTCAATAAAATCCCTATCAAAATACCAGAAACCTCTTTGCAGAAATTGACAAGCTGATTCTAAAATTCATATGGAAATTCAAAGGATCTGGAATAGTAAAAATAATCTTGAAAAATAAAAGAACAAAGTTGGAGACTCACAGTTCCTAATTTCCTAACTTACTACAAAGCTACAGTAATCAGGATAGTGTGGATCTGGTATAAGAATAGACCTCTAGACCAATAGAGTGGAAATGAGAGTCCAGAAATAAACCCTCACATTTATGGTCAATTGATTTTTGACAAGGGAGCCAAGATAATTCAGTTCCACAAGTGGTTGTGGGACATCTGGATAGTCACATGCAAAAGAAGGAAGGTGGACCCTGCACTCATATTATAAACAAAATTAATTCAAAGTGGATCAAAAACTACATTTTAAAGCAATAACTATAAAGCTCTTAGAAGAAAACATAGGGGTAAATCTTCATGACCTTGGATTAGGCAATGAAGTCTCAGATGTAACAACCAAAGCATGAGCAACAACAACAATGAATAATCGATAAATTGGACCTTATCAAAATGAGACATTTGCTTCAGAGACAACACTAAGAAAGTGAAGACAATCCACAGAATGGGAAAAATCATATATCTGGTAAAGGACTTGTATCTAGACTACACAAAGAACTATGACAACTCAATTGTTAAAAGACAAATAACCAACGAAAAAACAGATAATGGATCCGAAGAGACATTTCTCCAAAGATAAACAAATGGCCAATATACACACGAAGAGATGTTGACCTTCATTAGCTACCAGGGAAATGCAAATCAAAACCATAATGCGATACCACTGCATACCTCCTAGGATGGCTGTAGTAAAAAAGACGATAACAAGTGCTGTGAGGAGTTGGAGAAATAGGAACCCTCATATAGTGCTGGTGGACGTGCCAAGGGGTGCAGCTACTTTTGAAAACAGTCTGGCGGTTTCTCAAAAAGTTATGCACAGAGCTACCACGTGACTCAGCAATTCCACTCCTAGGTATACGGAAGAGAAATAAAAACATGTCCACACAAAAACTTACACATGAATGTGCGTAGCATTATTCATAATAGCTAAAAAGTGGAAAGCACCCAAAGGTTTAGCAACCGAAATATGAGTAAATAAAATGTGGTGCAGTAGACACCCCTTATCTGTGGGGATACGTTCCAAAACCCCCAGTGGATGCCTGAAACTGTGGACAGTACCGAACCCTATATATACTATGTTGTTTTCCTATACATACATACTTATGATAAAGTATAAATACTAAATTTTTAAATTAGGCACAGTAAGAGATTAACAATGATAACTGATAATAAAATAGGATAATTATAACGATATACTATAATAAAAGGTATGAGAATGTGGTCTCTCTCAAAATGTCTCTTTTTGGCATTGTTTTTTTTTTTTTTTGGAAGAGAGAGAGAGGAAGAGCATGCACACATGAGCTGGGGGGTGGGGGGCCGAGGGAGAGGAAAGAGAGAATCTTAAGTGGACTCCACACTCACTGTGGAACCTGATGTGGGGCTCAAACCCAGGACCCTGAGATCAAGACCTGAGCTGAAATCAAGAGCCAGACACTTAACTGACTGAGCTACCCAGGCGCCCTGTATCTCTCTTTAATTGAAGTATAGTTGACACACAATGTTATATTAGTTTCAGGCATACAATGCAGTGATTTGACAGCTCTGTCCTTTATGCTATGTCATCACAAACATAGCTACCGTCAGCTACCATCTGTCACCATACAACATTTTTATAGCATCATTGACTATATTCCCTGTGCTGTACCTTCCATCCCTGACTTCTTCATTCCATCCTGTACCTTCCCCCATTTCTCACTCCCCTTCACCCATTTTTCCCATCCATCCACTCTCTCCCTTCCGGCAACCACCAGTATGAGGTGGTTTGAGGTCGCTTTTCATAATGCCCTCTAGGTCCATCCATGTTGTCGCAAATGGCGAGACCTCATTCTTCATTACGGCTGAGTAATATTCCATTGTATATTTGTACCACATGTTCTTTATCTCAAAAAGCTGATTGTCCTGGACTCACCCTCCTTCTTGTGATGATGTAAGATGATGAAATGCCTAGGTGACGGGATGAAGTGAGGTGAGTGACATAAACATGGTGACGTAGCGTTAGGCTACCAATAACCTTCTGATGATACTTCAGAAGGAGGGTCACCTGCTTTGGGACTTCTATTGACCATGGTCACTGAAACTGTGCAAGGCAAAGCTGCAGGTAAGGGGGGACTACAATTCCATACAATGGAATCTTATTTGTCAATAAGGACGCAATAATCCTAACTAGTGAAGACTAGATGCACAAGCTTTACCTGGTTTCTGAATTTCCCACCTGCTATTGGCAAGGCTTTAGTCCGAGCTCCCCTCCCATTCCCTGGACGAATCTTGCTGGGAGACCCAGGTTCTGTTGGGTTCTTCACCCCTTTGCAAGGACACATGATTGGCCAGCAATCAAAACTCACTGAGTAGAATTGCTTTTAAGAGTCCATACTTTGGGCACCTGGGTGGTTCAGTTGGTTAAGCGTCCGCCTTTGGCTCAGGTCATGATCTCAGGGTCCTGGGATTGAGCCCCGTGTTGGGCTCCCTGTTCAGCGGGCGGTCTGTTTCTCCTTCTCCCTCTGCCTCTGTGCTCTCCCTCTCTCTCAACTAAATAAATAAAATAAAATCTTAAAAAAAAAAAAAGCCCACGCTTTCTAAAATGCCTGGGTGGCTCAGTCAGTTGAGCATCTGGCTCTTGATTTCAGCTCAGGTCATGATCTCGGGGTCATGGGATGGAGCCCCACGTCAGGCTCCCCACTCAGCAGGGAGTCTCTGCTGTGTCCTTCTCCCTTCACCCCTCCCCCTACTCTTTCTCTGAAGTGAATAAATCTTAAAAAAAAAAATAGAGCCCCCACTTTCTTCCCCTCTTCTTCACTATTTTAAAAAGGCCTGTGAAGAGAGCTCCTTTCACTACTCTTGAAATCAAGGAAATGTATGAATAAATTGCCCCTGTCACTCTCCACAGGTCATTTTGGTACTCCCAGCTATTGTTCATCAATTCCTGGAGGCTGGCTGGGTGGAACGGGGGCAGCCCTGGGGGCAGAGGGAAGAGAGGAAGGAAGGTGAACCGATATCTGTTTTGTAACCCTCCCCTATACAGCTGGGTGGGCTCACTCAGCCTTTCTTGGAGATACGAAGCTTGGACGCTTTGGCCCGGGGCCCTTGGCAGGTAAAATTCAAGTGCATCCCAGTGCTCCCTGCCAGTGGGAGCCCAGCACCTGGGGGACAGCCAGGCAGACAGATGGGATCGGGGCCTGTGCTGGGAGCTGCCCAGGGTCCATGATAACTCTGGCTTCCCGTAGTCGCTGCTGGGGGGACCACTCCCACGGAGGAAATTCCAGTCACTGAACACACCCTGGGAAGCGCATTCTCCGAGCTTTGGGCTTGAAGCTTCTGCCTCCACATGTCAGTGTCCCCCCGCCCCCGGCACAGAGCCCTGGCAAGTTGGCTATCCTTCAGCTCCCTCTGGGATGTGGCTGGTTTGTTTTGGGGGAGCTGCAGTCTCTGTGCCTGGTTCAGGTCTCCCCACATTCCAAGTCTGTGGCTGATGGAAAGGAAGCAGGGAGGTAGGGCCGCAGGGGGCCCCATGGGCTGTGCCCTGGCCAGTGTGGAGAGCCTGCTGGTGGCGGCACCCCCAAATGGTCCAAGGAGGTCAGAGCATAGCCTCTGTTTACTCCCCATCCAACTGACCTGCAGTCACCCCACCGTGATTCCCTGGGGTCACAACCCAGCCTGGAAAGTGATGCATCATTTCAGTTTCTCCCGTGGTCCTTTGCGATCACTTGTGGCCACGTCTGTCCAGGGACTGACCCTTAGTAACCCCGGGGTCTTCGTGGCCGAGGGCGGGCGAGGATGGAATGGGACGGGTGGCTTTGGGAACGAAGAGGAAAGTGACAGTCTGTTCTCTCCACTCCCCATCATTTCTCTGGGGTCCAGCTGGCCTGCTCCGCCACCCACGCAAAGGAGGGGCTTCCAAAAATCAGTCCCAGGGCTGCCATCAAGCTCTTTATCTTCTCTGCAGGGCTTCTGGGGGTCACCGCTTGCTGCCCACAGCCACTGCCTTCCTCCTGTTCAGCCTGTTGCCAAAGCCATTCATCCCAAACTCGAGTGGGACCGCGTTGTTTGGAAAACCCTATCTGGCTTCCCTCCAAGGACTGGAGGCCCACAGATGGGCCTTTGCTTGGCCTGCATTGAGTTTTTAAGACATTTCAAAGTGTTGCATGAGAGCTGGCTTTTCCAGCTTCTCTTGGGACATGGAGCCCTATTCCTGCATAAGCAGAGTTGGTTGGAGCTGAGCACTACCCCTCCCCAGGCAGGTTCTCCTCAGGGAGCAGCTCCCACTATTCTCTATGGCCATACAGCCCCGCTCTGTTCTTCCCTGCAGGGCCTGCCGAGTCCCTGCCTACATGTGAGTTTCCCCCTCTAGTCTCCAGACAAGGGCGTGGAGCACAGCTTGGGGGTACTAGATGACCTGACCTCTATCTGCTTTTCTATCCTTGTTCCTGCTCACCCCTCCATTCCCTCCCTCCCTCCCCAGCTACCTACCTCTCGGCACATTGGCCACACCAGTCTCTCTCTGCTCACCAAATGAGCCAGGGACCCACACAAGTCCACACCCCATGCAGTTCCCACTGTCTACATTTCTGTGTCTTCCTTCAGCAGATGTGTGTGGAACACCTACCATGCATGGAGGGTGTGGGCTAGGTGCTGGGGATGGAAGTACCAGGCCCTGTGTGTTGGTCTGGGTTCTCCACTGAAACAGAACCAATAGAATAGAGCCTGGGAGATAGATAGATGGATAGATAGCTAGAGAGATGGTAATTATAAGGAATTAGCTCATGTGATTATAGAGGCTGAGAAGTCTAAGATCCACCGTGGGCAAGCTGGAGACTCAGGAGCCTCCTCCATGGTATAAGCTTGAGTCTGAGAGCGAAGGCACAAGAACGATGTCCCAGCTCCAAGACAGTCAGGCAGAGGGAAAGCATTCTTTCTTGCTCAGCCTTTTGTTCTATTCTGGGCCTTCAACGGGTTGGACGAGGCCCACCTACCTCAGGGAGGGGATCTGCTTTACTCGGTCTACCCAATCACACATTCATCTCATCCACGAACACCCTCACAGACTCCCCAGATTCAATGTTTAACCAAATGATCCGAGCACCCCGTGGCCCAGCCAGGCTGACACGTAAAATGAGCCATGACATTCGGTCCTTGTTCTGCTGAAGCCAGCAGCTTAGCGAGGTATTCGGAGAGGCAGGAAAAGAATTCCAGAACAAAGTGGTTAAGTGCTGGAGGAATGCTCACTTAGACTTCAAACTTCACCTCAATAGTACCTCCTACAAATCTTCTCTGATCTCCCCACATGATCAGTGACTTTCTCTTGGGAGCCCCCCCAGAACACACATGCCTCGGGAGAGATTCTCTCTCTCTCCTTTTTTCACAATGAAATGTTCTAAGTCTACAAAAAGGTACAGAGATAATGTAGCAAAGTCCCATATACCCGTCCTTAAAAGATAAAGCACCACAGATGGAGCACAGCCTAGGGTGGTCAAGTTGTCCCATCTGGTTCAGTACAGAAAGTTCTGCAGCCTGGGACCCCTTGGTGCGCAGCAGATCAGGATGATTCATCCCACTAGCGCAGGCCTTCCCCGCCTCCCACTCCTGAGTACATCCCTTCCTTGAGATCATCCCCCCCCATCAGAGGAAATGACCGATTTATTAAAACTGGGGGTTACCATTTATGTGACTTTCCTTATACTTTGAATCCACCCCTAAATGCCATTGGAGTGCTGTTTTGCATGAAGGCACCCCAGATTGGGTCCAGAACGTTGGATGGCTGTGACATGAGCTTGGTGGCAGCAAGCAAGGCTTCCTGCATATTTGAAGGCAAAAGCTAGAAGAGCAATCAGCTGCCTGAAAGGCAGACAGGGGAGAGGTGGGGGTGAGGGGGGGAGCAGGGGACTAGCGCAGGAGCCCGAGGAGGAAGCAGAGAGCTCCCAGGAGAGGCAGTTAGGAGAGCATCAGAGAGGGGACCCGGGGGGCCGGGAGAAGGTCTTCAGAAGAGAATGTGCAAGGCATGTTTGGTGAGGTAGCTGCCAATTCCCCCTTTCATGCTCCACACTCAGGAAAATGCACAGCCCTCACTCACATGGGGGGGCACAGGGATGCGTCCAAGGGCCCGGGGGAGAGGTGTCCCAGCCTCCAGATCCCTAGCGCTTCCCTATGATGCTCCGGCTGTTTGTGCTTGCACCCCACTAGCTCCCCGGGGCCTCCAGCTCATGGTAAGCGCTCAGTGTTATTTGCGG
>NC_138373.1:25414390-25436313 GCF_054177405.1 Leptonychotes weddellii
AAGGAGGGAGGGAGGGAGGGATGAAGGAAGGGAGGAGGAGGGAGGGAAGGCAGGCTTCAGCTCTGTGGGGGCCCGAAGAGGCTCCTGGGGGGTCTCTCCTGCCAGGACCAAATGGCCTGATGTGCAGAGCAGGATGCGAGGCGCTGTGAGGCCCCAGGAGCTGGACGGGCGCTCAGGGACTGTCCCCTGAGCGGGAGCCAGGCCAGGCAGAGCACTGTGAGCACTGTGAGCGGGGCGTGAGGGGGTGGAGGGTGGAGAGAGGCAGACAGGGAGCCGAGGGAAGTGCAGGGGCAGAGGCGTGCTGCTTAGCAACCGCAGGAGAAGATTTAGGGAAGTGACAGGACCATTTCTCCCCGAGCCTCAAAGGGAGGATTTTTTTTTTTTCTAAAGAGCTGCCACCTACACTGGTGAATCTGGTTGTGGCGTCTCAGAAGGCTGGCTAGGACTGGGGGGCTCCCCAGAAGTCGGGGCCATCGCTGAGGAAGGCTGGCCGGCCCCCGTGGCTCTCAGGGACTCCAAGGGGACCTTTCTCCTGGCCCCTGAAAGCAAGGGAAGGAAGCCTCGAAGGCAAGACGTGGAGACACAGCCTCAGGATCCTCTCAGGAAGGTGCTGGGTCTTCTCCCTTCCTCTTCTTTTCCCCAGGACCCTGCTGGCAGCCCCAGTCCTGCTCCTTCCTCCCCACTGAGAATTCTCAGTTGCTTTTCTTTCTTAATTTGATTTTCTCTGGCTCAGAGTGGAGATCAAAAGAAGAAATTCTTTCCAGCCTTTTAGGAATAATTCCCAGAATCTCCCACTGGAAATGCATATATAATTACCACCATTAAAAAAAAATCTTTCTGGTTCTCTTCTCCATTTCTTTTCCATCTCCGCAGCAGGCTTGGGGAAGTGAGGGGAGAGGGAAGCTTCTAGAGTATCTCTGTGCTTGCAGGTTCAACTGTATTCACCATATTCTTGCAGGCAAAGCATGCCCCGCCGGCCCCGCAGCACATAATTCTAGATGGTACAGGGAGGAAATGCAAATAGCACTTCGCTAGGGTTCAACACCATGGAATCACCTGGTGGGAAGTTATTCCCTTTCTAATTTGTTTTAATTGTCTTCATTCCATCAAGTCTCGAGTTGGTGCTGGTGCTGGGTATGTCCTTAACATTCCCTGACGCTTGCTAACCTTCCTTTTAAGAGCAGCAAGCAGCAATCCTCAGCCCCACAGCAAGCAAGAGCGACTAGCTGCAATTTTATATCAGTGCTGTTTTGCATTGTGATTAGTGTGGTGTGTGCCAGGAGGCCAGGGCGGGGGGCGGGGGGCTACTCTGTATTTGTATTTATGGCTGGTTCCTTTTCAGATGGAAGACAAATAATTAGTAACTAATAAAAATCGAAGCGGAACAGCGATACACTGCCTAATGGCGAAGGCTTTTGGAAAGGTCCCCAGTTTGTCAGCCCTTCCCCCCAATCCAGGATACCAGCCTTCCCCCTGGCAGGCTGCGGGTCAAGTGCAGGGAAAGATCCTATTCAAGGTCAGCGGGTCGAGTTGAGCCGCAGTTGGCACCAAGCAGCCTCAGATGGGAATTTTCCATTTTTGTTTTTTGGAGCTACTCAGCCTGGCTTTGCACCCACTCACAGCCCATTCTGTTCCCTGGGATTCCAGAAGCCAGTTCATCAAGGTCTACTTTGGGACACAAGGCCAGAGAGCGTGGGTGGCTGCCAAGGACACCTATCTTTTGGCTGCCATACCCGATTTCCTTTCGGACAACCACCAGTCTGTCCTCTCGGATCCAGATTTGAGTGGAGCAGACCCACCCATGGCTTTAGGGCTGGCGTGCCATCCGAGCCTGGCTTCCTCTGGGCATCCCATTCCTCTGGCCACCATGATGGGTGGGTTCAGGGAAGGGCAGAGAGATGCATGGAGACTCTTGCTGGGAATACCGGGGGCTGGCTCTTTCCCACTGGCCTTGATCCTGAGCCGATGAGGCTTGGGAGCTCCTGCAGCCCTTTCTGCCACCACGAGGAGGGAGCCAACCACGGGGGAAGGGGGCTGAGAAATGGAGAGAGGGAAACCCGATTCTGATGGTATCATTTCCATCCCTGGATCCAGCTGTGCCTGAAGCTAGCCTCTACCCTTGGCTGCCTTTAGAGTCCCCACGGAGCCAACAAATTCCCTTTCTCATGTAATCCAGTTAGGATCAGTGCTTTGGTGACTTGCAACCACCAAGTCTTAACTGATAAAACGGCTCGGTGGAAATCCTTGGCCGCCGAGACACAAAGAATGCAGAGGGCTTCTGTTACGTGTGGAGGTGAGTGGCATTTTGTCACCGTACGCAAACACTGGTACAGGGAAAGCTATTGGAGCTCCAAATTCCAGATGACTAAGTGGTAGGCACAGGCTTGTTTACCCCTTGTAACAGTCCTACATGACTGCCTACTTTTGTCACCATTTTATAGACGGAGAAGACTGAGGCCCAGGGGGTCTTGGTGAACCTTCGAGGTTCTTGCCCCTTAGGACTATGTCATCCCAGCCACACCTCTACAGCAAACAAGGAGAATGCCCACCGGTACCTACAAAGCTCTGGGAATGTGTGGTTGGGAAGGGACCAAGGGGTGAGGCTCTCAGGAGGCATGGGGTGATATTTATGGAGCAGGTGGTGTGAATGTCCCCATCCACCCCCAACCCCCCAGTCATGGGGTGCCCAGCTTCCAACGGCTGCATGCTGGCCTGCAGAAAGGGCGGTAACTCTTCTTTACCTGCGGTCCAACACAGAAAGATGGAAAAGGCCCTGAGTGTAGATCAGAACTCATGAGCTGCCCCAATCAATCATTTCACTTTCTGAGGCCTGCTGTTTTGGCATCTGGAAAATGGAGACCCCAGCTCCTTGGCCTGGCTCATCTGCCCCAGTAACAGGAGCATCAGATGAGGACAAAGATGCGAAAGTTTATTTGCACAGTCAGGAGCAGGGTTGTGGGATGGAGGGAATCCCTTGGCTTCCCGGAGGTGGATGGGCAGGCCAGGAAAAGGTGTTAAGCCACACTTCCTCCTCCCCACCCAGGCGGGCGGCGCAGATTCAGGCCCAGTGTGACCTGAAAGGAACCTTTCTGTCCCCAAAGCGAGAGAGATAAGAACTGTGAAGGAGAGAAGCGAGCTCGGCTGCAGGCACTTGGGGGTTTATTTTTACCCTGTTATCTCTATCCTGAAATGTCAAGCGTGAAGCTGCCTCTCTCTCACCAGCCCCCCAGCCTCCCCAGCCATTCAGCGTGGCAACGCAGCCTGGAAACAGGCCCCATTCTCCTTCTCCGGTTCCTCTGCCTTTCCAAGAGAGTCACAGTGCTATGGAGACGGGAGGCATGGAAACCCTGAAATAGACAAGTGGGAGGTGAGACCTTTTATTTGGGTTCTGGAACAGGCTCACTTCCTTCTAGAGGCCCCGGGGTGCAGAGGAGGCCCTTGGCACTGCTGGGTACCTATTCTAAGGTTTGCATCAAATTGGCTCTTTATGTTGCAAGACTCAGAAATCCCTACTTAAACGGGGTTATGTAATAAATAATGTTTAATTGTCTGAGGCCACTGAAAGGCCTAGCCAAAGGTCAGGCTTCAGGCGAAGTCTGATCAAGGGGTTTGATGCTGTCCCAAAGCTTCAGTTTGCTCCATCTCTCAGCTCCATCTTCTGTGGTGTCGGCTTCATCCTCGGGCACCATGCTGTGCTCCCCAACAATCTAGCAGTTCCAGAATCTTCCTCCATGGTCACAAATGGCTGTAGCAGTGGATCTAGACCTTACATCCCCATACTGACAGCTTCCAAGGAAGAGAGAGGAAACTTCTTTTGGTCAGACGTTACCAAGAAATGTCTTCTTGTGTTTCATGGGCTTTGACTGGGTTATATGGCCATCCCTGAGCCAATCACTTTGGTATAGGGGCAGGAAGGTGAAAAAACACATTGATTAGATTAAGCAAACCAGATTCCCAAGAACAGGGATGCAATGGTTTCCTGAAGATTCTGAGCACTATACCCGAAAGGTGATGGGAATGGATGCTGAGCAACAATCAGGAGACTGTTTTGTGCTTTATTCACTTTGCTTGATCCTTACCTACCCAGGAAAGCCCCCAAGGTTAGACCTGACTGTTCTTTCTTATCCAGAAACAGGCCAACATCAGTTTCTTCTCTATCTGTAGGTTAACCTGGGGTTCTGAGTTCTAAGAGTCCTGGGTCTGTTAGTCCCAAAATTTCACCCTGGCAACAGAATCCCTCCCAGGTAGATAGGTAGGCACAGGCTGAAGTGTCATCTGTTTATGTGCCAAAGGCCTCCTCTGCCTTCAAAATAAAACTTACATGCTACGCCCTGGATTCCCTATCACTCACCCCCGATCACACGCTTAATACCAGCTTCTGGTCATTCCTTAGACAAGCCAATCACTCTCATGCTACACAGCCTTTCCCCCTTGATCTTTGTCTAGGATCTTGAATTCCTTTAAATCTTTTCTCAGTTGGCTTTATCTCATCATCCTGGAACCTGCTTCAATGTCACCACTTCTTGGAAGTCTTCTCTGACTGGCCTAGTGCATAAAACCATCTTTGTGATCACCCTGTGCCTCGATGGTTTGAGTATCTCTCTCCCTTCGCTAGACTGTGAGCTCCACGGAGCAAGGATGGTGCTTGTCCTATTGATGTGCAGACCTCCCAATTCCTGGTTATGTGGCTGGCATAGGGTAGGTACTCGATAAAAATTGGTTGAGTCAGTGAAGGAGAATTCCTTTCTGAATGGCCTTGTAAACTTGTAGAGAGCAAGGTAACTTCTGACATTTGTCCCTAACTGGGTGTCTACCAAAACAATGAGCACGAAAGAGACACAATGTGGTAAGTGGTATTTTTTTTCAAATGAAGAAATGCGCTCTCTGCTAAAGGGATTTGCTCCAAGTTGCACGGAAGTTAGTACAGAAAGAGACCTGGGAAGCGCCAATGCTTCTTTGAGGAATTTGTTTTCCTAAGCCAATGCACGTGAACGTTTGAGGGCGTGAAGCTGTATCAAGGTACGGGGGGGGGGCATCTCTCCATCTGGGTCTCTGACTCGGGTGGCAAGACCACCATTCACGAGTAATAGCGTGAAAACCACATGGGATGATACTGTTTACTCCCTTCCCCAATGAGGCAGTGTGAGAAGAATGTCTCATAAGAAGAAGAATATTTTACCTTGTCCACGGCTGCTCCATAAATCAACATCAGAATCTCAATACGCTGATGACTCAGAGGAACCCCCAGGCTCTTGGTGGACACAAACTCTCCTCAGGTCCACCAAGACCTACCAGTCTGTGACAGTCCTCAGGACGGTCAGGTGAGTGTGGTGGGCTCCGTGCAGCTAATGGAAACTCAAAAGGATACCTACATATAGACATCAATTGTCTTTGTACTCAGCAGATGGCATGCCTTCCGGAGCAACTCAAATATTCGGTTGTTGCTGATTCTCTCCTCACCCAGTCAGATCCATCCCTCTCTTGGGCTCTCACACGACACTCTAAACTTTGCTCTACAGGACTTCCCAACGTTTGTAATACTATCTATATTTAGGTGATTACTTGAGTAATGTCCATCTTCCCCACCGGACTCCAAACTTCTCAAAGTTAGGGATGACCTCATTGGCTCACTACTGTATCCAGTGGTGTAGGTAACCAACCCCGTGCCTAACTTGTAGAGTGAGCCTTATAAATATTTTCTGAATGGAAGATGGGTAAGTGAATGGAGCTCAGGGTCTGCTGGGAAAGCCTGTCACAGCCAGCCTGACGCAGCTGGGAGACAGCAAAGAGGCTGAACTTTTCAAAGGAAATCAGACCTTGTCACTGTATGACCACCTTGTCCTCTCCATCAAGGCATCTCCTGTGCCTAGAACACTATCTGTCGCAGAGTAGAGAGTCAGCAGATGCTGGGAGAATAAAGAAATGGATGGACACTATTTTTTCCCTTACCAAAGAAGATGGTTGCCTTCTCAAGGATAAATTCCTGGAAAGGGAGAATGGGAGGCGGGGAGCTATAATATACAAACATACTGAACCAAACCCAATGGTTTCCTTTAGGTCATTCCCTTCAGACTCAGTGAGTCTGCTTCTAGGAATCACTATACCAACAGGTCAGCATGGGAGAAGCTCGGAGCACAAATTACCCAAGTTTGCTCCTTTGGACTCATATGCACCATATTCCGGGGTTAGATACTTAGAGTTTAAGTGAGCTATACTTCCTGGTCCTCATCACACATTCTGGAAAAACAAAAACAAAAACAAAAACACACCAGGAAGGGTACCGTACCTTGAGAGGCTGGCCCCAGTCTCTGCTACAGGGTCAGGAGGGTGCTGGAAGGAAAGGGATTTTTCTTCTCCATTGCCACATCCTCCTTTCTAAGGGATAGCTGTGTCCTAGTGGTTCGTTTTGCATCTGACGTTTAACCAATCAAGGGCTCAAGATATTTGGTCTTTGTCCCTCCTTTGGAGGTAACAGAGAGATCCAAGATCTTGTTCTTCAAGATCAATTCAAAATCAAACACCAAAAAACTCCCCCAGAACCCTCAGGAAAAACCTCTGTAAAACCAAATCTCCAAACCTGCCTGGGTCTCAAGCCCGCCCCAGCCCAGCAAAGAAAAGCGGCTCACCTTTGAACTACAGAATCCCTTCCAGAACCAGAAGGAAAGGAAAAGGGATTTACGGGTCGCCTCAGAGTTGTAGGCTCTGGCTTGTCCCCAGGATGAGTTCATTATTTATTCTTAGAGACCGGACTCAAATTAAACAAACAGTGCCTATAAATAGAGCGGGATACACTCAGCTCAGTGTCACTGAAAGGTCCTTTTCACAGGGACAGATGCGCTAAAGGGATGTTTCTCAGGTTACCCTGCTGGTACTAGCGAAGAAGCGTTGTCCTTTTTCTTTTTAAGTGTCGTCCAGGAAAGGGGGAGCGGGGAAGCCGGTGAGCTGGACATGGGGGATTGGCCCGATTCTGTCTCCTTCACTTTTTTTTTTTTTTTTTTACTAAATTCTTACTCACTTTATAACTGAGAGGGAGCCGTAGAGGAAGGATGTCACTCTACAAACAGTTGGTCAGTTTGGCAGTTCCCGCTGGGAATGGGTCCTGGTTCAGGCTGTATTTGACAGAGTGTTCTGGTCTTTTAGATTAGATTGCAAACTCCCTAAGGGAAGGGACCAAATGGTAGTATTCCCTCTTGGTCGCTCCTATGGGGCCAAGCACGGGGATGGCTGGGGTTTCCACTGCCGACGCAGAGCCCCAAATTAAAAGGACTCCCCTCTAGCATGGGGACCCTTCCCGTGGGGAGCAAGGGGGCCTGGCGTCCCAGCCGGCCATGACTTTGCTCTGACCCCCCACCGAGCAGTACACTTGAGAGGTGCTGTGATCACATCACCGTGATAGACAAGTTGGGGTAGAAAGACCTGGCATAACTGGGGACACATATCAAGCGATGGAGCAACAAAGTCCAGTCTTTGGAGTAGCTAGAAGCTGTCACCAAATCAGCACTTGGCCAGCTCATTCCAGGCGCCGGTCGAAGCACTTGGTAAAAGCCTCATCTTTCTAAAAACCCCTACGAGGTAGGGACCATTCCACTCTCTGTTTTACAGATGAAGAAACCCAGGCACCAAGAGAGTGTGACCTTGCTCGGGGTCACAGAGCTGGTGAGTCGGGACTGGGAGGCAGGCGGTTGAACTTAAGAGCAGCCTCCTGGAGGACGGAGTACCCACCCGTCGGGTTTTAGGGGCTGGGGCCGCCCAAGCCCGGGACTCCCCATCAGCACAGGATCCAGGTCAGGCCGGTGACCATGAATCTCAGGACTCCCTCTGGGGATGCTGGGATGAAGACAAACTGAATTTCCCTCTGGAGTGGCACTGGAGGCAGGCACCTCGGGAAGTGCCACAGCCCTCTGGCCCCTCTGGCGGGGAGCCTGGCTGAGAGTGAAATCAGCACTGAGCAAGACCAGTTCCTGAGTCCAGCTGCACCTGAAGCTGCACTGCCCCTTGAGCTTTGCACTTTCAGGAGCCAGGATGTTCCCTCTAAGTTTAAGCCGCTTGAGGTTGATTTCCTATCACATGCAGCCGACAGATCCCCAGCTGAGCCTGGCTGGCCCAGAATACAGCAGAATTTGGCCACGCTAACAGCCCAGCCCCACCTATAAGCGAGAGTTCATCCTGCACTCCCTTTTCTCACCCTGTTGGAATCTTCCAGAAACACGTACCAGCAGCTTGCTCCCATGCACTCGCACAATGGCTCCATTCTCTGTTTACTGAAATCCCAAGCACTCTGCCGAAGCTTCCTTCACTGTACCCAGCAGAACTACCTACGGCTTCGCTTGGTGGCTACCATATGGAACTTGCGCTTGCACCTATTTAGCGCTTACCTTATTCTGCCTTGGAATAGCCATTTACAAGTCAGTCATTAACATTCACTGAACGCACATTCTCCACTCGGTGTGGGGGGTGGGGGGAGGCTCAGAGCCAAGACTATCATATCAGCGTGTATCTGAGCTCTTTCTAAGTGTCAGGCGCTCTGCTTAGTGCCAGCAATTATATTGAGGCATCTCCTAAAAAACCCCACAGGGCAAGTACGAATAAGATCCCCCACGTTACGTGTAACAGGATGGTAAATTGGGAGGTTCTGCCAAGACACTGAGATTTGAACAGAAATTGCAAAGCCAGTGACCAGATGAAGATGTAGATTTTCCCAGCAAAGACTTTACACCTAGTTTTAAATTTTAATCCCTCATTCACAAATCCCTAAGCCACAAAGAGGGTATAAAAGACTCAATAGGTATTAAGAGAGGATTTTACCAAGTTTTTTTTTTTTTCAAATACCATGCTGTCATCTACCACCAGACACACACACACACACACACACACACACACACACACACACGAGGTGGGGTGTTTAACTTATGCCTGCCTCTCAAGTTTGGTCAGAGCAGCTTCTTTGAGACTCTATGCAGAGTCTGATGAGCCATCCCTGTAGCTGGAGAGATAGAGACACAGGGAGCTCTGTCTGACTCACTTCGGAGAAGTCCAGAGGGTGGGAGATGTGGCCAGGAAGTTTGCAAATCCAACGCTCATTCTGGCCAAGAGTGCATGTGTTTCCCTGCAACCTCACATGAGTGAGCTGGCTGTTGGATCCTCTTAGATACTATCTCACAGGGCGGCCTAGAAGGGCCACAAGCCCTCATCAGACAGAGGCTGGAGGCAGATCATCAGACACCTCGGGGGGTGAGGGGGTTCGTGGTCTGAGTTATACCGTCCTGGTGCTGGGGACTCTCCAGTACCCGCCCATGACCCCATGTGGGACTTGAGCATACCGAGAGGGGTCAACACCATCTTTTGGTTCTAATAGTCAAGTAGGGACTCCACACCCACCCACCCACCCACCCACCCTTCTTTGCCCTGCATTTTCTCTTTTCCAATCCCTCGTGTGTGTGTCTCAGGGGAAGATCATGTCTATTTCCCTCTTCCCAAAGGCAAGCTGCCATGATGGTGGGCCACAGATGGAGGAAGAGGAAGATAGGCTTATCTTTAAAGTTTGAAGTATTGATTAATATATTGGATAGGACATTCTGATTTTGGAAATGAGACTCATCTATGACTTAGAAATCATATGACTTTTTTTTTTTTTTGGTAAAAATGAGGCGTGAAAGGGAAGGTCATGTTGCCTGCCTGAAGTTTCCATCTTGTGCCAAGACAAGGACATACCTCCCCAAAATTTTAAGGAGATAAGAGGGGACAAAAGTAGAGTTGTCTTGATGACCTTGCTCTATGAGTTCTCCTAGACAGATGGACAGACAGGGTAAGTGACCTGCGCAGGGTCACAGAGCTCATAAAAAGGCAGAACTGTGTTCTTAACCATAGTGCTATGTTGTTTCTACCCTCCAGGAAATTAATGTCTCTCCTGCTCCTAACTGGTCTGTTCTTATCTTATTCTTCTCGAATTCCCTTCCTTTACCTCAGTGTATTATACATGGCCCTGGACCAGCGTTGACAGAAGCAGGGCATGATCAGAGGTGGGTAAGGTTATCCAAGGATGACTTCAGTCAAGAACATGAATCAAAGGCCAGCAAAGCCCTGAGCACCAAATCTGGAGAATTCCCTGTCTCCATCTACCTCAATACTTTGATGACAACCATGATGCTGTTGGTATTATTAACATGACCACTGAACCTCAGTAAGTTCCAGGCGCCATGCTAAGTGCTTTTCACATGTTTTCTGATTAAATCCTAGCAACCCCGTGGAAAGGATCCTCCCGTATATTATTTCTATTTTCACAGGAGGGAACTGAGGCTGGGAGATCTTGCACAAGGTTTCACGGCCAGCCAGCAGAGCCAGGTTTCCAAACCAGGTCTGAGCCTGGAGCGCACCCCTCACCAGCACAGGGCTCTCAGCACATAGTACCTAGAACTCCACAGACCCCCTTCCCTTGGGGCACCAGGGACTTACCTGCTGCTATGCCTTACTCACGAAAATGGACCCTCCATCAGCGTTTTTGTTGGTTTCCAATTGGTTTCCAAGAAGTTTATGTGACTGGATCCAATCACACAGGGCTCTTGGGTCTTGAGTTTTTTGAGAGTTTTTTGGTTCTTGCTGAGGGGGCAGGCGGGCTGAGAGCGAGAATGAGGATTGACTGCAAACAGGTTTGAGGTAATATTGGGAAGTGAGGGAATGTTCCAGAACCCGAGGGATACGATCTGTGGTTATGAAGGTAGTGACAGGATATGGGTCTTCTCTACCTTTTGAGATGGGATTACATGGACCCCCGTCTAAGGCAGAAACCAATATCCAGTAGAAGTTGGTGACCATGATATGGATCTCTCTAGACCTGTGACCTATCCTACTATGAGATCAAGCAAAGCCTGTGCCAAAGTTTTTCACCTACTCTCCCAATGGGGATGTCTCGAAAAATCTATCCATAATTAACAGTATCTCAATGGAATCTAAAGTACTAGTTGTGAATGCAGGCTTGGGAGGCTTCCCAATGCAGGCTTTCATTTATTAGCTACGTATCCTCCACCAAGGCACTTAAGCTCTGAGCTTTTAGTTTGGTAAATGGTGACAGCAATATCTTCCTCTTAGTATTTGTGAAAAGTCATTAGTCTTTTCACAAATATTCTAATTCTCCTTCCTCTTTAGGTACATGATAAAATGACTATGATACTTTTCACCCACTTTGACATTAACTACGCCCACGGGACTTGCTGGTCAGCAAAATAAGAGTGAGAGTGATTTCCCACCACCAGGGGGAAGTTTTAGGAGTTGGTGCGCAGTTTGCTTTTTTAACATCAGGAGTTCCTAGTAGCCTGGGTCCCTGAGTGTCTTTGATGAGCACCACCCCTCCTACCTGGCTCTATTCATCACTGGACACATTGCATGAGTGAGATATAAGCCTTTGCTGTTTTAATCCAGTGAGGTTTGGGGGTTGTTTCTTACCGCAACATCACCTACCCTAACCTGACTAATATGGTGTTGGTGGGAGGGAGGATTAGATACATTAAAAAAAAAAAAAAAAAAGAAACAAAGCACAACTACTGCTATGTACCCACAAGAATGGCTGTAATCAAGGAGACAGACAATGGCAAGTGTTAGCAACATATGGAGAAACCAGGTCCCTCCCAGATTGCTGGCGGGAACATAAAATTGTGCAGCCACTTTGGAAAACAGTTTGACAGTTTCTTAAGAAGTTAAACACAAGCTCCCTTCACAACCCAGCAATTCACCGAAGTATCTGCCCGAAAGAAATGGAAAGATATGTCCACACCCAGACTTGCAGGTGTGAACGCTCGCAGCGGTGTTATTCATGATAGCTACAGAGTTGGAGCAATCCAAAAGTCCATCATCTGGCACATAGACACACATGTGGTCTGTCCATACAACGGCACACTACTCAGCAATGAAAAGCAAACAAAATGCTGATACAGGCTACCACGTAGACAAACCTCAAAAACACACTTAGTGAAACAAGCCAGATGCAAGATCATAGATTGAGTGATTCAGTTTTTATGAAATGTGCAGAAAAGACAATTTTGTAGAGACAGAAAGCAGTTCAGTGGTTTCCTGGGGCTGAGAGCGAGAATGAGGATTGACTGCAAACAGGTTTGAGGTAATATTGGGAAGTGAGGGAATGTTCCAGAACCCGATTGTGATAATGACTGTACAACTCTATAAATTTTCTGAGAATCTTGAATTGCACACTCACAATGGGTCAATCTTATGGTATATAGATTCTATCCCAATGAAGCAGTTAAAAAAAAAAACCCCAACAATCTAAGCATGCTATCTGGCACATAGGGAGAGCTCAATAGATGTTTGTTATTATTCATCATTTTAGGAATGAAATTCTAGGACTGAGACTCTGCAATGAACTGATGAGGACTGAAGATCTATATCCAGTGAAGAAGGGAGGTTTGGGGGAAGCCTGGGTGGCTCAGTCAGTTAAGTGTCTGCCTTTGGCTCGGGTCATGATCCCAGGGTCCTGGGATCGAGTCCCGCTTTGGGCTCCTTGCTCAGCGGGGAGCCTGCTTCTTCCTCTGCCTCTGCTCCCCCTGCTTGTGTTCTCTCTCTCACAAATAAATAAAATCTTAAAAAAAAAAAGAAGGGAGGTTTGGCAGTTGGGGCTTGGCAGAGACCCCCATTCTTCCACATCCCAGACTTCGCATTTCCTTTATGTTGACCACCACCTACAAAAGCCCAGAGGATATTTACAAGGTCCTGCACCAAGTTCCACTTAGGGACCAGGGCTCAGGGTCAGGTGTCCCAGCCCCAGACCATTGCTGTCCTCTCTTGAGGTTCCAGGATGCCCGGCCACTGCACCTTACAAGCAGATGTAACCTGGTCTGGCTGGAAAGTGTGTTTCATTCCCCGCTCTGCCCCTACTGCCAAACTTCTGCTGACATTGACAATTCATATTTTCAATCAACCCTCATCTCAGGCTCCCTTTTGTCTTGATCTTACTGCTCCTTCACGAGCCAGGAGGAGAGGAGAGAGTATTAGGCAAGTTGGGGTTGGGGTTGGAGAAGGCTCTTATACTAGGGTGTGAGAAACATGCCCAGTACATGCAGCTCTCTGTCACGGATGGCCATAGCATTTTCAGGCTGGTTGGTGCGACTCCAAACAATTATCACTAAGGCCCCAGGACTCCCCAGATAAGACAAAACTGATTCAGAGAGGCCTTGAACCCCAGGGGATAAAATTTGAAGGGTCACCATTACGGTATCGACTGCTGGAAAGATGAAGTCCAGCCCGTGACTAGAATCTTAGTCTGTTCAGGCTGTTACAACAGAATATCACAGACCAGTGGTTTATAAACAATGGGAATTTATTGCTCAGAGTTCTGGAGGCTAGAAGTCCAAGGTCAAGATGCTGGCAGATTTGGTGTCAGGGGAGGGCCTACTTCCTGGTTTATATATAGTCATCTTCTCAGGATTCTCCCACGGAAGAAGGGGTGAGAGAGGCCTCTGGGGTCCCTTTTCGAAGGGCACTAACCCCATTCACGAGGATTCCGCCTTCATGACCGAAACTCCTCCCAAAGATTCCCATCTCCAAATACCATCACACTGGGGAGTAGGTTTCAAACTGTGAGTTTTAAGGGGATCCAAACATTCAGTCTTTAGCAATTTAGAGACCACCTTGGCCCTCTATTTTTTTTTTTTTAAAGATTTTATTTATTTATTTGACAGAGAGAGACACAATGAGAGAGGGAACACAAGCAGGGGGAGTGGGAGAGGGAGAAGCAGGCTTCCCGCTGAGCAGGGAGCCCAATGCAGGGTTTGATCCCAGGACCCTGGGATCATGACCTGAGCTGAAGGCAGACACTTAACCGCTGAGCCACCCAGGCGCCCACACCTTGACCCTCTAGTTAGCATTCGGCAGGAAGCACCAGTAGACAA
This sequence comes from Leptonychotes weddellii, assembly GCF_054177405.1. Lineage (NCBI taxonomy): Eukaryota > Metazoa > Chordata > Mammalia > Carnivora > Phocidae > Leptonychotes > Leptonychotes weddellii. The sequence continues at coordinate 25,428,286 of NC_138373.1, forward strand.
GCACTAATGCATATAGCAGCATTATCTGCCCAACTGGCTTTTTGGATGCATAGCCAGGTCCCCAGGAGAGAAATGTGTGTTCGATCTTTTCTATTCCAGGCCCTCTCTCCTACCTACAACATTCTCACACTGCCTCCATCTCTCTGGCTACTTCTTGGAGAAAAGAGAAAGCTTGAATGGTTTTAAGATCAAATAAAAAAATTTTAAGAAATGAGCAATTAACTCAACCACTGAGATAAAAACTAATAAATCTATGGATGGCAGAAGGAAAGAAGGAAAGATTAAAAAAAAAAGCAGATGTAAGCAAATGAGAAAACAGAAAAATGTTAGGGTTGATAATATATTTCATTCATATGTGGAATTTAAGAGACAAAACTGATGAACATAGGGGGAGGGGGAAAAAAGAGAGGGAAGCAAACCATAAGAGACTCTTAAAGATAGAGAACAAACTGAGGGTTGATGGAGGGAGGTGGGTGGGGGATGGGCTAGATGGGGGATGGGCATTAAGGAGGGCACTTGTGATGAGCATTGGGTGTTCTATGTAAGTGATGAAATACTGAATTCTACTCCTGAAACAAACAAACAAACAAACAAATAAACCAAAAGCTAGTTCTTTTAAAAGACCAATAAAAGAGGGCACCTGGGTGGCTCAGTTGGTTAAGCGACTGCCTTCGGCTCAGGTCATGATCCTGGAGTCCCGGGATCGAGTCCCACATCGGGCTCCCTGCTCAGCGGGGAGTCTGCTTCTCCCTCTGACCCTCTTCCCTCTCGTGCTCTCTATCTCTCATTCTTTCTCTCTCAAATAAATAAATAAAATCTTAAAAAAAAAAACAGGGGGAAGTATAAAACAATCCCACCTTTAAAAAAAAAAAAGACCAATAAAAGAGATGAACTTCTGGCAAGGTTGCATGAGGAAAAAAACAAAACAAAACCAAATAAATAGCACTAGAGTATAAAAAGGACTAGAAATGAAGACATGGAAGGAGATTAAAGCTAAGAGCATGCTGTGTTTAAATTTATGCTGATAAAATATTAGCCCGAATAAGACAACATAATTCACTCAAGAACAGGCAGAAAAAAATCCAACTAGACAAAAAGTCATGGATGAGACTGATAAGGCATTCTTGGCCACTGTGATGAAATGTTTGGGCCCTGATGATTGGTGGGGGGACAAATTCTCTCAACCCTTAAGGTAAGACATAATTTCTATCTAATTTAATTGTTTCCAGGGTCTAAGGAAGTTTCAAAGTGTCCTAATTAATTCTACAAATCTAATCCAACCCTGAGAAGCAAATACTGAGAAGAGAGACAGAAATGCACAGGGAGAGAACAATACATCATAGACCAAACTTATTTAGGGATAGCGTACTGGACTGAATGGTGTCTCCCCCCAAATCCACATCCACCTGGAACCTGAGAATGTGACCTTATTTGGAAATAGGGTCTTTGCTGATGTCATTATTTAGACGAGATCATACTGGATTAGGGTGGTCCCAAATCCAGGGACTGGTGTCCTTCCAAGAAGAGGAGAGGACATATGGAGACAGAAGGAAGAGGCCATATGAAGACCAAGGCAGAGATTAGGGCAACGCAGCCTCATGTCAGGAATGCTGAGCGTTTCTGGGAGCCACCAGAAGCCGAAAGAAGCAAAGAAGATTCTTCCCTAGAGTTTCTGGTGGGTGCATGGCCAGATTTTGGACTTGTGGCCTTCAAACTATGGAGAGCTGTGAAAGTATAAACTTGCAATTCAATTTGTGGGATTTTGTTAGGGCAACCCTAAGAGACCAATATAGACAGGGATGCAAGTATTTTTCTATTTCTTTTGTGATTTCAGTCCATTTGTAAGGGAAGAGACTATATGGGAATTTGCCATGAGGGAGGCAAAGAAATACAAAAGTCCCAGCGTTGCTTCCTATTGTGGGTCTCCCCCCAGGTGGCCTCGAAGGGTAAACTCAGCAACTGGGTTTTCTCCAAATAATTGTGGGGCCAGGAGCAACAGTATAAAAGGACGTCCATATGCCATATGGCTCAAATATTTAAAGCTCTAAGTCAAGCTGACCAACCGTGTTTAAGAATTGTTCTACTTCTCTGTTGATGAATATACTTAACCACTTCTGAAGCCAAGCTTGGATTTATAATTCTCCCAGGCTCCTCAGCAGTCTGAGATATTATTGTCGGGTATAAAGACAGCTGAATGTCCTTATGGCTCCCAGCTCCTTCCTACATCAGAATGGGCCTTGTGGGAATAGAGTGAGCACTCTGGTCCACATGTCCAGGCTTTGTCTATATTCCACACAATCTGTTGTTCTTGGGTCCCTATCAGGCCCAGGAGTGCACACACCTGTAGTGTGGTTCTCCCTTGGGAGGATGGACCAGGAAGGAGGCCTGCACCAACCCTGGGTACAGGCTAACATCATTTAGGTAGAAAATTCTGGTGTCCTGGGTATTGAAAGCAGAGGGCACAGGGCCCTGGTACGCAGGCCCCCAGAATTCCCAACCCAAACAGGCCTGCACTTACTTACAGGGCCTGTCTCCTGGGTCTTGTGGTCTCTTCACCTGTTGGGGAGGAGTGGGGCCAAAGGAGGGACTGAGCAGGGCCCTATAAAGCTGCCCTTGCCTGGGTCTAACTAGCTGCTGGATAGCAGTTTGTTACACTGCAGAGAAAGATCCAGCTCTATAGCACACTGAAGACAGATGGATACTTCCTTGATAATTTTGTGGGACATCAGAGAAATGAACCACGTTACAAACCACACAGTAGACACTCTTACACATCTCCGTCCTGTTGTTCAAAGTCTTCCCCACCCTCGAAAAGCCTCTATAAAAACAAGATTTCTTTATTGAGAACAATCTAGCTTTAACCTTGCTCCCCCAGCAAAACAAAAGCCACATTGTCATCCCCCAATGCACAAGCATATCTGAGGGGATGTGATGAAGTCTTACGACCCCTCCTTTCCCTCAAAGCATCATGTTACACTCTTTACCAGGGAAAACAAGTAGGAGATAGTGGTGGTATGAGACAGAGAGGCAATAGGTGAAGTTTTCTGCTAAAAATACCTCAAACCAGGGGCGCCTGGGTGGCTCAGTTGGTTAAGTGTCCAACTTTCAATTTTGGCTCAGGTCATGATCTCAGGGTTGTGAGATTGAGCCCCATGTGAGGCTCTGCACTAAGCATGGAGTCTGCTTAATATTCTCTCTCTCCCTTTCCCTTTGCCCCTCCCCTACTTGCTTGCCCGCTCTCTCTAAAAAAAAAAACCCCAAAAACCCAAAACTTATTTCCTCCTATTTCATAATCATTACATAAAACAGAAAATGGAATACAACTGTATATTTGAAAGAATACTATAACATGACTGAGTATAGTTTAATTTTACCAATTACAAATGCAAGGATGGTTTGATAATAGAAAATTTATGGATTCATCACACAGGGTACAGAAGAAAACTGTACCAGCCAACAGAATTCAAATTTCTCTCTTCCGGCAATACTCCTGTTAAATTGGAGAGAGGCAGAGGCTAAATATGAAAAATAATAAACCAAGAGATTACAAAATAGCTAATTGGTCAAATAATTGGGGGCATTTTTACTAATTTAGTAAAGGATAAGGCAAGAATGCCTAGTTTTCCAACTCAATACTCTTTTTTAAAAAAAATATTTTATTTATTTATTTGAGACAGAGAGTGGGGAAGGGGGAGAGGGAGAGGGAAAGGATCTCAAGCAGACTCCATGCTGAGTACAGAGCCCGAGTCAGGGCTTGATCTTATGACCCTGAGATCATGACCTGAGCTGAAACCAAGAGTTGGATGCTTAACCAACTGAGCCAACTCAATACATTCTTAAATTCTAGAAGCTCCAGCCAAAGTGGGGCATATTGTGACCCTGGGCTGAACCTGTCAGTCTATATTTGAATTGCCTGATGTTTAAAAAATTTGAATTCATTTTCAATGTTTAAGATACTTAACTAAGTATCTTATTAAAAAATGATCTTTGGTATACTTTTTTTGTTTTTGTTTTTAATCTGACCATCTGTCAACATGAGGCCTATTCCCCAAACAGCAGAAATTGCTGGAATTAAGTATGGAATTCCCCCTTCAGACAAGACCTGTCTTCTCCTGTTTGCCAAAGACCTCATCTGTCCCAATTCACTCATTTATGTTACTTGCCTGGGCCTGCGGGCATCTGAATTCTCCAACCCATGCTGTAAGATAAGAAATCAAGAAAGAGGTATAAATATTGAAAAGGGGACAAAAGCATCATTATTATTTTTGAATGAAGGGATGGCCTACCTGTACTCTCCAAAAGAATCAACTGAAAGACCATTAAAATGAATAAGAGTTCTGTGCGATAGTTATAAAATCCATAAAAATTAATATAGCAGAATAATGAAGGGCTGGGGGAGGAAAGGGAGTATAGTCACAATCTGCAATAGCAACAAAAAACTTTGAATTAACTCAACAAGAAATGAGCCAAGGATTTATATGACTCAAACAGAAAATCGTACCAAAGAACCAGAAAAACGACTTCAACACAAGTAAAGTAAAACATGTCATTTCCCTAATATTGTAATGGTGTCCGTTATCACCAAAATAGCATAAATATAATGTGATTCCAATAAAAATCAAAATATAATGTTTGTTGGAAACTTGACCGAAAGAGTCTTAAATATTCATCTGGAAGAATAAATGCTTAAGGATAGCCAGCTAGCCAATAAAAATTTCAAAGAGCATAAAAATAGGGAGGCATCTGTCCAAAAAATATCAAAATTTATTATAAAGTGATAATTAAACTCATATGATAGAGGAACAATCCACATAACAGAAACAGAATTGGAAGCCCAGAAACATATTGAAGTATAAACACAAATACGGCATTAAGACAAAGGTACTAATTCACATCAGCTAGTAAAGAAAATATTCTTCGACAAATGGTGCTGGGCAACTAGCTAACCATTTTGAAAAATGTGAGCTCCATCGCAAACCAACATACGTTTTCTTTTAAAGATTTTTATTTATTTATTTGAGAGAGAGTGAGAGAGAGAGAGAAGGAGGAGGGGAAGGTACAGAGGAAGAGGGAGAAGCACACTCCCCCACTAAGCAGGGAGCCAGATGTGGAGCTCGATTCCGGGACTCCAGGATCATGACCTGAGCCCAAGGCAGACGCTTAACCAACTGAGCCTCTCAGGCGCCCCTGACATACGTTTTCAATGGAACAGAGATTTACATGTAAAAAAACGAGAAACAAGAATCCCAGAAGAAAATTTAGGTGGATTTTATGTATTCTCAAATGAAAAAGGAGTTTTGAAAACACTGAAAGCTTTGACAACATATACAATTTTGAAAACCTGAAAGGCAAAAGCACAAAGAGACAAAACACATTTAGAAGGATATTTGCAATGTTTATGGAACTTCCTAAAACCCTCCCCAGATATAATTCGCAAAAATAAATAAGAGAAAGAACGTTTGATGGGTAAAAAGGGGAATTGACACCAATAGGCAATTCACACAGAGAGAGAGAGAGAAAGAGAGAGTGAAAGAGAGAGAGGGAAAGGGAGAGAGAGGGAGAACACACACTCAAGAACAGGTGTCCAGAAAACATATGAAAAAACTGAACCTCACAGTAACTGAAGAAATACAAACTAGGAAACCCAGCCCTTGAACTTAGCGTACCAATGGTAAAAGGGACAACACTGTTCTTAGTGAGGGTGTGGGAGAATAGCCTCTCTTATATTCTGCCAATGTGAATACAAATGGATAAAACCTTTCTTTGGAGAGCAATTCAGCCGCATCTATCAAAAAGTTAAAACATCTTCTTACTCTTTGATTAGGGATTCCCACTTACCACAAGTTATGCTGAGAATGTGATCACGGATGTGCACAAAGCTCTAGAGTACAAGATGCTCATTTCTTCATTGCTTCTAATAGGGAGCAATTGGAAATGTAAGGTCAACAGTATGGACTGGTTTAATAAAGCCCAAAGCTGACTGAGGGTATGAGAGCACTAGAAAGCATCCGTTTGCATTGGTTGGTGGCTGTGAGGCATGCTTGGGGAATATTCTAGATTTTACCCACACAAGGAGATATTCTGTACCCCTCAGATCATGGTGTAGAAAAATATTTCTTACACTGGAAAAGCGGGATACAATGTTAGGAAAAAAAACAACCACCACCAACCTTACCAAATAGTATATATAGGAAAATTCCATTTTAAATGGAATATAATACATATGTAAGGAAAGATAGAAAAAAGTCTAGAATACATGTCAAAATGTTAGAAATCATAACTCTGGCTAGTAAAATGAGACATTATTTTGCCTACCCTTATTTTCCAATAACTGCACAAGATTCTAAGTATAATTTCTTTCCCTTTCTTTTCTTTCCCTCCTTCCTTCCTTCCTTCCTTCCTTCCTTCCTTCCTTCCATTCTCTCTTCTTGAGAGACAGAGAGTGGTGGGGAGGGGAAGAGGGAGAGGGAGAGAGAATCTTAAACAGGCTCCATGCTCAGCATGGAACCCGATTCGGGGCTCGATCTCACAACTCTGAGATCATGACCTGAGCCAAAATCAAGAGTTGGACGCCTAACTGACTGAGCCACCCAGGCGCCCCTAAGTATAATTTCTTTTGCAGAAGTTCATTGTATTTTTTTTTTAAGGTAATGGTCAACACTGGTAGAAGTTACTCCTAGGTCAAGGAAGGTAATGTCTAGAAAGTGTCCATGGCTAGGGTCGGGGTACTGATGTCAAGATAAAGAGGAGAATGAGAGGTGTGTATCAAGAGAGTTGCATGTGAAAATGTATGGTAAAATCCCCCAGTGATGGGATTATGGTCTTTTTCTTTCCCATGGTCTAAAATTGGTGAGATCATGGAGGAAACACCGATATAACTAGAGGAAAAAAAACAATACAACTAATAAATATTATAAGAGCCAATCGTGGGTATAAATCCCCCAGGGCCTGGCCCTGTCACCCTGATATCTCACCCATCCCCCTGCCGTAGGTCACTGTGCTTGGGGTTCTGCTGCTTCCTAGCTTCCCACCTGTATTTTCAGCTTCTTCTGCTGGGAGAGAGAGCCTTTGCACTTTTAGTATAAAATACAGAGAAATAGCTTTTAGATAGATACTACAGTAGAAGATTTTATTAAACGATTTCTTAAAAGATTTCTTAAGTAAAAAGCATTAATTATAAAAGATTGATACATTTTACTCTACTAAGAACTTTTATTTATCAAGAGATACCTTAAAGAAAATGAAAAGAAGTGCAAAGGATCGGTATGAGAATGTAGTCGGTTAAGCATCTGCCTTCGGCTCAGGTCATGATCCCAGGGTCGTGGGATCGAGTCCTGTGTTGGGCTCCCTGCTCAGCAGGGAGTCTGCTTCTCCCTCTGACCCTCCCCACCACTTGTGATCTTTCTCTCTGTCATGCTCTTTCTCTCAAATAAATAAATAAAAATCTTTTTTTTTTTTAAAGATTTTATTTATGTATTTGACAGAGAGAAACACAGCAAGAGAGGAAACACAGCAAGAGTGGGAGAGGGAGAAGCAGGCTTCCCGCGGAGCAGGGAGCCTGATGCTGGGCTCAATCCCAGGACCCTGGGATCTTGACCTGAGCAGAAGGCAGACGCTTAATGGCTGAGCCACCCAGGTGCCCCTAAATAAATAAAAATCTTAAAAAAAAAAAAAGAGCACAAACAGTTGTAGAAAAATGAGCAAAACCATAGATATTTCTCAGGCGATAAGAGACATATTTGGCCAATCACATACAAAGAGGTGCTCAGCATAACAAGTGAAAATGCAAATCAGGACCATAACAAGGTCCTATGTTATACACAAATCCATCAGCGAACATGAAGAAGGTCTGGGGTGGCTGGGTGATAGACATTAGGGAGGGTATGTGCTATGGTGAGCGCTGTGAATTGTGTAAGACTGATCAATCACAGACCTGTATCTCTGAAACAAGTAATACATTATATGTTAAAAGAAGAAGAAGAAAAAGAAGAAGAAGAAGGAGAAGAAGATAGCAGGAGGGGAAGAATG
>NC_138373.1:25436813-25468777 GCF_054177405.1 Leptonychotes weddellii
CTGAAACAAGTAATACATTATATGTTAAAAGAAGAAGAAGAAAAAGAAGAAGAAGAAGGAGAAGAAGATAGCAGGAGGGGAAGAATGAAGGGGGGGAAATCGGAGGGGGAGATGAACCATGAGAGACGATGGACTCTGAGAAACAAACTGAGGGTTCTAGAGGGGAGGGGGGTGGGAGGATGGGTTAGCCCGGTGATGGGTATTAAAGAGGGCACGTTCTGCATGGAACACTGGGTGTTATATGCAAACAATGAATCATGGAACACTACATCAAAAACTAATGATGTAATGTATGGTGATTAACATAACATAAAAAAAAAGGTCTGATCATTCCAAGTGTCATGGAGGGTTTGGATGGATCCATACACATTGCTGATGCAAGGTAAGGACCCCTACTGCAGGACACAGTTTGGCATTGTGCCCTAACATGGGACACACACCTACTATCGAACTCAGCAATTTCACTCCTAAGTGTGTACCCAAGAGAAATGTTTGCACATGTATAAGGCCAAGTACGAGAATGTTCATGAAAGAACCATTTACAAAATCATGAATCTGTGCACAATCCAAATGCTAAGGAATGAGGATTGGCGGGTAGACTGTGGTATATTCATCGAATGGAATATTACAGAGAAGCCAGAATAAGTGAATGACAGCAACCCACAACAATAGGATGGATCTTACCAATATAGGTTACATATGACACGATATCTTTCTTACAAAGTTAAGAATGACACACACATATATATACATACACGCACATACACCCTTTTGGGAATATATATAATATCTATAAGAAGCAATAAAACTAAAAGCAAGGGAATACTGAACACATAAATCAGGATGAGGGTTCATTTTGGCTTGAGAGGAGCAGGGTAATAGGGTTGAGAGGGTGGACCCCTAGGCTTAGATGTAGGTTATAATCTTAGGGTCAAAGCTCTAGCTTTTTTTTTGCGGAGGGTGCCAACTTCAGGAGTACTTTCTGCATTATTAAAACGAACAAACTAAATCAAAGCAGGTCGTGCATGGATCAGTGGGGAGTGTGTTTGATAAACCAAGATGATGATTTCTCCCAGTCTGTGTACTGGCGGTCCAGTTAAAAAAACAAAACAAAACAAAACAAAACACAACCTTCCGTTAAACAGAAGTTAGAATGTGGTAAGAGAAACAAGAATATTAATTAGAGGAATCCTTGAAAGCTTGAATTTGGACAACAGATTGAAGAGGCCATCGAAAGGGACCCAGGACCAAGGTTTGGAGCACCGACTGAAAGCCACATTCTCCTAAAGGGCCCTAAGGCGTACTTTAAACAGACCTACCCAGAGAACGTCTTTCCTTTTATAAAAATTCTCTCCCATTTCAAAGGTACCCTGTGACACCAGAGACCCAGTGACTGGCCTGAAGATCCTGAACAACTAGGACGTGGGGGCCGTAGCTTTTTAAGACAACCAAACTCTGGTCTGCTCGAAAGCCTTGGATCACGCGCTATCTCATTCCTACAAGGCATTAAATGTGAAATAAGGCCTTGCCTGGCAGCTCGCCACGACGTATACTCTTACCACTTCTGTAACCTGTGCTCACAGGCCCCCCGCGCCCCCCCAGGACTCCGTAATGCATAGCACAGCACTTGGAAGCTTTGGTCATTTCCAGGCAATGAGTGCACGTTTTTTTGTTTTGTTTTGTCTTTTTTGTAGTTTTGGGGTTTTTTTTTTCCAAATATAAGTAACTCTTGACTGTAATTCCATTATTAGAAATACAAAACCTGGCTCTGCTTTTCGGACTCCTTTAGGCTGGGAACAAACAGCCCGAAACTCCGGCCTATGGGCCCTTTTGGGCCCACAGTAGGCACTTCACGAATGTGTGCTGAGTAAACTGGCCTTGTTTTCCAAATAATAACGTGGACGACCCTGGATCATAAGAGAAACACGTGTTGAGTGAAACATTCTTCCGACAGATCGTATTTATATAGCGAAGAGTGATCTACAAAGGTATGGCTGTGTTTACGGGGGTACATCAAAACAAGAGTTGAAATTTGGTTCCGTCTTCGGAGATTAAGGACACATGTAGCCATTATATGTGAGATCAGCCACTGTGGTAAGGACATAGCTTCCAAGGAGACTCGGAATCCAGGGAGGCAGGAAATACACACACACACACACACACACACCACCCACACGCCCCCATACACTCAAATATTCCATCCCCTACACACTCGGACGTGCACACACACACACATACACATTTAGTGAGGGTGACTGATTGAGAGATCAGGGAATTGAGACAAAGCCCTCCTACATTAATGACCCTTTTGTTAAAGGTGACAGTCAAATCCCCGCACTCTGATGTGCAACACTGAACTTATTCACCAAAAGACAGCAGTGGGAGCAGACACACAGAAACATGAAAGAAACAGGTAAGAAGCAGGTATTTGCAAGAGGAAGAGTTGCTCTTCCTACCCACCGAGTGTACATTCCCCGAAAGGAGAAAAATGTCACTTGCGTTTCAGAAGCAGCTCATCATCAAGTCCACGGACACACACTTGTCCCTATTTTCCTAATTGAGGTCGTTCGCATTTAAATCTGGGCCAGCCCTCTGCTCATTGCCGTTCTTTGCCTCACTCCACCTGCCTGGCTCACTCGGTTCTTGGTCAGCATTTAAAGCACACGTGTGTTCACTCTCCGCTAAATTCACTCGCTCGCTGGTGTCCAAGTGTTAAGTCATTCACGTGTGCGGGATCTGTCGGCACAGCCCATCCCCGCTGAGCTCTTGACAACAGTCCCGCCGACCGCCTGCCCTGACTTGCATTCGCTGAACTATGAAGGCACCTGGGGCATAAACAGCCTGCTGCGGTCTTATGGCTGCCAGGGAGGGGTGGGGACCTCGGCGGGGTGGGAATGCTGTTTTTCCTTTGCTACCCAACATCTGCCTGCGCTCCAAATTTGCTGCCGGCCTATGCTTTACCTGTCCCGCCTGCCTTCCTTCAGGAGGCATAAATTATAACCCGCCTCCCAACACACACTCTGAGAGTTGGGATCCAGGCTCAGCATCTCAGCATGAGATGATAATATGACCTCATGCTCCCTTCAGGTGCGTGCGCTTTGCCTGTGTTTGCACCCAAATGCAGAACAACAGAAGGGGGTGGATAGGGAAGTGAGGGGGGTGTCCAGATGGCTTCATGATAAATCACAATAAAAATGGGTTGGCCACGGTTCCCCCCCCTCGCCACTAAATTCCCCCAAGAAATTGTATTTCTTCTTAAAATTCTTTGAGGGGTAATTCACATACAACAAACCGCACATACTTAAAGCGTACACTTTGATGATTATTGGCATATGTGGATGTTGTGAAACTGTCACAGCAAGATTCAACCCTAAATGGGTTTCCACGTGGTCCTGGCCAGTTTTAATTTTCAATTTGGAAGCCTTTTTTGGTTGGGGGGAGTGGGGGATTTGACCTCACCTAGAAGCCCAGGGCTCACTGTGTGGGGTCACTGATTGTATCTAAGAAATCAATAGCACTCCCTCCCCGCCATCCACACCCCACCCCCCAATCCACCTCTTCCGCAAGGAACAAAAATCCCTTCGACCAACAAAAGACTTGCGACTTCCAGTCTGACTCACCCTCAGTCCTGGGGCACATACTCGGGCTCTGATAAGAGGCAGTCAATCTGTCCTCCGTTTGTTTATAATGAGTCATGCTGGAAACAGGCAGCTACTTTTCTTCCCTCTCCTGTCATGGTTAGGCAAGAATCAGAGGCAGATACACCCCCATTCAAAGTGCAGTCATCCTTAAAGTGTCCAGCGACTCCCGCGGAGCTCTGTTTAGGACCTGTGACTCAATGGGGACCCCTGCTGGTGGAGACCAGGAGCGCCCCCGCCCGGAGTGGAAGGGGCCTGCCTTATTTCCCACACTACAAGGCCAGATCTTAGCAGCTTGTAGATTTGCAAGAGGGATGGGAAGAAACCGCTGAGTTTTCTGTGCATCCTGCCCAACATCTCCCCCCCACCCGACCAACCTGCACCCCCAATTAGTGACAGAGCTGGGCGTGAGTCACAACTTTCAGCCTATGCCCACACTAGAGTACTTAAACAGGGAATTGCTTCAGTGATGAACCTTCTCCCAGCTGCAGCCCGCCCCCGAGGTCGGAGTCTGGGCCTGCAGCCAGCCAGCCCGCTTCCATAGGCCTGCGTTGTGAAGGCCCCCGGTTCAAAGGGCCCAAGTTTCGGTTCTTGTAGTCAATACCTCCTTGGCCCCGACTGAAGATTCCTACACCCAAGTCCTGATGGGCGCATGGGGCATGTTTCGATGTGAATTCATGTCATGATCGAGTCAACATAAAGTAGATTTATCTGCTGTCTCAATGTATTGTGGCAAAGTGCTCTGTTTGGGGAAGAAATCACCATAGCAACTCGGCCGCCCCAGTTACAGTAAGCTCAGTGCGACCAAAATAAAAATCCTTACCAAGTCTCCGCGTTGGCTGGTGAGGGCTGCCGATCGCCGACTGTGTTTTCAGACCACATGTGCAGGCACATACTTGGGGTTCATAAATCTGTGCAAAGGATGCTTTAAATAATAATACAAGTCTATAGCCAGGTTACAGATGGAGGGGGTTCTAGGCCACGCCCCCTGCCAGCTTAAACACCAGGCGACCTCACTGCCAAACAGCAGTACTGTGTTGCTAAAATAGAACATTTCGGAAAAGGGCTTATTGTTACTACTTGTGGCTTGCCGGTCCCTTCCAAGCGGGGGGTACACGGTGCTATAAATGTTGGTTTTTAAGAAGAGGCAAATCAATACAAAAATGGTACAAAAATGGGTTTTGCTGTGGGTGTGAAAGGAAGAAAAGCAAAATCACTCTTGTCTCCCTTCCTCCACCCCGGGGACCCCCAACAGTGGGTTTTGGTTCCATTAATGATCTGCTCTCTCTAGCATCTTCTTCGGCTCTGCTCCTTCCTTCTGATCACCCACATGCAAGATCACCTTCGGAGTGCTGCTCGCCTGTTCTTCTTCTCCAGCCCCACCGTGCCCCGGCCTCCTCCCACCCCCACCTGGTGTGTGCCCGCAGGCTCCCTGGAAGTGCCGCCCAGCACCACCAGGGCGCTCTGTGGTGTCATCCCTGTCCCAGTCTGAGCCTACCGACATGGCCCAGGCTCAGCTCCTAACCCTGTGGGCCACTCCTGGGAAATTCCTGGCTGCCTTTGATTCTGGTGGCTGTGAGAGATTCAGGATCTCCTCAGAGTCTGCCTCCTCTTTGTTCTCACCTCCTAGATTTGGGCATTTTCTGATGTTCTGTTTCATATTTTTTCTGTTAATCATTTATCTGATGTCCTCGGTTCTCACTTTTTTTTTTTAAGATTGATTTATTTTCGAGAGAGAGAGCATGAGTGCAGGGTGGGGACGGGCAGAGGGAGAGAGAGAGAGAGAATCTCAAGCAGACTTCCCGCCAAGTGCAAAGCCTGGCATGGGGCTCGATCTCAAGACCTAAGCGGAAATCATGAGTTGGATGATTAACCGACAGCCACCCAGGGACCCCACTGGTTCAGTGCAGACGCCAGCTATACCTTGAATTGAGAGTGTCTGCCCCACTATTGGTTATTTCAAAATCAGCTTGTTCAAAACCGAACCTCACTTTCCTTACAAAATGATCAGGGCCTTTCTGTTTGCAGCATCATCATTTTCTGAGCCTCGGCTGAAACCCTAAATAATAATTTAGACTCCGCCTTGGCATTGATGTTCTTTGCCACATTCCTCTTCAATATCTGGCCTTCTTTCCATTTCCAAAACTCTGATCTTAGTTCTGGCTGTCATTCTCTAAGGCTTGGGTTGTTGCCACAGCTTCCAGAATGGTCCTTCCATCTCCAGTCCTTCCTTCTAGGTAGCAAGGTGCTGCAGAAAATCAGTCGGCTTTGGAGTTTCTGTCCCATCTCTGCCATTTGCCCCCATTGTGACTTTAATTTTTTACTCTTTCAGTCTTAGCTGCCTCATCAGCAAAGCAGGGAAGAGCCCTACTTCAGGGTATGAGGACATAATAGGGTAAGGTACATAAAATATCCAGTACATTGTAAGCACTCAACTAATATTTCCATTCCAAACTCACTACTGCCAGACAACAGTTGTCAAACAGACTTCTTGATCACGCCCTTCCCTTACTCATTCATTTTCCTGCTGAAATGTGAACAAACTCAAGCCTAGCACGGAAGAGATCGCTAAGATATGGCCCCAGCGAATTGCCCCAAATCTGCTGTTGTCGACTCCTTCTTTAAACACCACCATTTTCCTCCCGGTTTCTTTGCTAATGCTCTGGACGTGGATTTGTGCACACCACCCGCGTCTGTCTGATGAAATTGTAGCTGTGCTGCAAGACTCATCTTGAGCTCTACCTCCTCTCTGAGGCCATTCTGGATCCCTAAGCTGGATATGAGGTCTTCCTCTGACCTCCGGAACACTTCTACCTCTCTTGTGGCATTTTAATTATTTTACTTGCTCATGTTCTTTGGCTTCTCTTCACCATAAAGCTGAATGTCCCTTGATGGCATGGGCTTTTGCAGCATCAAGCCCAGAGACAGCCCTCTGCCCTCTGCAGTAAATGCCTTATGCCGAAAACAAACCTGCCCAGTCATGTTTCCCTTAGTCTATTAAACTATCTGCTTCCCTACGCTTCTGCTGGGCGTCGCCCTTCCCAGAAACAAAGATGCACAGAAAAGCAAATCTCTCAGTGAAAGGCATGCTTGCACCGACATCAAATTCTGTTGGAAAAGGGTCCCCAAATATCATTATCTTCATTAGACATGGTCTATTTACTATTTTCATGAATCCTGGGAAACTCTTGGTTGAAAGCACAAGTTGATTTTGTTTACCTGACTCCCAGGCCCCTGGGGAGCAGTCAGTGTTCTTCTGATGTAGAAATATTTTTGTCAGGCAAGTGGATCCTTGGGAATATCTAAAATTCCTCTTCTTTCTCATTCTTGGATCAGTCTCCTTAACACTCATAGTCAGTGGCTACACAGAATCAGACCTGGGATTAAATATTCAGTTGCATTTTTGCAAACAGAGAAACAGGGGTCTACTGAGCCAGCATCTTAAAATGAGTCTATCGTTCTTAAATATTTGATTGATAGTTTGTAATATTAACATCTTAGTATCAAAGTACAGTTCTTAAATATATATGTATATATATGCCTATGTATAGTATCCATCTTCTAGTTTACGAGGTTTAATTTTAGGTTGAATGAGGCTGGAAATTCAGTTTTTTCATCACATGGGAGCTCATGTTGGCAACACTACTTGCAAAACATAATTTTTTCAGAAAGTTAGAAACGTGACTCTCATACAAATAGAAAACAAACAAAACAAAACAAAACAAGAACCATTAGTCAAAGATTTTGTTAGATTCAATTAGTGAGGAAACCAGTAAGATGTTAGGACTGATTTAAAAGAAAATGAAAGACCCAGAGATTTGTAGCTGGTCAAATGAATGCAGAAATAAATTTGCTAATAAATGCAGAACTGGTTCATGTGTCGCTAGGTAATACCTTGCAATGCTACTGAACAAGAATCATTTGTATTGCTGTCAGGGCTTCTACACGTTAACCTCTATTCTCATAAAGTTGCAAAATAGTAAGAGGTCGGGAGCCCTGGAAATCAGATGACCCCCCAGGTGGCATATGCTACTAGATGACATCCAGCTCTTTTTTATTTTACGAGTAATCTCTGCGCCCTAAACTCACGACCCTGAGATCAAGACTTGTACACTCTACTCACTGAGCCACCCAGGGTACTCGGGTATTCTCTTTGGCCGAGTTCTAAATTGTGCATACTTGCTTTTGACATTGTTAACTAAGAGAGGCGTGAAAACAAACCAATTTGCTTTTTCTGTGACATATCCGTAATTAGGTATTTGAAGGTGGACGTAAACCCCTCTCCCCCCACCACTGGTCAGCAGTGTTTCATCATGGGCTCTGGGGTCAGACTGCTTGGGTTCAAATATGGTTCCGTCATCTACTACTGAGTGACCCTGGGCCAATGACTTAACCTCTCTGTCACTCAGTTTCAACCACAGCGAGAGGCTTTTCCGTGATATTACCTTTAGGTCTTTGTCATGAAGATTAAAGGGGATAAGGCACAAGAGCTCAGTAAATGTGAGTTATAGCACTACTCCTAAGAAAGGGTTAATTATTCTACCAGAGTCTTTATTCTGACATCAAAACATTTTGAAAAATAACCCGTCTTACGCCTTGTTAAAAAAAGGGATTGGTTCTACGTTTTCAAGCAGAAACCAAAATAACAAAATCATCAAAGTGAGCCAATTAGTAAACTAATTAAATAATGAAACCTAAGAGATTACAGTAAATTCTAGATGTGTCAAAACGATAATTTACTTTCAACTTTGACGCTGAAGGAATAAAAAAAAAAAAAAAAAGAAAAAAGAAGATGGTATGAGTCAGGGGCAGCAGGAAATTAATCTCTGTTAAGATGTTCCAAGCATTGTGCTTACCACATATTCATTACATGTCAACAAATGAGTGTTTTCAGAAGGAGAATAGTCTTTTTTTCTCCCCCTCCTTAAGGACACATGTACAAAATAAAAAGCAGTAAGGGAAAAATAACCCAAAGAAAATCATGCTAAGGCCTCAGAAAGTGGGTTTATCACGCATGTCAAACGCAAAAGCAGGGGTTTGGAAGAGCAGTTCGGCTTTAATCATTTATTCTGCACAACAAAAAACACATTAAATATTCTCTTCGTTTTAAATTATATTTACCAACGTGTTGGAAATACAATGCGCTGGGAATACATGTCCTTTCACTATACATTGTTATTTTTACTTTGCCCACAAAATGCTGAGGAAAATACGGAATAAATACACATTTTATTAAAAACACACTCACATACAACTCCTGTTACAAATTGATATAAATCAGTTATGTCTCCCTCCCATCCAAATTTTGGCTTACATATCCTTAAATCAAAAAGCAGCAGTGGCGTGGCTTACCAAAAACCTGTGGATAAAGACGGTTAAGTACTGGAGTTTGAAATTGGACAGGAAGTAGCGATAAACCAAAATAGAAAGCAAAATAATGAAGAAAAATGACAATACACATTGAAGTCTGGATATGTTTTAATATATTCAAGACTGAGAAAAGAACTTTCCTAAACTGTTGGTTTTTAAAAGGATGTTTCTAGGCTAAACTGAACACAAAGGAAAGAGAATTTCCCTAAAGTTTTCTGAGCCAAAGGAAAATCAAATTATGCTTGAAAAACAAAAGCAAAGACTAATGATGTCTGTCTCTCTCCCCCCACGCACTTCTTTGCATTTGCTTCAGTGTAGACTTTCCTGCTGAAGGCCAGTTATTAATTCTATATTCTGTTATCTCAACACAACCAAATCTAGACTTAACCCTCTGTGTCCCGATGGGTTGATGAATGGGACAATTATTTTCAGTCCCTCGTGAGCTGGGAAACTGCATTCTGGATGTACTCAAATATACAGAGACATATGGTCTCCTGAGCCCCAGACTGAAGAAGTGGCAACTTCTTGCCAAAAGGACATTATTTATGGCCACTATTACTATATAAAATGATTTCTTGTTGTACAACTTTAAAAAAATATCAAGAGGCACTATGATTTAAACAAAGTTGGAAACAATTTCTCTCATCTTCCACATGCTCTGATTTTTATGCAAAAAACTTGGTAAAATAGAATAATGCTGATCTCAGGTTTTTAAAAAAAGGTTTTTAAAAAGCTAAGCATGAGTTCATAAGTAAAAGGGATATTTACTATTCTGAAAGAAAAAAGGCCAAGGTAACAGTATGATGCTAGATAATAAAGTGATACATTAATTTTGCAAATTCATGCATTAGTTCCCTTGCTAAGGATTCTTAGACTGTAAAAATTTGTAAAAGAATGTGATAAAAGTCCATACATGATGGTTGTACTAAAGGCTTTCCATAACTGGAGACACACTAAAATATATTTATTTAGTTGGAAGGGGAAGTGGGAGTGAGAGCCTTGCATCTATAATGAGCATTTTCGAGTTCATTAGAAACTACCAGTCCTAATTCAGATACACATGAGACAGTGTACGTCTTCAAATGTCCAGCACGTACAACAGCAAATAACAGCATCTAAGAGCCAGAGACACCGGCTCTCTAAATACAACGAAGGCTTGTACTAGATGACGAGGGCTGTTCAAAATGGCGGCTTTAAGTACAGAGCTGATTTCTGAAAGCTTAAATTGGAGTGAAACCCATATCAAAAGAAGTGCTATGTTCTGATCTGCCTTTTATGTAATTAAAGAACAATATAAGGCAGATGGAATTCTACAAGAAAAACCAGAAACTATATACCATAAGCAGAAGCGCCAGACTAGGGTGAAGAAAAATCATAATAACCATCTCCTTTTGAGGCGCTATGTCGATTTTAATGTACTTTTCACTCTGACTGGACTCTTAAATACATAAAGAAGTGAAAATTAACACACGTACCTGACATCTTGTTTTCTAATCTCCAACGTAGCTTTTTAACCCTCAGACAACATTTAGTAGCCCAACCCTTTATTCTATCTTAAACTAACTTTTGTTTCCTGTCCTCTTCTCTGTTCCTCAGATCACTATACAGAATTCCATATAACAACACGGTTCCCTGATACCCCTTAATTCATTCTTGTGGCACCTTGTATCGAGTTTGAAATCCAAATCTACTTTAGCAGTACCAATGTAGGTTAACCTACCAAGAGAACAAGATGTCGGCATGGAAGGTTCAACTTGGAGAGGTCTGTTGAAAGAACTTCTGTGAAGGTGAAGACCATTATGTGTTATGTGGTCCAGTGTCTACTCTGAGCTCAAACACCGTGACGAACAAAAACACGGCCGACACGGAGGAAACGTGTAACTGTGTGGTATGGCTAGTGAGACTGATGTCTATACCCACATCAGCTCTTGAGGTAGAAAATTTACTACTCATTACTAGATAGGAGAGTAAGACCTAACTTAATAATGGTGAAATATAAAAGTTTAAAAACGGCACAAAGATGCTATGAATGTCCCATATGTACACTTCAGTAAAAAGCTAATCTAACCCAGCCGGAAGGTTTGAGAAGGAGATGGACTTGTGAGTTTTTAAGTATGTATATATTTCTCTGGAATTCTTAGATATTCTATGCATTGATCTTCCATTTACTTTTTAAGTCCTTTATCTCCACTCCAGGAAGGAAAACCAAATCTTAAAGACTTGGTGGGCCACTCAATTACTTGTGTGGGAACCCTCACAGAGATGCAAGGAGGCACTCCGCAGAGGGACAGGAAGAAGGGGGATCAGAGGGTGAGCTTATGCTGCGCAGGGAGAAGCTCTGGTGCTGGTGGTCTCAGGGCGTGGCAAGAGAGGCTCAGGGATGAGGAAGTCTTAAGAGACTCTAACTCGCCTTTCGGGCTTAGAGACCTCAGAGTTTGGAGGTTAAATGTTTGAAAAAGTGAGCGTTCCAAGGACTCCTTCACTTGCACCATCAATTTCTGGAAAGAGGGAATTCATTTCGTGTCTAAAAACTACTGGCTTTGCACAATCGAGTCATAGTACGTGTCGCATATGCTCGGGGGATTAGGAAGTGAACCAGGGAGGTTTTGAGGAGGCTGTCTTACACGGGCGGGCACCAGGGAGTCCCCAGGAATTTCTCTTAGAGGCAGAAAGATGGAAGAACGTGTTTGAGGACAATGTGGGAGAACTGGGGAAGGACGGCAGAGGGGTTTCCTTCTCTGGGTTCCGGGGCACCTCTGAAGAGGGTAAGAACATGATTATGTGTTTTACCGGTTTGTGTCAGAAACATAAATTGCTGCCTGTTTCAAGAATGGCCTTCTAGAAACACCTGCGGACACCTCCCCGGCTCCGGACCCACCTCACTTAAGAACGGAGCATGCGGACCCTGGCCTGGGCAGCGACGGGAGGGAGGAGAGCAGGCGCGGGACCGTGAAAACGGTGCCTGAACTTAGACTTCGGAGCGGAGGCTTGGCTTTGGCGCGCAGAGCCAGTAAGCGGACAGCTCGGCTGTTAAGGGCTGGAAGACGAGGCAATCGGGAACTAATGATAAATGGGGACCCAGGAATGCCGGCAAAGAGCGGCTGGAAAGCACGGTCTCGGGACAAGAAGACAGCCGTCACCGTTCATTTTCTCATCTTCCCCTTAGACGCGACCTCTGCGTAAGAGGTGTGAATGAAGTCATAGAGCTGCTTGGCATTCCCGGCGTTGCCCAGAATACCTGCCAGTTTGTCCTGCGACAGGCTGGCGAGCTCCGCGATGTTCCGCACGTGCTGCATCACGGCGCGACAGTTCTTGGCGTTCACCCCCGGCATCTTTAACAGGAAGTCCTGGGGGCCGGGATTGTACTTCTCCGACTCCGGCAGCGTTTCCGAATCCGCCGTGACGGCCATGGCCGTGGCCGCGTCGGGCTGTGGCCTGTTCTGCTTCAGCTCCTCGAACAGCTCGGCGGTGGCGTGGGGCGAGGGGCACCAGAGAATGCGGAGCCTGGGGAAGTGGAGCGTGAGGAGCGTGAGTTTGGAGCTGACGTCGTTGCTGCAGATCTCCTGACGCAGCGCGCCGCGGGACGTGAGGGAGAAGGGCTGGCGGGGGTCGAACTCGATGAGCAGCACCGGGCGCTTGTAGTAGCGGGACATGGACACGCACTGGCCGTACAGGCGGCCGTTGCTTAACGAGCCGATCAGGTCGCTGACGCTCTTGCGCTCCACGCACATTTCCGGGGTCAGAATGTAGTCCCCGACCTCCAGAGTCACGGGTTCGATGTCGATGCCCCGACGGTGGATCAGGGACGGCAGTTCACTGCGAAACTCACGCACATCCACGACTATAGTCTGCTGCGGCCGGCTCTGTTCCTGGCCACCTGGGAACAAAAAGCAGCATCTTAGGTGATGGCCCTGAGGAAGAGCTCTCAAAGATGGACGAGAACAACTGAAGGTTAAAATCTGTGTTTCTGGGGCGCCTGGGTGGCTCGGTTGGTTAAGTGCTGGACTTGATTTTGGCTCAGGTCATGATCTCGGGGTTGTGAGATTGAGCCCCACGTTGGGCTCCGTGCTCAGCGGGGAGCCTGCTTCTCTCCCTCTCTCTCCCTCTGCTCGCTCGTTCTCTCTAAATAAATAAATAAATCTTTAAAAAAATAAAAAATCAAATCCAGTCTGTTTCTGTTGTCAACCTGTGATGCACGGTAACATAATACCCCATGTTGTTACTCCTCATTTTTCTGTGTTTTCAGAAGGGTTTGTTTACAGAGTACATAAAGGCGATTTCTCTTAAACTAAAGAGTGCTGCGAGGAAAGTCATGATGATTCGTGAACACCAGCATTTGCTGTCGCCTTCCCTCTGCAGCTCCCTGGACGTCCGGTCCCTGATGGTCTCACTGCCCACATTCTACTGACCATCGCATTCCTAATTCCTATGACAGAGTCGGGCATGTACTAGACGCCTAAAAACGCTTGCTGAGTCAACTGCCTTAGAAGCTGTCGTGAAAAATTCTGGAGCCGTCAGTTCCTGTACCAGTGAGTCTAGACGTGGGAAAATGGAAGAAGCCGGTGGACCAGAACTTCCCACATTCGAATGTGCCCAGAACCGCCTGGAAGCGAGTTAGAGGAGGTTCTGTATTCAGTAGGTCTGGGGTGGGGCCTGAGACTCTGCGTTTCTTACGACATCCCAGGTAACGCTAAGGCTGCTGGCTTATGGACGACACTTAGGAGGACTAGGGGCTGCCGCGCGCAGAATAACGGTCCCTTGAAGACTCCAGTGTCCTAATCCCTGGAATGTGTAAATATGTTACTTTACATGGCAAAAGGGACACTGCAAATGTGATTAAATTTAGGAGATTGTTCTGGATTATCCAGGTGGGCCCAAAGGTCCTTAACAAGTGAAGGAGGGAAGCAGGAAGGGCAGAGTCAGAGCCACCGGCTCTGAAGGTGGAGGATGGGGCCAGGAGCCAAAGAGCGCAGGTGCCTCTAGAAACTGGGAAAGGCAGGGAGATGGAGTCCTCTCTAGAGCCTCCAGGAGGAGCACAGCGCAGCTCACAGTGAAACCCGTTTGGACTTTGGAGTTTTAAGACAGTAAGTGTAAGATAAGAAACGTATACGCTGTTTCAAGGCTCTGAGTTTGTGGTCAGTTGTTACAGCGGCCGCAGGGCATGACGACAAAGGCCCAGAGGGCTGAACTCCGAAGGACAGACTTCTGTAAATAGCATTCTGCGTGGCACCTACATGCTCAAATCTAGCTTCCTTCATTCGGCCTGGCGTTCTATATTCTGCATGAAATGTCACCAACCTATCTGAGTTAATAAGAATCTTCTTCAAAAAAGACCTAGATGCTCTGAGGCCATGTTTCCCAAAGTTCAGTCCAGGGACCACTCCCATCAGAAGGCCCTGAGGTGCTGACCCCGTTTCAGATGCACTGAATGAGAATTTCCATGGAGTGAGGCCTGTGGCTCCATAGCTTTAACAAGCCTCTGAGGTTTTGCCCGAGTATACCGGGTTTGGGAGGCTCGTGGCTTTAACCGGGCCCCCACCAGAGGCTAAGTCAGCTCCATCGTATTGCGCTCCTCAGGCCGCTTGGCTGACCGCAGCTGCTGCCATGGGGAAACGGGGATTCGGGAAGCGGGGGTGGGGGGGGGTTACTTCTGGGTCACGCTGCACTTGGAATTCAGCACGTCTTACTGGCACGCCACGGTTCAGACACTGCACTGCAAGGAGGGAGCCACGCACCTGGGATCTGGAAAAGTGCCAAGAAGCAACACACGGAGGCAAGAAGAGAAGTGGGGATGTGCTCCAGACAACTCCTGTCTATCTGCGGTAAAGCGGCTTCTTCGGGTAAAAATAAGAGCCTAACTGCCACTTATCAAAGTTTCTTTGCAAAAGTACATTCTGAATCTCAGCCAGCCAACCACATTTACAAGCAAGGCTGGACCATGACTGATTTCGAGGTTGGGGCGCCTACAACACAGCCCCCTTATTCTACAGATGAGGAGCCACAGCTCTGGGAGGGACATGTGGTTAGTGAAAGGCAGCACCGGCACCCAGTTTTACGAGTTTGTTGAGAAAAAGCCCACCTCTGCAGAGATGCTCTAGGACCCCAGGGCCTCCGTGGCAGGCGCCGGGAATGCGTGGCACAGGGCGGGTCTCACCTGCTTTCCGGGTGTCGGTGGGAGTGCCTGCAGCCGCGGAGCCCCTGACCAGCTCCGGATTTGCTTCGTCCCTACCTTCCCTTCCTTCAGGGACCACCATGCTGGCCTTCTCCCTGGGGCGGAAAATAGTTTAAACACTTTTTTGAACGAATTCCCAAATTCCAGATTTTAATCTTTTATAGATTCTAACATAGAAAATGGCCACAAGAGTGTCAAGATGAGAAATATGTTAGATAAATAAGTACAGTAAATATACACAAATGAGCGACAGGTAAAGGAAGGAGAAAGAATTTCTTGGTTGGGTGCTACTTCTGATCTTCCAGAGTGAAAAAGAGCTGCTGTTTATTTTCCATTCTCTATGTCCTTCAAGCACTTTGGGACATGAAATAAGCAGGTAAAAAATGCCACCAAGAGATTGAGACTTTTTATAAAAACATGCTAACGTGTTATTGAGCATTAAGAATAATTTAAATAATTTATATTCTAATACGTTCAGAGTAAATCATAAATAGGAATGGTTACAAATCAATGATTAAGAAAATCAAAGCACAGATGACGGAACTTCGATTTAAAAACCTCCAGGTGGGAGGCCCCAACAGAGATTTAAACAAAAAATCAACATCTCCGGTTGGCAATAGCGCAGCATGAATTCCCTCGCTCATGCATTTGTTTTAAAAACCTTTCTGGAGTGCTCCTACCTGCCGTGTTAGGTGCTCTGATATACACACATGGTTACACAGTGATTCCTGTCTTCTAGGTAGCTCGGTATCCCACATCCGGTAGACTGACAGGACAGTACAACCACAACTAAGACTCGTAATCAGGGACGACAATTATGAAAATATCCTCGATAACCAAAGAGCCAGGCTTGCCATGGTCTTATTTTTCAAAACCAGGGAAGTACGTCCATGAACCAGCAAGCGCCATGTCTAGGAGGGACAGAAGGGATGTATGAGGCTGGCTCTCGGCCCTCGTAGGGCGGGACACTGAGTTCGGGGAGCATGAGCAGGCACGAAACAACGGTGGGACTGACCAACGGCAGGAACAGAGCCCAGGGTACCGTGCGGCAGAAGGCGGACGGGTCCTCAGTACTCACTAATCATTTCAGTAAGGGCTAAAACAGCAAAGACTTTCCAATTACAGGAAATAAAACCGGATGGACCGATTTTCCAACCCCTCTGGATAAACGATGTTTTAGAACAGGGTACCACTCCAAGATACCACTGAAGAACAGAAATTACAACTTTAAATTCTATACTCTTTGAAACAATATACAAAGTTATTATTAGTACGGCATTTTGTAAACAGTTCACACGATGGGGCCGGCATAGTTCCAGGTCCGTTCTTCCTCACGATTCTCAATACGAGCATCAAGTGTGGCCTGCTGGAATAGTTTTTGCAATGGCTGTGGCCCCGAAAGCCACTCCTTACTGCTCCGTGATACCTACTGGACTTGCGTTGAGGACAAAGGGCAAACTATTCAGAAAAATTATTGCTCTTCAATTTCTTTTTCTTTAACATTTGGGATTAATATTGGGGATCTTTTTTCTCTTTATTTCCACTTACTTTACTGGCTAAGCTACATATCACACATGGGGGCATCCCCATTTTCTGATTTATTTGTAGTCTGTGAGTGGCTGTATAGCCTAGTGGGTTAGAAAATATTCCTATTCCGTGAATCTGAAACCACTGACTGGCCGTGTGGGCCTTGGGCAAGTAGTTTAATGGCTCTGTGCCTCAATTTCATCTGTAAAATGGGCATAATAATAAAACCTCCCTCAAAAGAGGCATGTTAGGAGAATTATCCACTGTAGAAGGTACTCAGAACAGTGCCTGGCACATAATAGGCATTATAAAATGTTAGCTGTTATTGTAACTGTGCTTTTCTTATAATGTGGTAACCTCATTCCCTAATTATCCATGATAATGCTGAAAAACCAAAGATTTGCTTTCAGATGATTCCACAACGGTTTCAATTAATATTGTTATATAAAAACAGCTAGTTTACTATGAAATGTTATAACTTAACTGGAAATTGAATCCAAGAAATAAACTCCTGAAATGAAGCCTGGATTGTGAAGAACATAATAAGTCTCCCTAACTGGTAACTCAAATTAATGTAACAGAAACTTGCCATCATAATAAATATTCAGTTCTTTGCTTTCAACATTTAGCATAATTACCCAAGTCGCTCCGTGTGACAGATACAAAATGATAATTACAAATGCAGATTCTTATTTCCACTTAATCTAAAGTACAGAGGTTTCTTATCTTTGCTTTAAGATCTTTAATGATATCTGAATAGCCTGATACCACAACAATGATAATATAGGGAGGAGGTGCTGAACTAGAAGTCTTCCTCCAATGGGCATGTATTCTGGCCCACATGCTAACTCATTTTGGGATCACATATTTCTTTTTTTATTTTTTAAGGAACCTCTACACCCAACATTGGGCTCGAACTCACAAACACAAGACCAAGAGCTGTGTGCTTCACCGACCGAGCCAGACGGGGGCCCTGGCGATCACATTTTCTGACTAAAATTCCAAAGAACCTTACCCCTGCCTTTGAAAAGCAGTGACCTCTCTAAAACTATGTATACTCAGAATATTACTGCCAATTTTTCTACCCAGGGAGCATTTTATTATCAATACTTATGAGTATCATTTTTTTTTTTTTCTCTCTTGACATCTGTAATCAACTGATCTAGCGCAGACAAGCTATCCTTCCACCGCCAGTTTGCCAGATTCCTTCCTTTCGGTTTATTTTAAATAGTAGCACTGCTTTTATTCTTACGACATCACCCACGGAGGTCCTGGCAAAAGCACATTGTCTTATTCTCACATTAAATTTCCAAGTACAGGCTTGGTGCAAATGCTCTTTCAGCAACGCACCTCACATATATTTTCCTTTTCAAAACAAACACTTCTCAAATTCCCCAAGTTTTCTGGGAAGGTAAATATCTTAAGATTCTAAATGGTGTAACTATCTGATTGCTGTGTAATACGGGAAGATCTACCTTAAAATAAGTAGATGGTCACCACTGAGAGCTAGGAAATTAAACCAAGCCAGAGATAAAATTACATTAAAATGTGATATGGAAATTATCAGGTAGACTGAAACGCAGGAGACAGTCCGTATTCCAGATTCTGCTGGGTGGATTCCAGTATGGGCCAGGCTTATCCACACCTTGTCACCAAGCCCTCCGATGTGGAGACTCACTTGTATACAGCAGGAATGGCACGGAGTCTGCAGTATCTTGCCACAATCTACTAGCCACAATCTACTAAAGATGAGGTTCCTGATGCATTACAGAAGAGGCAGCCTGGAGCATGAAAACTCGCCTACTCAGGTGCCTTCTTCCCCACATTTTCCCAGGCTCTCTTGGCTACAACCCTGCGGGAAAAGCCCAGTCTCCTCAGGGAGATGAGCCCTGAGACCTTGGAATATCCTCCCTTATAAGAGGCTTTTGTATGCCTGAGGCCTGAGGCCACATGGCAGCAGTCTGATGAGATGATTTACGTGCACAACTTGATTTATGGTGAATACCTGTTTTTGCTCTGGGGGGATGGAGTCTGTCATGTGGGTACTCTGTGTCTACGTGACTGACCCCCAATAAAAACGCTGGACCCCAAGGCTTGGGTAAGCTTCCCTGTGGATAACGCTCGCCATGTGCTGTCACACACTGCGGCTGGGAGGATGAAGCACATCGTGTGACTCCACAGGGAGAGGACACCTGGGAGCTTATGCTTGGGCTTTCCTGGACTTGGCTCCATGCTTCTTACCCTTCTCTGATTTTAATCTGTGTCCTTTTGCTGTCATATACCCAAACTGTGAGGATACCAGTTTTTCTGGTTTTTCTGGCTCCTGTGGGCCCTTCTGGTGAATCACTGAGCTGGCAGGTGGTCTTAGGGACCCTCAGCATGAACACCAGTAACCTAATCTGAATGATCTTGGCTCTCTGTACTCATCTGTAACTCGGGGATGGTTAACTCATGAAGACTCAGGCAGAGGATGTTTTATAAAGAGTGAAGGACTGGTTAGGAGATACTGACCCACATCCTATAGCACCAATTCTTTTTTTTTTTTTTAGAATTTATTTATTTATTTGACAGAGAGAGAGCACAAACAGGGGGAGCGGCAGGCAGAGGGAGAGGGAGAAGCAGACTCCCCACTGAGCAGGGAGCCTGACACGGCACCCGATTCCAGGACCCTGGGATCACGACCCCAGCCGAAGGCAGACGCTTAACCAACTGAGCCACCCAGGCGCCCCTAGCACCAATTCTGTGATTCCATCCCCTGCATCTTTCTTCAATCTGTTCCCTTCTCCCTGTCAACCTAATCGTGGCTACCACCTTTTCTCCGGACTCGTTTC
Organism: Leptonychotes weddellii; assembly: GCF_054177405.1. Classification (NCBI taxonomy): domain Eukaryota; kingdom Metazoa; phylum Chordata; class Mammalia; order Carnivora; family Phocidae; genus Leptonychotes; species Leptonychotes weddellii. The sequence continues at coordinate 25,456,352 of NC_138373.1, forward strand.
CCTGCTCCATCCATTCCTCCGTTAGGAGGCCAGTGAGAGCCTCTAAAAATAGTCTTCCTACTGAGAACGCGTCAGTACTGTCTTTCCGTCTCTACAGGCACGTTCTGAACCCTCAGCAGGGCTTCGGGTACCCTGGGGCTTTCACACACAGAAGCCCCTTCCCGCCCTGTCGACGTAGCACCTAGCGCACACTCCTCATGCGTTGTGTACCTGTCGCTTCTTCTGTGAAGGCACCCAGGTCCCCGCCCCGGGCCAGGTCTGACCTGTGCTAGCGCACCCCATTCCTTCACCTTTGCAGCCAGACTCTGTACATGTCTAGTTAGTGTAGTATTCATCATCACCTAATGTTCGTCTTTTCCACTAGGGGATGAGCCCGAGGAGGGGAGGGACCTCCAGCACCACTGTGACTACAGCATTTTACTGTCAGCACAGGGCTTGGTGCCTCAGAGATGCCCAGTAAACATCTGTTGACTGTTTTGAGTCTTGGGGGAGTGACGGTCTAGAAGACACAGAGAAGCACTAAAAGCTTCGGACAAGAAGAGGCCAGCTGTTTAACAACTGGTTGGTTATCACACTTTCTGAAATATTTTATTTATTTTAAGCAGTTCGGTTAAGCGTCTGCCTTTGGTTCAGGTCATGATCCCAAGGTCCTGGGATCGAGCCCCACATCGGGCTCCCTGCTCACTGGGGAGTCTGCTTCTCTCTCTCCTGCCCTACCCCCACCCCCCCGCTCATGCTCTCTAATAAATAAGTAAAATCTTAAAAAAGAAAACCCCATACATACACACATATACCATATAAACCATCCCATAGAGCACGTTAACAGAAAACATTTTCATAGGCTGAAAGGACTGACCAGAAGCTGGAAGAATCTGTGGCCAAGGCACGTGGTACTCACAAAGGATATGGCGGGGTGGGGTTCTGCCCATGTAACATGCTGAGCCGCTCCACAGGGACTCAGTGGCCCTGATTCAGGAGGCACCTGGGAATGCATGCCCTGGATGGACCGGGGTACAGGGAGATTTTAGGTGTACACTGAGAGCCCATAGTCCGTGTTGGAGGAAGGTTGTTCATTTTGAAATTCTGTGTAGAGCCCTGGCATGCTAACAGCCACTAAAAATGATTTCTGCCCTCTCATTGCCACTTGCCACTGATGCATTACCAATATCTGTGGCTTGGAAGATTGGTCAGTCCAAGCCATGGTGTCCTCTGGTCTACCCTTTTCTCTGGCTCAGCTCAAGGATGCCCCATCTAGCCCCTGCCCTGTCTTTTGAGGCTCCTTAGAGATCATGTGACCCATCTTCCCTCACCAAGCTGCCATCTCCTTGACAACAGCCCTGGTACAAGGTTATCAGATTTCTCAAACACCTGTGGTGGGTAAAAGGTGGCCATCTAGTCTGTGCACATATCACTTAGAACATTTTCCGGATGTTACACTGGAAAGCATTTTCTATTTGGATTTGGAACATTACCAGACACTCATCCTAAAACAGTACACGTATGTTCAGATAAACATCACACCTTCAAAAAAAATATTTTCCCAGAGTGATTCTACTGCTGGTGATCTGAACTGACTCGGTTGTAAAAGCATTTCCCAGCAAATGGTAAAGGCGGTCACCCACCCACAGACAATGGAAATTTCACCAGGAGAAAATAAGTCATAATTCCAAGGGAAGGGAGAAAGCTTGTGTGGGGGGGTGGGGGCTGGGTGGGGAGATCTAAGAACATGTATCTTAGAAAAGCAGTGGTTGAGGGGCGCCTGGGTGGCTCAGTTGGTTGAGCGACTGCCTTCGGCTCAGGTCATGATCCTGGAGTCCCGGGATCGAGTCCCGCATCGGGCTCCCTGCTCGGCGGGGAGTCTGCTTCTCCCTCTGACCCTCCCCCCTCTCATGTGCTCGCTCTCATTCTCTCTCTCTCTAATAAATAAATAAAATCTTTAAAAAAAAAAAAAAAAAAAAAAAAGAAAAGCAGTGGTTGAGCTGAATTTTGGTGTTTTATGTTACATGTCTTTACAAGCAGAAAAGCAGCTCTCGCCACGTTTCCAATATCCTGTTAAACCACTGAAAGGCAACTGGAAATGGGTGGAAAAGAGAGGGAGGAGACAAGAAATGTGCACATACCCCAGGGATGAATCACACCACAGGTTTATCTTGAGGTGATGCTCCCAACTTCTTCCTCCCTCCATCTTTCCTGAGGGCAATCAGATATGCCCCCACCCAGAGAAGCCTCTAGATCTTAAAAGGCCTCTATCTTTTACCTTATGAGTTTCTCAAAAGCTTCCTTTTCTTTCCGCAAAGCAGTGAGATAGCGCTGTTCCTCGGTTGAACCTCCATATATAAGAAAGTAGACCCTGCCAGTTAAAACAGAACTCTTTTAGGCTGTAAAAATGTAATTTTTAATCCCTGAAAGGAAGAGCGTAGCATTTGAAATGAGCAATCTAAACTGCTCAAATAATAAATATTTGACCAAGAATAAAAGGCTCCATTAATCACGTACCTAAAATTAAGCTGCCTAAACTCCACCTGGTAAAAGTCTCATTACCACGTTTTTCCCCTTCACCGAAAGGAGGAACAGAGTTTAGGTAAACACTGAAATATAACTAGAGGGATAGAATAATCCTTGCTTCATAACTATAAACAAATCAGAAAACACAAAATCTCAGCAGCTTCTCTTTTTTCAATTTTTTCTTTACACCTCTGCCAAACAATCATTTGCAAAGTTGGATAGTAGTTATAAAACGCAGCTTGTGAAAGTTCACGTTAGTGAGAAATAAACAAATGAAATCTATATGACCTTTATCTCTTTCTCGGCTCTTTTTTATCAGTGTCTTCACAGAACCAAGTCATCACACATGTTATATAAACACAGACGCAGAAGACACATGGGTGATATCGGGCTCGAGAAAATAATTTGGTATATTACTTTCTCCTAGGAAGGACTGCTTTTCTTTCTTATTTGTTGCTCAAAGGCTGAATTAAGCACCTCCTCTGACTCTCTTCCTTACCTTCTATCAGAGGTTTTTCCTTTTTTAGCCTTTGACATTTCTTCTGGACTTTATGCTCCTAGGATATATTTCCTTGAAGTGTGGACCGAGAAAAAAACCATCGGACAATGAATCCAGAGACCTCAGCTCTCCCCCACAAGTGCTATGTGGCCAAGGGCAAGTCATTCGTTATTACTGGGACCCAGTTTCCCACCAACGCAGGGAGCAATTGAACTCCAAGGTCCCTTCCGGCTCTGACATTTTGTTTCCAAATATCACACTATTCCATTCTCAGGCAACAAAGAACTTGGGAGCACACAAGTGATCTACAAAGCTGATCAGTAGCAAAGTCTGAAAAATTTACCAGCCTATAATTCTTTGACCAGCTTCGTTTAATCTCTTCATCCTGTGTTATTTCTGACCCACCTGCTCCATTCATCTCTGCTCTGGAAGGCTGCATTAAACTGCTAGGAAGGTTTCTTTTGGCTCTGTTTTTGGTTCAGACTGAGTTCAGGATATTAATTTTGCTGTTTATTTCCCTCAGATAATTGGAGACCCAGAACACTATATTCTTTGAGAGGCATCATTTTCTCATCTGATATTTCTGTAGATTCTTTATCTGCTATTTCTTGAAACTCAAGAAAACTTGGTACAATAATTCCCCAAATACCTTCTCATTTTATGTGGATGTAATTTAGAGTCACTTCTTGAAATTTATAAGAATGACATTTTAGAAGATCAAAGCCATTTAGCTGAGTCATAGTTATAGTACATTTTGGTACAAGTTAGGATATTATACATTTCCTAGACTTGTTCAGATACAGCACCCCATAAGCTACAACCAATGCAGAAAGGATACAGTATAGAACAACAGAACAGCAAGTAACCAGAACACAGATAGTTCCCTAGATTTGTTGTTCTACTACAACATCTGACATCCTTCCTATGCAAACTTCCCAGGTTGACCAGGATGCCAAAGAAGGATTCATAAATTTAACCTACATCGTTAACAACAGAATGTTAAAGAAAATCCATGTGCAACTGGTAAAGTGTCTGTGTTAAAGCCTAAAGAACCGTGAAATTGAAGCATTTAAAAGAAGCAGCTCAATGGAGTATTACTGAGCCATAAAAAAGAGTGAAATCTTGCCATTGGCCACAACATGGATGGACTGAGAGGGTAGTAAGCTAAGTGAGATAAGCCAGATGGAGATTGACAAATAAATACCATATGATTTCACTTATATGTGGAATCTAAAAAAAACAAAATGAACAAACAACAACAAGAGAGAAACAGACTCAAATAGAGAACACAATGATGGTTGCCAAAGGGGGGTGGGAGTAGGGAGAATGAGCAAAATGGGTGAAAGGGATGAAGAGGTACAGCTTAAAAAAATAAATAAGCCACGGGGATGAAAAGAACAACATAGGGAATATAATCAATAATATTGTAATATACTTATCATGGTAAGCATTTTGTAATGTATAGAATGGTTGAATCATGACATTGTACACCTGAAACTAATTTAATGTATGTCAACTGTACTTCAGCTAAAAAAAAAAAATCTCTCTCTCTCTATGTAGATATATACACACACACAAAAAAAAAAAAAAAGAGAGAAGAAACAGCTCATATTCTTTATAACTTGCCTCAGAGGCTTCCCGGGCCTGCTCGCCCTGTAAATTTCAAGCTGGCGAACGAACGTCAGTTCCGCATCGTACAGAACCACGTATCTTGGTTCCACTTCATGGAGCACCCTCGTCAGAGCATAGGGGTCACTACAGCCCAGGAGCGGATGGAGGATGGTGAGTGGGTCTTTCAGGATTCCATATGCGGCATCAGAGGACAAGTTTAAGTCAAATTCCTCGTGCTTAATTTCTTCTAAGGAGCTTTCTGGGCTACTGCCTGTGTCTCTAGGATAGCCTTCCTTGACATCTCCTGCCTCTTCAGGTTCTTCAGACTTTCCCATCATCTGAGTTAAGGTTAACCTTCGCTTTTTCTTTTTCAGAGTCCTTTCTTTGGTGGCAGCCCTTTGTTTGTTTGGGGGGCCTTTAGGCCTTTTGTTAGATTTTGCCATTCTCTTTGGACTGTCCTCACGTCTAAATTTCATCCACACTTCTTCGGCTTTGCTATCCTTCTCAAAGGTTTTCCTGTAGAGCCTCAGCAAGAAGGCCTCTGCTCCCATAGTGATGTACTCTCTCAGCTGGGAACATGTTCGGTCATCGCTTGCACAAATAAGTACTTGACCTAAAATTATGAAACAGCGTTATGTTACTGTGACCTCATGTGTCCCCCTGCTCTCTGCCTGCCCCGTCGCCTCTTCCCCTCCACAAAGAAGACACATCTTACCCCCGGCGCTAAGGGTACAATATTCACAATTTGTTTAAAGGGCCTCAGATGCTTATCAAATGCTTTCCCTCTCTGACAGGATTAGTTAAATCTTTTGAGTAAAGTTGGAGCCAGAAACATTTAGTCTTACGAAAGCGTAGCCACGGTGTAATGGAGGCTTTACGGAAGCTCTTTTTAATTAATAATTTTCCAGAGGATTTTATATGCCAAAATAAATTCCAAATGGATTACAGAGTCAAATGTTAAATATTAAATCATAAAAAAAAAGGTGACTATTCTCCATCTCTCTGGATGGAGATGATTTTCTAGGCTTAAAAGCAATGGAAGAAATCTCAGAGAAGACTCGTATCTATAATCTAAAAAACTGTGCATTAAGAAAGCTAAAGAAAAAAAACAACTTTACAAAACAACTATCATAAATGATGATATCTTTAATATATAAAAAGCCAATACCAACTGTGGACATAGTCTAAATTGGCAAAGAAAAAAAAAGACAATTCACAAAAGAGGAAAAACATTTAAGAAAACAGTGAGCTTACCTAGCACCAAATTTCAAATGAGTAACATTTTTCTCCAATCAAATTGATAAAACCGTTACACATATATAGGTATACATACAAATGAATATATATAGAATCTCCAGTCATTGTCAGCTAGGTGAAAAAGAGAGGAGCTCTGGGGCGCCTGAGTGGCTCAGCTGGTTGTGTCTAACTCTTGATTTCGGCTCAGGTCATGGTCTCAGGGTCGTGGGATAGGACCTCATGTTGGGCTCCGCACTCAGCATGGAGTCTGCTTGGGATCTCTCCCCCTCATCCTCTGCTCCTGCCCTCACCTGCTCTATCTCTCTAATAAATAAATTAAATAAATCTAAAAAACAAAAGTGATGAGCTTTTATGCTGCTAAAAGAAATGAAAATTCAGAAAAATTTTGTACAAGTCAAATGTCTCAAGAACATTATCATTTGACTTGCTAATTATATATCCAGAAATTGTATCTGCACTGTGACCTTAACAATGTGAGAAAGAAAATACATAAAAGAAACCCTGGAAGCAAATATGCCAGTGTGACTCCTGGACATTTTTTTCCCCTTCTCTTTTTTCTTCATACTTTTCAATTTTTCTAAGTGAGCATGCATGACTTTGGGTCTTTAATCACAGTACTGTAGGTTCTTGGATAACATCACCAGCACATTTACTAAGATAAGAATTATGCGCTTGCGTTTACTGATTTGTAGGAGTTCAAAGTCTCAATAGATTTTTTTTTAATCTAGTTTTATTTTATAATGGGTTTTATTTTTTTAAATGTAGTTCAGGTTTGGTCTACCATGCTAATCTACTAGTATACTTGTGTTTGAAGACAGCAGCCCTGAAATCTGGAATTTTTTGGTGGTGGTGGTGGGCTAGGTCAATGTTGCTCCATAGAACAGTGAAGACTTTTCTGGAAAGATGCTTGCTGAGAATAAAGCAAGCCCATTAGCTTTCTCCTTGGGGATTCCAGATTGAAATCCTGGTGAACATGTAGGTGGAGATAAGCTGCCTCTTTAAATAGAAGTCCTGAGAAGGCAACCAGCAAAAAAACCTGCTTTCATGAATATACAAGGATTCAACCTGGAGAAAATCACATCGAATGAATAGAAAAGGAGGCTGCCACTAGGATTTCAGTGTTCCTCTGGCATTTATTCTTTTACATTTTATAAATAAAATCATAGTAAGTTATTTTTAAAGAACTAACAAAGAAGACTCATTTGCTCCACTTTGAAAGCAAATGTCACCATCTCTTTTCTCCTACCTGGACCACCAAGGGCTTCGCTCTCTTTATTTTCTGCCTCAATTTCTTTCAGTACTTCGGTTAATGCTTCCCACTTTGGGTTGCTTTCTAGGACCAATTCCTTTTTTGTTTCTGTACAGAAATAAAAGGATAACCTCATTCTACGTGATAACATTTATCCATAAAGTATTTCACAGCCTTTTAAAACAACAGATGACACAAGCATCATTCCAAAAGCCCCTTCCTTTGAGCCTCTTTCCGGAGGCCAGATAGAATCTTCTTTCTTGAAAAAGGTCTATTTATTAAGGTCTAAATGAAACACACTCCAGACCAACGTTAATAGAGGTTTCACAGTGCCCTGAGAACAAGTCACATGCACGGTCACGAATTAGAGAAGAGTCTGTGTTGTTGTCAATTGTGATGCTAGATATAAGCTGCTATTTAAAATGAAAGAATCAGTACAGAGTAATAGTATTTATTATTTCTAAAATCCCCCTGACTTTCACAATCCTGAAGATGGGATACAAGTAGACAGCAATCAAATGTTTCTGTTAGTACTCAAACACATCACTAACATATTTAAGTTCTGAACTAGACCTTTGAATGAGGCAGAAGGTCAGCATCAACCCTATCCCATGCCTTAAAAAACCAATGATATTTATTATATCTACTAGATAAGGGTTGGAATAAAATCCATACTTGCCTCATTCTAGTATATATTTTTTTAAAGCTAAAAGGAATGTTCAACATTCTGTTAAGACTTTAAGGTGCCAAAAGTAGTTATTATTCTGAAGTTAAAAAAAAAAAAAATCAATCCGTAGCTCTTATGTAGCGGTGATAATACTCCTGACTGACACTTGGCACCTATTATTTGGAATCCCCTGACAATGGATTCTAAGACTTGCCAGCTGGATACTTTTTAACATGCATTGCATGTAACATATATTTAACATACGGGCACACGTTTTTCACATGGCTGAAGGATATTTAGGATTAATATATAGACTTGATAAGAATTTCCACACCAAATACTTAAATAAAGGACACAGTTAAAGATCAAGCCTACAAGATACCTTGCTCTTCTTTCATCTCCGTTTTTTCAGACATTTTGCCTTTTTTGTTCATTTTGGCATCTGGAAGATGGTAAACCCTTGCTCGAGCATTTACAAACATTGAGGTGCTAGAGTCAAGAAACAGCCAACCTAATAGGAAAAGTTAAAAAAAAAAAAAAAAAAGCCTTCAATTTAGGATGAATTTTAAAGAGTCTCTGATGGTCACATGCCCTAGAAGGACAACTGTCCGCCATCTTGTTCTCCTCTGAACCACATCTTCCCCCTTACTGTGGCCTCCATCACTGTTTGGTTAGACCAGTGGTTTTCAAAGTGTGGCCTACTGATGTCTGGGGGTCACTGAGATGTTTTCAGGGAGTCTGGACCTCAAAGCTACTCTCATAAGAATATTAACTCATTATTTGATTTTCCCCCCACTGTGCTGACATTTCCAGTGATGGTGCAAAAGCATTGCTGGGTAACAGTGCTGGTGCCTGAGCGTAATCAAGGCAGTGGAACCAAAGTGACCAGCGGTCAGTGTATTCTTCATTGTCATGCATTTGTAGTTTATTACTTAAGAATGTCCCTGGGGAAGAGGTAAAAATTATTAATTGTATTAAATCTGGGCCTCAGGGGCCCATGGACTACACTTTGAAAATCAGTGGTCTAGCCAGTGACAGAGGCCACGACAGTGGGGGCAGATGTGGTTGGTAGACAAACAAGATGGTGGCCAGTTGTATATGTATGTTTCCCTACAAACCTCCTCAGTATTCAGCACTCTGGCTGATGAAACCCTAAACTGCCTTGCCATTTCTTTGGAGAAAATGAATTTGAAGTTCTTAACAACTAAACTTCCAGAACACAACCTATTTCTAAGTTGGGGGCTGCCTGTAATATACAGAGTCTTTTCTAGAAATAAAGTCGCCTGGAATGATATGAATATTTATTATTATACAGAACAGAAGTTGAGTGGGCGGAAACATTAGCTATCAATAAAACCTACATCCTTGTGCTATGAACATAAAATGTAATTTGAAATCTTAGTATACCACATAGTTGAATATAGCACTCCCTACATCTGATTCCCCAACAAAATCCAACACTTTATTCAAATCAGCTCCCATAATAATATTAGTATTTTTATCTCCCACCTGAATTCTGACCAAAAGCCTTCTCTGTTGCTCTCAGAGATTCCAGAAGATTAAGGAATGTGATACAATCATACTGAGAGAGATATTGCAGCAAAGTTCGTAATATCTTCAAGTCCTGAACCAAGGACTTAGTCTTGGCTCCAAGCTGGTGCCACAAAGGATCCAGATAATGGCGGATTGTCTAAAACAAGAATAAAATTTAGTATTCCTAAATATATGTTCAATAAAGCTATTATTAATACAAATTATACTTTCAATGAACATTATCCCCGTATACCTAAAAATGGTTAGGGTGGTAAATTTTATGTTATGTATATTTTACCATACACACACACAAAAACTCCCAACATCATCTCCCAAGAAAGCGGATAGAAAATTTCAGTTCATAAGATTCTAATAACAATGTTTAAATTTTCAAATATAAAGCAGTGTCTTATCCCTAGAATCTTTGTGATCAGAGAGTCAATTTATATTTATTCATATTTACATTATGAGGAGAAAAGGCCTGATAAACATCAGATAACCAGTCTTTTTTTTTTTTTTTAAGATTTTATTTATTTATTTGACACAGAGAGAGACACAGCAAGAGAGGGAACACAAGCAGGGGGAGTGGGAGAGGGAGAACAGGCTTACCGATGAGCAGGGAAGCCTGATGTGGGACTCGATCCCAGGACCCTAGGATCATGACCTGAGCCGAAAGCAGACACTTAACGACTGAGCAACTCAGGTGCCCCCCAATCATTTGTTTTTATGAAGGGTCAAAGCACATAGCTTAGACATATCAATTTCTGCCAAGTTTGGCTGTGACCCTATCCTAGATAGATAAAAATGTGGGATCCAGTTGGACAGGGAACAGAGGGCATATATCAGGGAAACTACATGGTATCAAATTAAATAACAATGTATCTTAATTTGGTGGTGTAAAAGATTTACTTAGGCTTTTTTGTTTTGTTTTTAATGTGATTCATGGATGGGAAAATACTTGTTAAATTATCAATGGACTAAATTTGAATTTTTTTAAGACCCTAAAAAGTAGGAGCACCTGGGTGGCTCAGTCAGTTAAGCAACCACCTCTTGGTTTTGGCTCAGGTCATGATCTCAGGGTCATGAGATCAAGACCCGTATTGGGCTCTGCGCTCAGTGCAGAGTCTGTTGGAGATTCTCTCCCTCTCCCTTCCCCACTGCTCCTTCCCCTGCTCTCTCTCTCTCTCAAATAAAATAAGTAAAATCTTAAAAAAAAAAAAGTTGCCTAAAGCACAAAATAGCTTTTTGTATATACTATATAGGTATCTACATACCCACAGCTATATTATACACACACACACACCCTTTACAAACTGATTTTGTAACTAAAAAGGATAATAGTTATAGCTTGATATGGAAGCACTATCACTACGTGGCATCTTATCTAAGAAAATTAATACTCAGCAGGAATAATTATTTGGATGGCCGTATAATTTATTGTCCAAACTGGGACTCTTGTGAAAATGAAATTATATTATTAATAATTATTCCAGGACAACAGGTAGATACTGTAACTGTCCTAGACAAACTGGAACATATAACTGCATACCTGTTTGGTAAAATCACCTACAAAAGTTAAATTTTCTAACAAGATGCAAAGTTATGTCTGCATTTACCTTTGGTTGCTAAAAGAATATCCAAAATAATACTTTGACTTTTACTAGCCAGGGAATGATAAACAGAAACTTAGTACAAAACATATTAGGCTATATTTTGTTTTTTTCTAACAACATATACATTCTATTAAAAGAACGTGAAGGTTTATTTTTGATGGTTTTTTTTTTTTGTTGTTGTTGTTTGATCATGCACCAAACATTAAGAACAGAGGAACAAAACACATGAAATTAGTTTCATGTATAATTATTTCACAGTAAAATGACTTTTTCGAAGAATCAGAGAAATGAGGAGTTAAATTTTTCTTTCTTAATAATCACTATGCATTATTTCCAGTGACAGATTGATTCAGAGTTTAAGACAGGAATTTGTTCCACCAAAATATGAAAAAAAAAAAAAAAAAAAAGCTGTCCAGAAATTTTTAAAAGTCAGCATTTTCTGGATCTACAATTCAATCGTCAACATTTATGGACCTGTATTAATACTCATCTATGATAAAAATAAATCAGTTAGAGGGGTGCCTGGGTGGCTCAGTCAGTTAAGCATCTGACTCTTTTTTTTTTTAAAGATTTTATTTATTTATTTGACAGAGAGAGAGACAATGAGAGCAGGAATGCAAGCAGGGGGAGGGGGAGAGGGAGAAGTGGGCTTCCTGCCAAGCAGGGAGCCCGATGTGGGGCTCGATCCCAGGACCCTGGGATCATGACCTGAGCCGAAGGCAGACACTTAACGACTGAGCCACCCAGGCGCCCCAAGTGCCCCACTCTTGATTTCAGCTCAGGTCATGATCTCAGGGTCATGGGATTGAGTCCTGCATTGTGCTCCACACTCAGCGTGGAGTGTGCTTGAGACTCTCTCTCTCCCTCTCCCTATGTCCCTCCCCCTCCTCACGCATGTGCACATGTTCTTTCACTGCAAAAAAACAAACAAAATCAGTTAGAATAAAAGTTCCTTGAACTAAAGTCTTAGTCTTACCATTTTCTCAATTCAAAATGTAATTTTAAGAGAGCAAGGTTCACATTCCTCAGTAATGAAAACTCATCCCAATTGTTTTTATTCCAAACAAAAGCTCATAAATCATGAAGCATTCTTATGTAAAAACTCTTCTACCTGTAGATATCCAAATGCTGTCATTTCAGAGCAAAAAAGGTTATTTATCCTTCTCTTAATTATACTTAAAATACGAGATAATCACTGCATAACTGCAAAAATCAGAGGTGTGCTTATGTGTCGGTCCATGTATTTTACTACAAATGATTACTTTCCAGAAAACCAAAGAAGCTATCCTTAAATCAGCTCCAAATTAATTCTAAAATAACAGCAAATTCCTGTTAAGGACACTGCAATTACTAAAATAACTTGGAGTCTTTAAAATTATAACATCACAAACTGTGCTTAAAAGGAAAAGAGACGGAGTACCTTGTCAAAGGGTTTCCCAATAGCATTTTCTAAAGACAAATCTTCCACTTCAAGGGACGGGTTATGGCACTT
>NC_138373.1:25469277-25568143 GCF_054177405.1 Leptonychotes weddellii
CTTTGAGGGAAAACAGTTCTTGTCCTAGCCTCTAAGACTTGCTTTCAACTGAAGAGTGCCACTTCTTCCTGGGGCTAGCCAGGTGTAATTGGAATGGACATATTTGATGGTTGGCAGAGCCCCGCATTGGTTTCTTGGCTATCAGCGTGCATGGGCGGGGCTGGGGGACTAACTGGCTTCATCGAGGGACCTCCATGCTTCACGTTCTCTAGATATTTTCTCTTGGTCACGTTTGTTTCTTGGGAGAAGAATCCACCAGTGTTCTACCCGGGGACACAAAGTCTGGCTTCCAGAGCTCTGGGACTTGGCTGGGAGGTTGCTGCAGAAGAAAGTCTAATACTGGTCATGCCTTTCCTCTGGCTCTGGTGGAACTGATCATTTCCACTTTAATACGCTTCTGCTGGTCTGGGGGCAGTTTTCATACATATCATTTGCCTTCTTAGGGGTTCATTTCAAATCTGGAATGGATGTTAGATTTTATCAAATATTTTTCAGCATCTGTTGATGCAATCATGATTTTTTTCCTTTGATCTATTGAAGAAATACGTTGAATTTTAGATTTCCTAGTATTAATCCATTCTTGATTTCCACAGGTATTCTAGTTAATTAGCTAGCAGCACTTTTTTTTTTTTTTAAGATTTTATTTATTTATTTGACAGAGAGAGAGACAGTGAGAGAGGGAACACAAGCAGGGTGAGTGGGAGAGGGAGGAGCAGGCTTCCCGCAGAGCAGGGAGCCCGATGCGGGGCTCGATCCCAGGACCCTGGGATCGTGACCTGAGCCGAAGGCAGACGCTTAACGACTGAGCCACCCAGGCGTCCCGCTAGCAGCACTTTTTGAAAGTCCATGGATGTACGTCTATGGGGCGTAAACAGCGTAGCCCAGAGAAGTTCCATTCCAAAGAGTTTCACTGGCAAAAGCCTGGGCTCTAAAACCAGAGAGCCATGCCTTGGAGCCCTTACTTCTGCATCTTACCAACTTTATGGCTGTAGGCAAGTTTCTTGAGCCTCAGACTTTTCACTTGTAAAACGAGAGTACAGAAATGAAAGGTAAATCGTGGAAATGTTTTGAGTATTAGCTGAGTTACCCGACACATAGTCAGAGCTCAGCAAATATTAGGGGAAGGATATTTCTGAATGAAGTGGATGCCTGCAAGAGCAGAGCAATTTGGTAACCATAGATGTCAAAAGACAGTGTGTAGATAATTTTTTGAGGGTGAGCTACAGCTTTAAAGAACTATATTTTAAATCAAATTGTCAGCACCTGAGAAAATACACATTTCTCTCCCAAACTTTTTATTCACCATTTTATTTCAAACACCAGTTACATATTAAATTATATTATTAAAATTAAATAAAGAAAATCTATTTGGATGAAACTTTCATTTCTTTCCCCAGGAAATTACTATGGTCCCAAAGAAAGAAGACTGTAATGAAATAAATGGAAATTGAATATTAACTTTTTGGGTGAATTTATTCTGAGTTAGCAATAAATCCAAGGGAAAGAACTGAAGAATAAATGTATAGATTCAACTCAGTTAAAATACGGATGCATTTTAGATTTTATGTATGTGTGTGTATTGTATTGATCTATATAACATATAGATCAATGAGTTTGTGCTTTGCCAATATGTAGCACATAGAGTATGTGTGAATATAACTGCAAAAACTTAATCTTGATTTGTGTGCATGTAACAATTAGTATGCTTTATTATTTTTGTTCTAATTGACTTGCATAAGTACAGATTTCCACCTTGATGGAATCAGTAATAGATCATATAGGCTTTGTCATCTTTTCATGTGCTATTCTCGAACATAACTCCACAAATATAGATGGTGTTTACCATCTTTTTGGGATGTGAACAATTGCTTGTTTATTTTGATGAAAGAAATAAATTACCTTCCCATAACATCAGAGCGAGTTCCTAATCTTGTTAGATAATGAATTTAAAAGACTCCAAAATGATTCAAGACTACTTAATAGCATCTTAATTATCTCACATCATTTCAGGAAAAACAAAACATCCCCCTGGGGTATACTTTGTCTTGGTAGGAATAATGACTGATGAAGGTCTAAGGAATAGGCGTGTATCCGTGTAAGAGATTCTTTAAAAAGAAACACAGCTGAATCAGATCGGTTGATTGGACTCTGGCAAAGTAGCTGTTTGGAGGAGAGAGTGGAAACATGCATTGCAGGAGGAAGAGAGATGATACATGTTAGGGACAGAGTAGACAAAGCCAGTAAAGGAACTGGTTTCCTCTCTAATAGAGCAAGATTAAACAGTTTAATTATTTGGGAAGAGTTTCCCTTTCAGGGTGAGGAGAGGAAAAAAGTGGGAGAAAGCCTGCCCAAAATTGAATGAGGAGGGGAGTGAATCATGTTTTAACTCAAGCTCTGAGCCTGACAGACACACCACTAGGACCCAGACACAATGGCTTTGATGTCACTGCTTATCACTGCAGATGTGCGAGCACACAAGAAACCAAGTGACATGTGAAAGTGTAGCTGATTTAGAAAGAGTGGGATCAAACTCAGCAATCAGAACAAAAATCACCTTGTGAACTAGAGGTGTTGCAAAAGATGGGAAAATACTCAAATTTTAGAATTTTTCTAAATTATATTGTAACAATTCTTCGGAGCATTACATTTGGAAACATTACATTTGTGGGTGGTCTTACAGAGGAAATAGGTGGAGATCCAAAGGATTGTATGGAAAGAAAATACACAATGGGTAAATTAAAAATCTGCAATGGACCCAATTGTCTATTTATGGGTTGTTTATTGCAGAAAATGCAACCAGTGCCATGGGAGACATGCTTAAAAATGTCTCCCAAAATTCAAAGGAAGAGGACAAAGACATGAACACGGACTTAAGGGAAAGATAAAAGAAATGTAAAACAGAGGGAGAAGAATGTGAAGAATTTCAGAAAGAACAAACAGCATATAGAGAAGGAATAATTCAAATGAATAATAGAGATGCCTTTTTTTTTTTAGCTGAATAAGTAAGGACTTACATGCTAAATTTATGGTTTACTGAGCACAGACCAAAACAAACTCATGAAAATAGACTAGTGAAGAGTATAACCCACACAGCATCAAGGCTAAGAGGGTTTTATGCTTGATTTTTTCAGAGGTATCAGTAGAAGGGGTTTGTAGAATCACAACAGTACCACCATATGGTCAGTGACTGTAAGGTATACCCCAATTCCAGAAGGCAGAACCATGTGCTGAAAAGTTCATCTTCAAATCAAACAGCCTTCTCTGATGAAATGTTTGAATTTTGAGGAGAAGAAAAAGAATATGATGGGCATTCAGACAGGAAAAAAAAGACTACTTACTAAGAAAAAAAAATACGGCTAAGATTTTTCTTATCTGCAAAACCAGTGATCAAAGACAATGATATGGCTCCTCTCTTGTTCATGTGGAAATGCAACAGACAATCTCAGACATGATCAAGATGTATACTTTTAACATACTCTTCCTGAAAGTATTTGCCATCATACTCCAGAAAACTAAGAAATGAATCAAATTATGGAAATTAAGAATGTGGAATTCATGGTATAAAATAATTGCTTGCGGGCGCCTGGGTGGCTCAGTTGGTTAAGCGACTGCCTTCGGCTCAGGTCATGATCCTGGAGTCCCTGGATCGAGTCCCGCATCAGGCTCCCTGCTCAGCAGGGAGTCTGCTTCTCCCTCTCCCGCTCCTCCCTCTTGTGCTCTCTCTCTCTCTCTGACTCTCTCTCTCAAATAAATAAATAAAATCTTTAAAAAAAAATTGCTTGCACTAAATCTAAATTAATCTTGCTAATATAGCTATAAAGCAAAGCAAATATTTTTAAAAATCTTTCAAGAGAAGCATGTGGGGTGCCTGGGTGGCTCAGTTGTTAAGTGTCTGCCTTCAGTTCAGGTCATGATCCCAGGGTCCTGGGATAGAGTCCGGCATCGGGCTCTCTGCTCAGTGGGAAGCCTGCTTCTCCCTCTCCCACTCTCCCTGCTTGTGTTCCCTCTTCACTGTGTCTCTCTCTGTCAAATAGATAAATAAAATCTTTAAAAAAAATAAAGAGAAGCATGTAATGTATAAATGTATTAATCAGGGATCTCTAGAGAAATGAAACCAATAAGGTGTGTGCATGCACGTGTGTGTGCATGTGTGTATGTTTATAGATCCAGGAAAGATCGAGGAAAGCCTATGGTACAATTTCAGTCCAAAGGCTGGCAGCCTAGAGATCAAGTAGAGTCGATAATGTAGATAAGGTCCAAAGGCAGTCTGTTGGAGACTTTTCTCTTACTCATGGGAAGGTCATTCTTTTTCTTTTTCTTTCTTTTTTTTTTTTTTTAAAGATTTTATTTATTTATTTGAGAGAGAGCACATGAGAGGGGGGAGGGTCAGAGGGAGAAGCAGACTCCCTGCTGAGCAGGGAGCCCGATGCGGGACTCGATCCAGGGACTCCAGGATCATGACCTGAGCCGAAGGCAGTCGCTTAACCAACTGAGCCACCCAGGCGCCCCATTCTTTTTCTATTGAAGGCTTCTATTTAAGCCTTCAATTGATTGGATTAGTCCCCCTGACATTATGGAAGACAATCTGTTTTACTCTATTGATTAAGATGTTAATCTTGTCCAAAGTCACCCTTGCAGAAGCACCCACAATAATGTTTGACCAAATATCTGGGTACCTCATGGCCCTATGAAGTTGACACATAAAGTTAACCATCACAGCAAAGGCAAGGCAGAGGATCACAGGGGAAAAGAGGAAAAAATGAAACAAGATGAAACCAGAGAGGTAGACAAACCATAAGAGACTCAATCTCAGGAAACAAATGGAGGGTTGCTGGAGTGGAGGGCGGTGGGAGGGATGGGGTGGCTGGGTGATGGACATTGGGGAGGTTATGTTCTGTGGTGAGCACTGATGGACATTGGGGAGGTTATGTGTTGTGCTAAGCACTGTGTGTTGTATAACACTGATGAATCACAGACCTGTACCCCTGAAACAAATAATACATTATATGTTAATAATAATAATTTAAAAAGTACTTTAATGATGATAACCAAGATCTACGATGACAAATCATATCAATAATGCTGGGAAACACTGAGAAGTGGAGTGAAGGAAAGAAGTACATACAGTGGTGTGCTGGTAAACCAATTCTCTGCAAAATAAGTACTGTGATGTTGCCAAATGTTGAGGTGGGAAGAGATGTGTACAATCAGCTGTGTGAGCTAGTAAAAGATGCCTCCTGCACACTCTATCCATGCATATGTGCGTATACACTGAATTTTCACCTACTTTACCTCTCATTCATGCTTCGTTTTTGATTTGCATTTGTCTGATAGATCTTCCTCTATTATTTTAAGCTTCGTTTTTGGTATATATATCTTAATCAAAATAGAGATTTATTTTTTAAGACCTTATTTGAAATTCCTAACCATTTGACAGGGAAATGTAACCCATTCATATTTATTGGCACAATCAGCATGTCTGGTCTTTTTTTTTTTTTTTTAATTTGAGTACTGTGAATACAGTGTTACATTAGTTTTCAGTGTACAACATAGTGATTCAACAAGTTTATACAGTATGCTATGGTCACCACAAGTGTGGTTACCATCTATTACCATTCAATACTATTACAATACCGTTGACTATATTTCCTATGCTATACCTTTTATTCCCATGACTTATTCATGCCATAATTGGAAGCCTCCAACTCCCCTTCACCAATTTTGCCTATCCTCCAACCCCCCTTCCCTCTGGCAACCATCAGTTTGCTTTCTGTATTTACAGGTCTGATTCTCCTTTTTGTTTGTTTTTTCATTTGTTTTTAGATTCTACATGTAAGTGAAATCATATGGTATTTGTCTTTCTCTGACTTACTTCACTTAGCATAATACCCTCTAGGTCCATCCATATTGTCACACATGGCAATAGTTCATCCTTTTTAATGGTGAAGTAATATTCCATTGTGTATATTGGCATGTTTAGTCTTATATCTGATATTTTGTCTTATGGTTACTGATTTTGTACTTCTATCTTTCAAAAAATTGATTTTCATTGCTTTTTCCCCCCTTCTCTATATTCTTGAGGGTTTTCCAAGTTCTCTATAACACAATTTTCTACAATATTCTTTCTGTTTTAAACTATCTCCAACTATCTCCAATGTGGATTTTAATTATCCTATTAGGGTTAGATTTCCTTGAATTCTTTTAAAATTTTATTTGGCTTTTTTTTTTAACACATTTTTGCCTTCAACTCTTGTGGCTTCCTACTTGTGTTTCATAGAGGAATCTTCATTTTCTTCCTATTTGTTTATCTATCTGTCTATCAATTGATAAAAATTAGTTGCTATTTACCAGTAAGTATTTTTAAAAAATTTTGTTTGTTTCTTTTAGAAGATCATTGTTAAGTTCTGTATTTCCTCCAAGTCTTGGGTAATGTTCTCTTTCCTTATGCTTTAGTACCTTTTTATAGCCTCAAATGTGAACCATAATTTTAAGGAACCAAATCTTTGCCTCATTTAATTAACTATTCCACCTAAATATTTCTGATGGATAATAAGATCTGTGATAGTTTATGACAATGTATTTTAGGTCCTAGTTGCAGAGCACTTAAAAGAAAGTACATTCTGTGTGTGTTTTGAAGTCCTGGTATAAAAATAGCTTTAAAACAATCCATGATCTATACAACTACTTATTTTCATCTACTGAGAAGAAAGTATAGATATAAGAGAGATTATTAGAAATTTATATAGATGGACTCTCTCTCCCTCCCTCTCTAAAAAAAAAAAAGAAATTTATATCGATGGAAAATATTTGGTATAAAAATGGCCTCATTTTGTTAGTAATATTTATTAAATCAGAAAAATTAAGTTTTATTTGAGGCTTTCCCAATACCCAAATTAAAGTTTGATATTTTAATCTGAATTCATAAGATTTAGGGTTTTAAGAACAAAAAAAAGCACTTTAGATATTTACAAATTTGTTTAGTGAAGAAATCTCAAAAGAAAAGCAATGCTTATTCACAGTTCTTCTGCCTCTTTCTGCCTTTCTCAGGAACAGTGAATTTTAAGTGCATTAGCACCAATATCTATGCTCATATATCAGACTTAGCA
Organism: Leptonychotes weddellii; assembly: GCF_054177405.1. Lineage (NCBI taxonomy): Eukaryota > Metazoa > Chordata > Mammalia > Carnivora > Phocidae > Leptonychotes > Leptonychotes weddellii. The sequence continues at coordinate 25,476,384 of NC_138373.1, forward strand.
AGCCCCTTGTAAAAGTGGAAACGAATTCATATAAGATGTATGCAGTTTTCCAAATGTTGTTTGTTTCTAAGTGTTCCTATAGAGAAATGTGAGAGGTGCCTATTTTTACAGTCTTAGAAGGCACATACATTTTGGGCTCCGGGAGTGAGAAACACCTGCTGGTGTAGAAAGAGCCAAAGATACTCTATCAATATTCCACAAGAGCACCTGTGCTGAGAATTAGTCAGTTTTTGCTCTCAGATACCCTACTGTGTGATTCTCCACAATCGTAATTCCTTCTTGGTGCCAGTGTGCAGGCAATGTGTGCTTCATTAATAGACTTAGCATTAAATATCATTATTCTATATCTGGAGGAATTTCTGCCAACATGCACTTGGTGAATGTGACCCAGAAGTTCCTCTCAATTCGCTGCTTTGGGGTAGCTCAGTATCTAAAGTGGCAGTGGGCTCTGGGGAAGGAACATGGACTTCAGTCATGTACATCTGGACTGAGGTCCAGCCTTGCTTTAATTAACAGTGTGGCCTTGGTAAGTCACATGCTGCATCATTTATTAAACAATTTTTCTTAAGTCGGATTCACCAGGAATAGAACCTGAGCTGAGGATTCCCCTGTATATCATGGGGGAGAAGTTGGAGAAGCAGAACCACAAGGAGTAATATGGAAGGAGGGACTTATTAGAGGGCTGAAAACTGGAAGAACTGAGAAATTATAACCAGGAACTACTTATTCTGAGTCTCTTTTGCCTTATCTATAAATTTGGGATAATGATACCTTCTTTTGAAACGTGCTAAACAGTGCAGAGTGGGTGCTCAAAAAAGTAAATTTCCTTACACAGCTAAAGCAGGCTCTAGGCAAAGCCATTAACTAGGTCAGTGGCTCCCAGAATTTCATTTTACAGACTGACACAGTAACTTTAAAAAATGGGGAAAGTTATGGGCAGCTGCCAACCTTTTATTTTGCCAAGTTAGGACATTAGATAAGCAATTACTATGATTACTATCAAGTCATAAAAGAAATGACATTTTAAAACAAAAAAAAAATGTAGGAAGGCCATTTATTATCGTCAATCTTAGCAATAATGAGGGATCGTGTTGTCAATTCAGCTTTATAATGACATGTTCTTTGTTTTTCTTCTTTTACCACAGTTCAGTGAACAATGTCATGAGCAGGCATTGGTACACAAGTGCATTTTGAGAACAACTGAACTGTGTTGCACCTGAGTGTGTCTCCTTTCCACTCATCTGCATCCCTATTCCTCTCTGCTTCCTCCTCACTGGTTTGCAAGAATTCTGTTGCCTTTTTTTTTTTTTTTTAAAGATTTTATTTATTTATTTGAGAGAGAGAGAAAGCATGAGGTGGGGAGGGTCAGAGGGAGAAGCAGACTCCTCGCTGAGCAAGGAGCCCGATGCGGGACTCGATCCCGGGACTCCAGGATCATGACCTGAGCCGAAGGCAGTCGCTTAACCAACTGAGCCACCCAGGCGCCCATAATTCTGTTGCCTTTTTTCCCCCCTCTTGGGAGTATCCCACCGTGATAATCACTACTTCCCATCCTTCCCCTCTTCCTGGACAGAGAAAAGACTACATTTCCCAGCCTTCCATGGTTGATAAAGCCATGTGACTAGTTCTGGCCAATGGGTTGAGGGTAGAAGGGTCATCTGACACTCCTGGGTGAAAGCATTTAAGAGTCAGTGTGTGCGGGCGCCTGGGTGGCTCAGTTGGTTGGGCGACTGCCTTCGGCTCAGGTCATGATCCTGGAGTCCCTGGATCGAGTCCCGCATCGGGCTCCCTGCTCGGCGGGGAGCCTGCTTCTCCCTCTAACACTACCCCCTCTCATGTACTCTCTCTCTCTCATTCTCGCTCTCTCAAATAAATAAATAAATCTTTAAAAAAAAAAAAAAGAGTCAGTGTGTGATTCTCCATGTTCTTTCTCCCTTCACAGAGAAGCATCTATTGAAGTGGAAATGCCATGGAAGTAGCTACCACATGGAGGGCAGCTTCCCCAGAAAGCTGCCCAGACTTCGAGCTTTGCAGGAACAAGAAATAAACTCATGTAAAACCCCTGAGATTTTGGTGTTGCTTATTACTGACTGCAGCATAACTTGGTCCGCTAACTAACCGACGCCAGCATCAAGAGCCGATGGACACAAGCAAATTCACATCCGATTTTGTAAATAATTACTACACAGAAATTACTGTCTGGAAAGAAAGTAATACATGATTTTCAGTTTTTTTTAAACTCCAATATTTTCTTCTCTCCGATCCATACTGGGAAGCTATGTTGAATTCTTCCATTAAAGATCTAAATTAAAATCACATAAGTTGGTGGAAAAAAATTCAGCCATCCTTGCATCTCCTTTATTACTGACCAAATGTGTTTTTAAAGCTGCCTTTTTTTCTGGGCATTCTCAGAGAATCTGGATAAATATCTTCTGTCTTGCATTTTCTCCTGAGTCTTGTTATTCTTTTAATGTTCTTATTATATAAGGTGCCAGGTAAATACAGCATGATATGTTAGTTTAGGTTGTTTTCAAACAGTGCAATCGACACTCCTCTTGTTAACTTGATTCAAGCAAGCAACCAAGACCATTTGGATATATAGATATAATTAAATTGTTGATTAATTCTTATTTGTTCTTTAGGCATATATGTGCATCTATTGAATTCTGGCCCTTGTAAAAACAGATGAAAGATGGCGGATGTGTGCCTGAAGTTCAGGATGCCTTGAGGTCATGGAAAGGACTTTGGGTTTGATTCTGAAAACGGGGGCTGCCTTCTCACATCCTCATAAGTAGCAAGTTCTGAGAGTCATCCTAATTGGACATTGAAACATTCTGGCTAGAGGAATAGAATGGTGTTGATTGGCCAGGCCTCAGTCACATGCTAACTCCTGAACCAATCCAAGGACAGCCTGACTATTTTTGTTAATAAAGTTTTATTGGAACACAGCCACATCCATTCGTTTAGAGTGTTGCCTATGGCTTCTTTGAAGCTGCAATGGCAGAGTTGAGTGATTGTCATAGAGACCATAGGGCCCAGGAAGTCTAAAATGTTTATTGTCTGGCTATTTCTAGGAAACAGTTTGCCAACCCCAGGGCCAGGGATGTACTAGTTTGCTCTGGCTGACATAACAAAATCATAGACCAAGTGGAGTAAACAACAGAAATTTACAGTCTTATAATTCTGGAAGCCAGAAATCTGAGATCAAGGTGTCAGCAGCTTGGTTTCTTCTGAGGCCTCTCTTCTGGGCTTGTAGATGGCTGTCTTCTCCTTTTCTTATAAGGATGCCAATCATATTAAATTAGGGCCCACCCTTTTAATGATCTCATTTTAAATTAATTACCTCTTTAAAGACCCTGTCTCCAAATACAGTCACATTCTGAAGCCCTAGGGGTTGGGAGCCCAACATACGAATTTGTGGGGGAGGTTGGTGGGTGGGGGGACATAATTCAGCCCACAACAAGGAGAATATGGGCTCTGATTACTTGTGGCTGGGTCACATGTTCCACTGGGGGGGGGGCGCTGAGAATGGGGAGAGGTAATTTTCAAGTGGAAACCAGGATGCTACCACCAAATTATAGGAGAATGGATGCTGGTTGGTAAGAAAAATTGTCCAGTGATATATTACCATTGCTTTGAATCCTCTAGAAGAGGAAAATGTATGGGTCCACTGGAAAGACTCTCAAGAGTAAATTCATGTTTGGCTATGGAGGGAACTGACGCACTGTAGAGATAATGAATCAAAATAATATCTTAGAGGACAAAATATATACAACTATCTTTAAATGCAAAGTAAATAGCAAAACCGAAATCCATAAACACAAAAACATTTTTTTTTTTTTGCCACACAATTTTGAACGATTGTCTATGAAAGGTCTGGCATTAAAGATCAAGGGAATGTGGAAAATGTACAAGATAAAGCACTCACAAATTGAGGATTTACATTAATCACATGGATCTCTGCCAGGACCTGGAAGTCCATGTTAGCAAGTTAGCAGTGGTTCTTACAATGGTAGACATGGACGGGCATACTGCCAAGAAAGGAATAAAAAAAATCAGGCAAAAGGTACAGTTTGCTATGTCTCGGAAAGGAATTCGTGAGCCAAAAGCCAGAAAGGAAAAAACAAGAATGACTCAGTTCCCAGTGGCTTTTTTCCTTCACAGTCTCTATGAAGAAAATCATCCAAATAAATTAGGAATGAGCCAGTGTAGGTGTTCTCAAAGTGTATTTCCCAGAGCATCAGGATCAGCATTACCTGGGACTTGTTAGCAATGCAGATCCTTAGGCTTTCCCTCAGAATGACCAAATCAGGAATCTGTTTTAACAAACCCTCCAGTGAGTCTGGTGTATGCCAAAGTTTGAGAATCACTGAACTAGTGAATTCACTCACACTCAGAGTGAAATCTTTAAAGCGAGCGATTGCTGTATCAGTTAAGATAATGTTCAGCAGTGGCATATAAAAGAGAACCAAAATAACAGTGGCTTAAATATGATAGATGTTTATTTTTCTTATATATAGAAGTCCAGAGGTAAGAGTTTAGAACTGGTAGTGTGGCTTCATGGCCATCAAGGACCTATATACACACACACACATATACACACACACATATATATATATTTTTTTGCTTCACTAAAATGTAGGCCATCATAGTCAAAGTGCCTCATGGTTCAAAATGGCTGCTGGAACTCCTGCGATCACATCAGCTTTTCCAAGCAAGAGGTAGGAAGCAAGGGGGAAAGAAAAACAGTAATCTAGATGAATCAGCCTTCTTTAAGAAGCCTCCCTGGAAACTCTATCCAACAACTTATTCTTATATAATATTGACTAACTCTAGTGGTGATAGAGGTCAGGAAACACTCCTTCTGCTGGTCACATTGCCATGTGAAATAAAATTGGGGTTCTTTTAGTAGAGAAGAGAAGAAATAAAAATGGGAAGGCAGTTAGCAGTCTCTCCTACAGTTGCAAAATGACTCAGCCTTAGGGCATGGTAAGCGGGAGTGGGAGGTGTGTCCAGGGAGGAGGATAGCAGTTCTCCTTCTCCTCACTTTCGCAGAAAGGTAATAAAGATTTGAACAGAGAAATTCAGAGAAGAAGTTTTCGGGGAGAATTCCGGACCTGAGGTTGGGCAAATCAGATCAAGAGTGGGGAGGATGGTACCTAAAGGATTTTGCCACTTGTGTTTAGATGTGGCTTCCTTTTGCTACTCAAAGGAAAGCCTGAGCAGTGAGGACTTGAAAGTTTCCCTTCTTATATTGAAGTTTCCTTCTGCAACTGACCCAGGTCTTCAGTAAAGAATGTCACAATCCAGCACCTTCACACTTCATGGCGGTGGCCTTGGGGAGAATGAAGGACACGGCAACAAGGGGAAGAGAAGGGTTTCAGAGCAGGCTGACTCAAGAGTGACCATTATGCATTACAAGATAACATCAATAACTTAAAAAGTAACTTAAAAAATGAACTCAGTTGAATTAGCTGACAACCACACTCTTTACCCTTGCACCTTTCTTCCTTTTTTTTCTGCCTGGTGTATATGGATGTAATATCTGGAGCTCTAGCAGCCATTTTTGACCATGAGGCAACACTAGGATGGAAGCCATCTCTGAAGGATAGCAGTGTAGAAAGAAAGGAAAAGCTCAATTTTGAGAGGTACATCTACTTCTAGCCTTGGTCTATCTCTGGACTTCTTTTATGTATGAAAAACAACAACAACAACAAAACCCTGAGTTTGTTTAAGCCACTTGTATCTTTTAGGGATTTGTTACAAGCTGCTGAATGCAATTCCTAACTGGTAAGAGACCTCTTTTGCCCTTTAGGAGTGTGATGTGCTTATAGGCACATTAAGCACTGTTTTAATTAGTGTGAAAAACTGCAGTTTTTTTATTAAGAGGGTGAGTTAGACTGTAACATTATGCTAAGAATATCAGCAATAGGCATTTGTAGTATGCTCTGGGGATAGCTGTGGACTGTCGCTACCCTAATAGGAGGTGACACGTCCAGTTGCAGCCAGGATCTTGGTGGCAGCTGCAGGATCAGTGTTCTCTGATTTGCTCGTTGTTTGAGAGCCGTGCAAAGTGGGTGAACTGGTAATAACACTCACGCTGCACGTGAGAGACTTTCATGCATAAAATAAGATGATTTCTTTAAGCAGAAGCGGTGCATGTCAACATGGGAACCAGGCCACAGGGCACTTGAGTAGAGACATACGCACGAGAAACTGGGAATAAAACATGATGGGAGAACTCATTGTAGGTATCCGGCCTGTGGCCAGGTTTCTTCTTCCCTAAAACAGTGGAGGTGAGCTCAGATGACAACATTAGATGGAGAGGGATAAGTGGACTTAGCTTCTAGAACTTCTTGTAAAGTGCTTCTCCTGCATTCTCTACAGGTTGGCTAAGTCTAAGGGCTGCTTGGGGTGGGGGAGCAGATGGTGGTGACAATGAGTACATTGAGTGACAATGAGAAACACTGGTGTATCTAGTGTGGTAGATTACATTATTGGTCCCCATTCTTCACTCTGACCCCAGTTTTTGACTTTGGGTTCAGCCATATCATTTGCTTTGGCCAATGGGATGTTGGAGCTTGTGGTGTGAGCAGAGGTTTGCAATGTGATTGTGGAGTTGGACCTGTTCTCTTGCATTTTATTTTATTTTTATTTTAAGATTTTATTTATTTGGCAGAGAGAGAGAGAGAGAGCATAAGCAGGGGGAGCAGGAGAGGGAGAAGCAGGCTCTCCGCTGAGCAAGGAGCCCGATGTGGGACTTGATCCCAGGACTCTGGGATCATGACCTGAACTGAAGGCAGAGGCCCAACCGACTGAGCCACGCGGGGGCCCCTCTCTTGCATTTTGGTAGCCATGAAACCCACTAGCCCTTCGGTTTGGACCCATGGAGCCAACCTGAACCGAACCTACAGCCTGGAGCAGAGACACCTAGTCAACTGCAGATGGAATCAGCCAAAGAACATTCCATCTGCGGACCCACGAGCACACGAAGAAATGCCTTTTTTTTTTTTCTTGTAAGCCACTGAGATCTATGCAGCGTTACTGTGGCAATAATTTTCTGACACACCTGGGGTTCCCTTACAGTGGATCCCTGATCTCTCAAAAACAGTGATTTCCACTTTTGAAACCGGGGTACACTGTGACAAAATTACCCCCAGGTTTTACTTTAAACCCGACAGAATCATCATCTCGGATGTATAGCCTACCTTGCCGTTATTTCTAGCTCTGGTCCAATTCCGTTGGTGGCCGCCACTAATGAGATTGAAGTGGACTATAATTTCATCAGGATGTTTGGATGCCTCGTGGCTTTTGGATGTTTTAACTCCCGCCCTGTGCTGGCGTTCCTTTGAAGACGTGACTTAGTGGGGCTTTCCTTCCAGCCTCTCTGCGCTTGGAAGGCTTTCCGGCTGATGTGGGAATCCACAGGCTCTGGGTTAATGGGGTTGTCCAGTAATGCTTGTTAAGTCAGATGTGAGTTTTTACTTTAATTAATTAAGCGTCATTTGGTATGGGCTCCTTCTTCGCTTAGTGTGAGCAGGATGTGAAGTGAAAATCAGCTCTTTGCCAGGATTCTTTTTCCTCTATGTCTTCAAATGTATGTAAATATCTCAAGAATTGGCTCAGTGTAGACAAAACAGTTTTGCTTCCGATGTTTTTGATGTCACGTAGATACAACCACATTATCGCATCTTTGAAGAGTCATTTTGAAGAAATTCTTCAAAGGAATCGCTGACGCATTGGTTTCTAAGAGCAGTTACTATTTATCACAGAGTTTTATGGCCTTAAAGCATTTTGTGCGCAGTAGAGAAAAGTAGCATTAAAATACATTATACTTAAAAATGGCAATCAGTGAGTAGTCAAATGAACAAATGTATTTAAACCCTAACCAATAAAACACAAGAGCATGATATATCGATCTTGCCTTTCCTTCTAAGCGTGAGTATAACTTAAAAGAAAATTCTCTATTAAATCCAAAATCACAATAACCATAATTTATGACGATATTGTGTCATGGTCCTGAAAGACGGCAGTCCGGGAAGGGAAGGATGGCATTTGCATACCACATTTTTAAAAGACAGAATTATCAAAGCCCAAATAAGCTGAGCTTTATCTTCTTGCAGTTTTTATATTAAGGAGCCAAGCTTTTTTAATTCCTAAATGCTTCTCTCGCAGTGAGGTGTTAGAGAACCTCATTTGTTTCGAAAGACAGTGGATTGGGGCTTTATCCTCTGTAGGCCAGGATTCCCTGCCTCCCCGCCTCTGGGCTCATTACTGTCCAACACTTTACTGTTAGAAGTGTGGCTCAAGGGGTGTGCAGTTTTGGCTTCACCTGGGGGCTTGGGAGAAACGCAGAATCTCAAGCTCTGCCCCAGACTTACTGTATCAGAATCTGCATTTTAACACGATCCCAGAGGACTTGTGTGCACGCTAAGGGGAAGGGCCAGAATCTATCTTTTTTTTTTTTTTTTAAGATTTTATTTTATTTATTTATTTATTTATTTATTTATCTATTTATTTATTTATTTATTTAAAACGAGAGGGAGCGAGCACAAGCAGGGGAGCAGCAGAGGGAGAGGGAGAAGCAGACTCCCAGCTGAGCAGGGAGGCCGATGCGGGGCTCGATCCCAGGACCCCGGGATCATGACCTGAGCCGAAGGCAGATGCTCAATGCCTGAGCCACCCAGGCGCCCCCAGAACCTATCTTTATCTCAGTTGCCAGAAAAAGTCTGGCATATCAGCCTCATCACCCTTTAGGGGCCTGTTATTCTCGTGGCCCCCCACTCCCCCATTCTGGAAGGATGTCTTTTTTTTTTTTTTTTTTTTGAGAGAGAGCGAGCAGGAGCGCCGGTTGGGGGGTGGTGGGCAGAGGGAGAGGGAGAGAGAATCTCAAGCAGGCGCCATGCCCAGCATGGAGCCCAACATGGGGCTTGATCTCAGACCCTGAGATCATGACCTTAGCCAAAATCAAGAGTCGGTTGCTTAACTGACTGAGCCCCCCAGGCGCCCCTAGAAGGATATCTTTAAATGTCAGGTTCACTGAGACAAATGCTCAGTCACATCCCTTGATTCGTGGAGCCCTCCAACAGGGAGGGAGAGAACATACACTTGGCTGTCAGTCCTGAGGGAGGTGCTATGCGGGTGAGGGAACCGCCCCCTTAGTGCAGATGACTTTGTGTAGATGAGAACTTGGCCTGAGGGGGCCTGGCTGGGGGCGGAGGGAGCCACGTTGCAGCTAGCACAGGGGGCGGAACTGGCCTCCGTGGGGCCCAGCCTCCCCTGGAGGGCCTGCTGTCCCGGGGAGGCGGTTGGCAGTGGAGCCTGGTCTCTAGGGGCTGAGCCTTTGGCCCAAGACACCCTGAAACACGACTTACACTATGTCTCATTTATGGGGTGCCTACCATTTACCAGGCACCAAACTGGCTGCCTTATGTACATCATCTCATTCAATTCGAACCCTTCTGAGAGACGTAGCTCTTACTATTATCATTTTCTAGGTGAGGGAACCAAGACGCAGAGAGGTCAGTGGTTGTTCAAGAACCCTTGACCCGTAGTGGTAAATGGGGATTTGAACTCAGGACTCTCTGAAGCCAAACCCAGGCTCTTCTTACTCCATAAAGAGCTAAGTACCTGCCATTTTCCGAGCAATGAGCCAGGGGTTAGGGCTTCAGGGTTCATGACCGAGATTGCCCCCCATTCCCACAAGGATGATGGTAAAGACAGAAGTGAAGCGCAGGCTGTATAAATGGGCCCAGTGCCTGGCACCTTCCTTCCCCCATCCCCACAGAACTAGACTTCTCTTGCTTGTGTGTGTGCTTGCGTGTGAGAGTCCAAGAGGGCTTCCTGGACCATACTCCCTAGAGTTGGGAATGGCTGGGTGTGTGAGCCACCCCTGGACCACAGACCATAGCAGCCATTGGAGGAGGATCCAGGGGCTGCTTTGTCTTTTTGCTCCATGACATGGAAAGAGAAACAGGAAGTGAGAAGGAGGCCCACCATACATGGGCACAGAGGCAGAAGAGGAAGGGTCTAGCTGGTTCCTGCCTTTATCCCAGGACCCAGCTGACTAGTAAGATGGGGCCCACTGACTGTCTCAAGATGCTACCTCCAGTTAGCAAGTCCTTTTCCCCATGGGGCTGGCATGAACAGAAAGGACACAGAATCATGGGGGACAGAGTCAAGTGTCCTACCTTCCTAAGTGTTGAGGCATAAACATTGGCCTTTGCCCAAGCAGAACCCTGGGGGGCAATGCCGAAGAAGCTGAAGACAGATTCTCTACCCCGAGAAATACTGGTCCTAGCTGGGCAGCAGGCAGTGGGTGCTGGAACCAGCAGGGGCAGGCTTGTGAGAACCCGTTGTATGTGTCTTTTCCCACCTCTGCTTTTGGTGATATCGTGTTGGGAGGCTGACACGGGCCGCCATGGGAGTCTTAGACCACAGAGATTGGCAAATGCTACACACCAGGGTGTCTTTGTCCCAGAGAGCCAGTTGTTAAACCTTGACCAGCAAGCTTCTGGAAGCAGGTATGTACAAAGCACAAAAGATCCACAGAGTGGAGCTGAAGAGTAATTCAACAACAAGTCATATCTGATGTTCAAGTGAAGTCCTCTTGCAACCTGTGCTAGCAAGAGAAATTTCTCGAATAGATTTCTAAGCTCTGGCAAATGGCCTTCTGGCTTTTCAAAAACAATTCCAGTGAATCCAGAGTTTGGGGTAAAGGATATTGATGTGGATGATCCATCAGGCATTAAAGGGGATTAGAATGGTGCTCATCATGTTGGAGGCTGCCTCTGGATCCCCCGGGGGGCTTGTTAAAACTCCGATGGCTAGTCCTCACCTTTGGTGTGTCAGATTCAGGAGCTCTGGGCTGGAGCCCGAGAACTTGCATTTCTTATATGTTCTCAGGTCATGCTGATGTTGCTGGTCCAGGGACCACACTTGACATTTTGACAACCGCTGGATGAGGGTCGGGGACCAGTTCCGAAGCCTTTCAGTGAGAATGTGAGTGAGGCTGGGGTTGGCAGGAGGGGAGTGGTATGAATGCACAATGAAGGCATGAAGGAAGCACCCCATTTATTAAGCACCTGCAAGGCACTGGGCACCGAGTGCCCTGAATTTTCCAGATGTTGTTTCCTTTAACATCCGCTCTCTGATTAGTAAATGCATTCAGAGAGGGTGTTATGCAAAACAACGTTCTGGCGAGAACAGCCGTGTCCTCCATTGTGGAAAAAGTGGGAGGGAAGATGACAGGGATGAGGCAGGAGAAATGAGAGTTTTATTTTTCTCTGGAGTCCTAAGCTGGGATGATTATGTCCTAATCTGTTTGAGAGGGGCAAAACATGTCTTGAATGTTGGCAGAAGGAAGGACGGTAGTTCCAACTTCCCAGGGCCTGCCTCGTGCCAGGGTACCCATTCCCCCACCAAGCAGGTGCTGAGCGATGGAGAGGAACAGTGGGGTAGGAAGAGCTGCCGTTGCTGGCCTATCGATGAGCACCATTTTCAATCACCAGCACGCTCAAGCCTTACGCTATTCCTTTTAATTTTCTCGGTACTGTGATTGTAAATGAAAAGCAATATTGCAACACATCCGATTATAACCAGATTCCTGTCCCCCAGGACTCATCTAAAGGAAAAAATGTATTTATGGCGGTGAGGACTCATTCATCTCCTCACTTATGGCTTCACATATGGTTTTACAGCGGCTGCAAGATTGGGACTCTCCCTCTCTTTCCTGTCTCTAGAGATGCACTTTATCAAGTCTCAGCTGGGCATTTTATTATAAATTGGGCCTTGAAATATTCATTTCATAAGCACCTTGGTTAGGATCCACTGAGTAAGATTTCTTCTTTGGTCTCTGACCCTGGGATCATCCATTCTTTCCCGTGGGATGTCTCATTTGCATGAAACTTCTCTGACAGCCAAAAGCAGTGTTTGTTTGGGGGAAGCAGAAAGGAGGCAAACCATCCCTGGAAAATGGGGAAATGAAACTTTTTGTGGTTTTGTCTGCATGATTGGTCACTGTTCTGGAATGATTAGGAACCAACTACAAGTCACTTTTCTCTTGCTTTTTCTCCAGACCATCTCTTCCATAATCTTTCTGCTACTTAATGTACATTAATACTTAATGGCTTATTACTTAATATTTATGTATTAATAAGTAGGACATTAATAGTAATGTATTAGTTATCTTTTGTTGCATAGCCATATTTCCATGAGCTTAGGAGCTTAAAACAACTCACATTTATTATCTCACAGTTTCTCTGTGTTCAGGAGTCTGGACGCTGCATGACAGGGTCTTCGGTGACACTGTGCTCAAAGTATCAGGTGGGGCTCTGATTTCATCTGAGGCTGGACTGGGGAAGGATCTGTTTCCAAGCATGAATGATTGCTGGAAGAACCCAGTTCTCTGCTATGGGACTAAGGGTTTTAGTTTCTTGTTTTCAGTTCCTAGGGGCCACCTGTTGTTCCTTTCAACATGGAGCTTCCCAAGATATGTTAGCTTCCTTAAAGCCAACAAAGGAGGGAGAGAATCTAGCAAGACAGGTGCTAAAAGCTTATGTAATGTAATCATGTGTAGCTTGTTAACTTTGCTATATTCTATTGGTTAGGAGCAAGTCACAGGTTATGCTTATACTTATAGGGACGAAAACACACAGGACATGAGCATGAGGAGGTGGGGATGATGGAGGGCACCCTAAGAATTTGCCACAATGACTATCATCAATAATGATAATAATTTTAAAATAGCAATAATAACTATTATTATCTGGTAACTAAACTACATATTAACCTGCAGTGTATATATTATTATCACTCTCACTTTAACCATTGAGAAAATTAAGGAGGGTAAGGGACTTGGCTAAATCCACACATCTTTTAAGTCAGTAATTGCAAATTCAAGATCCTGCAAGGACCATGCAGGAAAGGTCCATGAATGAAATGGGAAAGGTAGGACTCTAATAAACAGAGCATGCTTGATATGCCTTTAGGAAACCGTTCCTGGTCCACACTGGCTGATTGGATTTTCACTGAAACTCTAATTAGGGCAGTTTTAAGTTTACAACAAAATTGAGAGGAGGGCACAGAGATTTCCCCTGCCCCCACACATGCATAGCCTCCCTCATTACCAACATCACTTACCAGAGTGGTACATTTTTTAGTTAGGATGAACCTACATGGACACATCATCATCACCCAGTGTCCACAGTTTACCTTAGGGTTCACTCTTGCTATATATTTCATGAGTTTGGATAAAAACATAATGACATATAACTATGATTATTGTATCATACAGATCATTTTCATTGCCCTAAAAAGCACTCCCTAACTTTTAAAATTTGGTCATTGATTGAAAAAAAAAGTTCTGGGAGAAATAAACACAACTGTAAGAGCAATTTATTTTATGAGTTGCTATTTGGTCATGTAAGTGGTAGATCTGAATCCAGGCTTGTGCCCTGGACTCAGCCTATTTGTCAGGAGCTTTTGGTTGTAAGTGACAGAGACACATGGAACATGACTCAAACAGAGAAGGGCATTTATTGACTCCTGTAACTGAAAAGGGCAAGACTCCAAAGTCACACAGCTGGATCTAGGGCTCAGATGACATCATCAATAATGTGTCTCTCCAAAGAACCCCATTAAAAAAATAGGCAAAAAACCTGAATAGGATATTTCTCTAGAGAAGATATCCAAATGGCAAAAAAGCACATGAAAACATCCTTGATATCTTTAGTCAATAGGGAAATGCAAATCAAGACCACAATTAAATACAACTTCACACCTGCTAGGATGGTAATAATAATAATAATAATAATAATAATAATAAAAACATAGAAGAGAACAGGTGTTGGTGAGGATGTGGAGAAAGGAACCCTGTGTACTACTGGTGGAATGTAAATTGGTGTGGCCAGTATTGGAAACAGTGTGGAGGTTCCTCAAAAAGTTAGAACTACCATATGATCCAACAATCCCACTTGTGGATATATATCCAAAGGAAATGAAAACAGGGTTTCAAAGAGGTATCACCACCCATTTGTAAGAGTGTGTCGTACACCTTAAATGGTCACAACGGTGAATTTTATTTTACGTTGTGTGTATTTTGCCACAATAATAAAAATAAAAAATGATAAAAATAAGTAAAAATAATAGAACACATCCCTCTTTATCTCTCTACTTGGCTTTCATCTGCATTGGTCTCACTCACTCAGGTTTCTTCCGTTGAGGACAGGAGGACTGCCAGGAGTGGTAAGCCCATTTTCTTCTCTTTCAGCAACTTCACTGGAAAGAGGTTATTTCCCCACGTTTCCCAGGAGTGTGTCGGCACTGCCTCTCATTGGCTCTGATTGGCTGGGCTTGCTTCACCTGCCTTTCCGAGAGCTGTGGCTCATCCTGTGGCTACTGGGATGTGATGATAGTCCAGGAGAGTCGCGGACTACTAAGTTGAGGAATGAGTGCCATCTTATGGGAACTAGAAGGAGAAGTGATGAACTTGCCTGGGGAAGGAGGATTTGGATAGGATTCTCTTGACGGAGAAATGGGGGAAGCAATTTCCAGGTCTAAGGAAAATTGTGGATGTAAAACAGGCATATTCCAGAAAGAGTGGAGAGGACGCTGTGGGTGGGTCTTTGATGAGTCACTTGAGAAGGGTCCTAGTGCCATGTTAACAAGAGATTTGCCCTGTACATGCAGCTTCACAAACAGATTTAAAAGATTGTACAGCAGAGGTTCTAGAATGCTTGTACAAGTGTCCTCCTTATCGCCACATTTCTAAACAATATGCATATGATTATCTTCTACTTTTTGATGTATCCATCTGAAACACCGGTCACTGATTTTCTGTCATTATTGAGCCGAAATTGGGTCTCTTAAATCTTTTTGTTATCATCCTCTCTGAACAGATATTTTATCATTTTTTTAAATGAAATCAATAGTCAGGCTTTATTCAGGAATGGCTATTACGTGAAACTGTTCACAGATGAGTTTGGTTTGTGTGGGCACAGCCCCGTTTCCCCATCCCCAGCTCCCAGAACAAATCCCACCAGCAGCGGGGTTGCTTGCAAGCTCCGGACAGCTCGTGGGGCCATTGCGTCCCTGAAGTTCAGGCTCCTGTCACTCAGTTCCCAGGGAAACGCTGGGTATCAAACCAGAGACTTCATATGAAGGTGGGGAGAATGGTTTCACTTCTCCGCCCTCACCTCAACAGGAAAATCACCGACTCCTCAACCACCCACTTGTAAGAGTGGGCTCGCTTGGAGCCTCTTCGGGAAGGAGGCTGCAGGCTGTCCTCTCTCGTCCCTCAGAGAGACTTGAATCAGAGTTGATGGCTAGAGGACTCTTGAGGGCCAACGGCTTTGTCAGCTCTCAGCATGCTTTCCCTTTTGCATGTGTGTCTGTGTCTCTCAAACCACCGAGGCTGGCAGGCCCGGGCAGGCTTTCCTGACCATCAGGGACACGCTCTGCCTCTTGAGGAATAACCCGCTTCAAATGGAGCAGCACAGGGGGGCTAATCGTGCCCATCATTTCACTTCTGCCTTGTTTCGCTGGTGCGTTGGGGGGCGGAAGGCGAGGGACGGCCCATGAGGAGGGAGAAGCTGGTGGGGCAGCATCCGGGGGCAGGACGTGAACAGCTTTGTTTTCACACTTCGGTCATGATTCTGTCTGCTCCCAGGCCCCAGTCCTCCACCGTAGCACTGTAAATTAAGACCAAGACCACAGAGATGAGGGATAAAGCGACTGGCCTATTTATACAACCTGGACACTGTTGGCCACACGTGGAGCTCAAAGCTGGGCTGGAAAGCTCACTCAAAGATTCAGCATGCGTCGTTCATGAGGACTTGTCTCGAACTTCTAAAACTCCGCCATGTTCATTCTTACAAAACCCCAAATGTCTCCTTGTCTTATTCCCCAACCGATGAGAAACAGGAACAAGAGCTATAAAGATATATTTCCTGATGGCTTTTGGTGCCGGGGAGGCATCTCTGACCTGAGGAGATTAGGCAGATGCCACCCACCAGGAATGCTTAAGACTTTAACCCAGCTCTGAGGACATGGGGTTGAGGGCAGTGAGGTCAGGGACCATCCTGTGAACCTCCTGTCACAGGCAGGTTTTCACTGTGTTACTGAAAAATGGAACCCCTGATGAAAACCCCATATTAGAAGTCTCCTTGGTACAACTCTTAGGTCACCAGCATCTACAGTGGTGGGGGACAGAGTGGTGGCAGGAGTAAGAAATGCCTCATGCGCCCCGGATCATCTGGGGAGCACCCTTCACCACTTGGGGAAGAATTCTAAACCTCTCCAAACACGGGGTTCACAAAACGCCCTGCCCAAGCCTTACTTACAGAGAGAGGCTTTCACAAAGAGTTTTTTAAGTTCCGAATGAGGAGAGCTTCCAGAGTTCTCTCTCCCCAACTGGTTCCCCTCCTCAACATAGCACAGTTGTGTCCCACATTCTGCATGTGGTCAGGGCTAGCGGTAGGCAAGACGGAGGAAGCTTTATCCAAAGACACCTGGACATTTTGGCCTGAGCAGTCTGGGATTCCAAACAAACCTGGAATAATATCCTTTGGCACGCTTGACAAACCTCAGAAGTGCTAATTCTAGATTTTATGAAAAGTGTACTAGCTGTGTGTAACAAATCGTGGTTTAAACATGATAACTTTGTTTTTTTTTTTTAATGTGACAAGAGCCCAGAGGTAAGCAGTCCAGAGATAGTACAGTCAGTTCTACTCCCCTAGGACATCGGCACTAAAAATCACTGTGTTCTGCAAAATGGCACTGTAGAGACCACAGGTTTATGGGAAAGATGGGGTTGGGACACAATGTTCAAAACCATCATCAGGGATACATCTACAAGATAAAAACTCAATGAAAACAGTAACATATTTTTTAACAAAGATTATTTATTTGAGAGAGAGAGAAAAAACATGAGTGGGGGGAGGGGCAGAGGCAAAGGGAGCAGTAGATTCCCCGCTGAGCAGGAAGCCCGACCCAGGACTCGATCCCAGGACCCTGAGATCATGACCTGAGCCGAAGGCAGATGCTTTACTGACTGAGCCACCCAGGCGCCCCAGGAGCATGTTTTTTATACATGTTAAATGGTTAAGAAATACAGTAGTAGTATAATAAATATGGCACTTTGTCTTGAAAAAGGGCTGAAGTTTGTTTGTGGAAATGGGAATGGGACAGGTGCATGGTTCAGTTCAACCGGGTGCAGTCTTCTGCATTTATCTGGTGTTTCTCATGGATGAAATTACATACAAGCAAAAGTGACATTTGTACTATGCTCAGATTGTTCCCGGTGGTATTAATCACAATGGAGCAAATTCAGAACAAGCACGATTGTACAGCTGCTCAAGGAAGTCATCCCAAACCAGACTCCTTCTATTTTCTTGCTCTGCAAACTCGTGTGTGGGTTTTGTCCTCAGGGTCCTAAAAGGCCTGCTGCACTTCCAGGTATGATTTCTACATTCCAAGTAGAAAGAAGGGGGGATAAAGGGTGAAGGGCAAAACCCACTTTCTCCTTGAGAATCTTTGCCTTGGGAAGGGGCACCTTTACCCAGGGATGTTCATCCAGCTCTCACTGGTCGGAATGGTACCACGTAGCCACCTCTAGCTGCAAAGGAGTCTGGGAAGGTGAGTAGTTTAGCAAGGCACCTTGCTAGTTAGTTCTCTATCATCATCACCTACAGGTTTATTAAAAGAGAGCTGTAACAGGTCCAAGTTCTAGAGATAACTTCGTTTAACAAATGTGTTCTTATTTGATTATCCGGAAAGACATCTGACCACAGACCCAATCAACCTGGGAGATCTTGAGGAGATTGGAAGACACGTATCAGACTTGAAATTTCCTATCTGCCTGAATATTTCAACATTTTATTTTTAGCTCATGATAGGAATATTATTTTGCCTCATAAACATCAAATACACAACAGTTATGTGTCAAGTTTTGTGCTAGGTACTGAGAATATAAAGATATGATGATGGTCATAAATAAAGCTTAATAAGCACATACCCTGTGCAAAGCAATATTCTAAGTACTTGACTCATATTAGCTAGTGGACTTCTCACAACAACTCTAGGACATAGTCTTATTATTCCTCCAAATTTATGAAGGAGGAGAACACTGAGGCACAGAGAGGTTAAGTCATGTACTGAAGGTCACTCAGCCTGGCGAGGGGCAACATCATGATTTCAACATGTCTGTCTTTTCAACTCCTGTGGAACCCGTAAAAGGCTTAATACTTAGTTTTCGAGGCAAGCACAGAAGCAAGTAACCAGTAGGTAGAGATTATTGGTGGCCTGCATAGTATTTAAAACATTAAAAAAGTTAAGTGCCAATATTTAAAAGCTGAGGGTTTTTCCCCCCACAAAACTCTGGATTACTGGTGTCTTTGTCAGGGATCTCCAGAGAAACAGGACCAATAGGATATATATGCAAATGTATAGAGAGAGGTTTATAGGAGGGACTGGCTCATGGGATTATGGAGGTTGAGGGGTCCCATAGTCGGCTGTCTGCAAGCCGGAGGTACAGGGTGGCTGGTGGTGTAGTTCTAGTCCAAACCCAAAGGCCCAAGAACCAGGTGAGCCAACGGTACTAAATCCCAGTCTGAGTCTGGACGGCTCCAGAGCGGGGCGTGCCAATGCCCGAGGGCAGGAGATCTGGATGTCCCAGCTCCAGCAGAGAGAGCAAATCCACCCTCCCTCTACCATTTTGTTCTATTTGGGGCCCCACTGGGTCGGATGATGCCCACCACACTGTCGAGGGTGATCTTTACTCAGTCCGATGATTCAAATGCTAATCTCTTTCAGAAACACCCTCACGGACACACCCAGAAATAATGTTTTACCTACTCTCTGGGCATCCTTTAGCCCAATCAAGTTGACACACAAAATTAACCATCACAACTGGCTTCTCTTGAACACAACTCCGCGTATTTGTCAATAACTAGGGGTAGTACGCACTTATGGCGAGGCTTACTGGGAGCTGAGTGATGGCTCCTCCCTTTAGGAGGGCACTTTGTGTCCAGTTCCCCGCTCCCCATCGCCCCCTACTGCCCTAGGCCTCAGCTACTTTGTTCACTCGTGCTCGGTCCCCGTCTGAGCGAGTTTTGAGTTTGCAATTGGAGTTTGGGTTTGCCATTTGGGTTTTGAGTTTGCAGTTTGCGTTTGCATGATGTGTACAACAGAGGGGATGAATCGGAGTCTTTAGGAAGCACAGAGAGGAGGGTTGGGGCAAACCATACAGCAGGCCGTGTCTAAGTGGGGTCTTTGGGGTGAGAGAGAGCTGATTAAATGAGAGGGAAAGAAAGGTATTCCTGGCAGAAAGAACAGCACAAAGGCTTGGGAAGACGCAGAATATTGCTCCTCTCATGACATTTTGTGCAATTTGCCATAGTTGGTTTTATCTATTAATTTGTTTAATACTAAAGAAAAGAAAGAAAAAAAATCTGTTGGCTGTAATCACTGTAGCCAACCTGGGCTCTTTGTACAGCTTTAATTTCCCTCTTGTTCTACTAATCAAAAAAAAAAAAAAGTAGTTTTTTTTTGTGTGTGTGTTTTTTTTTTAAAGAAAAGATTCTTTTTGAGCCAGCGTTTTGCTTCCTTGTCTGATGCTTGCTTTGTGTAGAAATTGATTCGTTTTCTTTCCAGCGTGCTGGGGAATTTACCTTCCCTGCCCTCACCTCAGCTTCTCCCACAGCTTGAGACTCTTGGATTGAAAGCTCAGGACAGGCAGGCTTTCTGAGGAAAGACACGTGTAGACTGCTTGAGTTTGAATCCTGCATCCACCATCCCTAGCTGTGTGTTTCCGGGAGACGTCCTCAACCTCTCTGGGCTTCCACTTCCTCATCTGTAGAATGGCAATAACAGGAGTCTCTACCTTTTAGAGTTATGAGGAGTTGCTATCCAAGGAGCACTTGGACCAATGGCTCCGGATATGGCTCAGGACGCGTGGCCATGATTATGGATTATGGAATCAGGAAGGTCTCAGAGGACAAGAACACTTGGCTTTGTAAATCCCTTGCTTTTTCATTGTCGATGGGAAGGCCAATAGCTCCAACCCCTGAGTCTAAATCCTTAGTTCAGAATGGTCGCTCTCTGCTGATCTTTGCTGGAAACTTCCTGCTGGGTAGATAGACACATCACTATCCAGACGCTGGGCCATTCCACGCTGAAATCCTTGGCTGTGCTTTGGCATATTTTCCTTCCCTTTAAAGAGAGCCCGGGGGCGGGGACAAGATGGGGGAGGGAAAGACGTCTGGAAAGAGATATACTGGAGATCATATTTAATGTGGCCCAGTGATAAATCAGTGTTTGCGTTGGGTATACATTTTTACTCATGGTAGCACAGTCAGAACAGATCTATGTATGAAAAACCAAACCAAACCAAACTGCAGAAGAAAAAAAAAATCAGGTAGTATTGTGGACTTCACGCAACAAGCTCCAACTAGGGTTCTTCAAGGTGCCTCCTTGTTCTTATTCTGCCCTCGGGTCTGCTCTCCCCCCACCCAACCCCTGCTTTCTCACTGTGATGGTGCCGTGCTTTAGCCGTCACCTTTCGGTGACAAATGTGCACCTTGTGGGTGTTGAATTTATTTAGCTAGCCCACCTAGGAAAGATTACAAATGAGGAACAAGGGTCAGCTCTATGAAACACACTTGTAAAAGGGAGAAAGGGCGGCTTTAGGGCGCCGCTGGGGTGTACCTCCCCCAGCGCAGCTCCGAAGGGGATGTGCAACGAGACAAATTCCAGTCCGACTGCTGCATATTTACAAAGCGAGGCCAGAGGGAAACGCAGAGCCTCCACCCGGATAGCGGTTATGGACAGTCAAATGTGCGCGAAATTAAACGGCTTGCACGCCGTGCTAGCTGGAATTAATCTGCCATTTCTTTTGTATCTGTGTCCGGGGCAGGAGGCCTGGAAGCTGAGGATGGGCAGCTGAGCTGGTAACGCCGCCATGCACAAGTAATTCTTAAAACAAGCAGCGCCAAATGAAGGATGCTCTTTCAGCTAAGAGACTTGACATTCAAGAGGCAATGGAGGATAAAGAATGCAAACAGCTGTTACGGACTGGGCTGTTGACAATAAATCTTGGTCCGTGCTACTAAAAAGTCACCAGGGTGGTGCGGGAGAAGGCTTGTGCGGCTCTCTTCCTGGGAGGGGAGTTGGCAGGAGGGGGAGGTGGGAGGTCAGGATGAGAGGAAAAGCTACCGCGCCTACTCTGTTCCCCATAGTGATGTTCCTTGAAAAGCACCAACGGGGAGAGAGAGGCTTTCTGCAGCCCAGGGTGAAGCCGGTTCAATCCCAGCTCTTCCCCGTGGAGCCCTTCACTTAGGTATTACCTTCATGCATCACAAGATGTCTGAAAGTTAGGTGGCATTCTATTTTCTTGCTAATTTTAGAATAGTTTCAAGATTTGGAGAAAAGTTGCAAAGAGAGCACACTGATTCTAGGATCCCCCAGTTTACCCCCTTGTCAATCTCTTATCTTACTGGGGTGCATGGGTCAAAATGAAGCAACTGACCTTGTTAGGGTACTGTTCACCAAATCCAGACTCTATCCAACGAGTCGCACCAGTGGCCTTGTCTTGGTCCATTTGGGCTGCTATAATAAAAATACCATGATTGGGAGGCTTAAACCATGAAGATTTATTTCTCACAGTTCAGGAGGCTGGAAGGCAAGATCGAGGGCTTGGCAGATTTGGTCTGGTGAGAGCCTGCCTCCTGGTTCACAGATGGTGTCTCTGTGTTCTTGCTGGTTGGAAGGGATGAGGCAGGTCTCTGGGATCTCTTTTATCAGGACGCTAATCCCATTCATGGGGGCTTCCCCTTTGTGATCTCCTCACCTCCCAAAGGCCCCCCACTCCTGATACCATCATGTTAGGGGTTAGGTGCCATGTATGAATTTGAGGGGAACACATACATTCAACCTCTGGCTGTCCTCCCCCTGATCCAGGATCCCATTCATGGGATCCCATTCAACACTGCATGCTGCCATGATGTTCCCCAGGCTCTTCTGGCCTGTGACAGTCTCTCAGTCCCTCGTTTCTCTTGAGGAGTACTCATTCTCTTTATTCTAACACCTCAAGAAATTAAGCCTCAGAGGGGTTAAAGGACTTGTCCAAGTTCAGACAGCTTACGGAGGTAGGGCCAGACTTCTCCCAAAGCCACTCTAAGTCTGGTTCTCAGACTTGTGCATTCGAATTACCAGGTAGGCTTGTTAGGACTCACGTGACCTCCAGAGTTTCAGATTCAGTAGCTCCAGGGTGACGCCAGAGTCGGCATTTCTAGCAAGTTCTCCGGTGACGATGGTGCCTTACATCCGGGGACCACATTTTGAGAACCATGGTATTCAGCCAAGGCCCTTTAGAGCTGTTTACCTAGACCGAATTAATCAGATGTCAAATCTTCATTTCTCTTTCTGAAGTGTAGAAATGAAATTAGACTCTCTAGTGACTTTACCTCCCTCCCTCTCTCCCACCCTTCCTCTCTCCCCCGTTTTGAGCATCACTGACCCAGGCACAAGGAGCACAATCAGAGGTAACTATTACCCTCGGTGAGTAAAAAGGGCGCAGTGTTTGCAACCTGGTGGAGACTGAGTTGCACCCCAGTCCATCCCATCTGAGGTGGTTCTGTGGCTTCACATGAGTGTCTTGGTCTTGGGATCCTCATCTGAAAAATGCCAATGACGAATTCCTACTCTAGACCTTGGGCTGAAGCAGTTATTGAAACAAGAGGAGGCTGGCGGATGAACCAGTGTGAACTCCGTCTGTTCCCTTGGAAATATTAATATCTTATTAACATATATAGTTTCTTCTTGAGAAGGCTTCCGTATTACTGATTCAAACTTTATTCTTCCTTTCCTACCTTTTGTTTTTTTTTTTAATTGAGCTGCTACAAAACTGAAATGAGCTCAAAGCAAAACCTGCGGTTGGTTAACTACTGATTTCAGAATTAAGGCACCAAAGGGAATGCACAAGAGTCTTGCTAAACAGGTACACTCACTGATTGAACTTAAATAGCAAACGGCAAAGTAAACCTTTATGTGAGTATCACAGCTTCCGGGGACCTGGCATTCACGGAAGCCCGGGGGGAAGAAATTACCATGCTGTTTGTAAGTTACTTCAAAACAAATCACTTGCCTTACCGGTTGTTTTCTGGAGCCTTTGTGAAGGGGTAACTCCTGGTCCTCACCTGAGATGACTTTGACCCTCGCACTCCCTTAAATATTTCTTAGCAAGGGTCTCGAGGAAGAGAAACAGAAAAACACGCAACCTCTGCGTGCAATCTGTGAAAGGGCTGCAAGGTTTTTGACACTCCTGAAGAATTCATCCCTTGAAGCCCTCCCCTATTAATGATTTATGCTATTTGCAAACTCTCTCTTCCTGTTTCCTGCTTTGATTCGAAGCTCAGTGTGACTTGTAAGTCAGGCCGGATTCACAATAAAATATGGAACTTAAGTTGCTTTGTTTGTCACCCTGCACATCTCTGCTCCTTGATCATTTAAAACATTCCCCAACAAACACAGGTTTCCTAAAACAAAGTACAGATTCATGGTGCACAGGGGCCCGGGGAGCCAAGAGCCGAATTCTGTGTGTGTTAGCATATTTAATCATCCCATCCGGGGGAGGATAATCCGTTCTAATTTTCCCAGACCGTGTTCACTCGCTTTCATTATTTTCTTTACTTCAAAGATCAGCTTGACGACTATTTTTCTTCGCAACAAGGCTTATGGTATTACTCCAAATCCATCTGATTTCATGGCCTTCAGGGTTGCTTTCCTGTATTATGAATTTCTCAATTGGCAGTGTTTATTAGATGGAAACTTACAACTTTTTGTAGAAGTGTTATCGCGCAGAAATTGTTGCTAGGGTAAAAAAAAAAAAGCAGGAAATATTAATGCTTTCAGAGGAAGGTTGAGGAATGGTTTGCAAAACCTACTCAGAAACCGTGTGTTGTCGGATCATGCTTTTGAGATGTGTGCTGTTTTCTTTTTGTCTCCTGGTTCCTCTCCCTCCGCCCCCAGTTAAGCAGTGAGTTGGCTCTGTGTGTGGCTGGGGCTGTGTTTGTGGCACTCTCATTTCCTTTTCCTCTCTCCCACTTCAAAATCCTGAACCCGTTAATAAGAACAGGGTTTGACCACAGAGGGCTTTTCCCCAGACATAGGAAGAGGGCCTCGGATACATTCCTGGGCTTCTGAACTGGCAGAACAGCAGAGAGAACTAGTAGATTTTGGAGCATGAATTGCTTATGCCTGTGAGCAACAGAGACCACTGTCTCCTAATATTGTGGCTTAAGCAGTCCACAAAGTGGTTTAAACAAACACAGGGAAGACCAGAGGCAAGCAGTCCAGAGCTGCCATGCCAGTGACACAAAGTGATCAGGGATTTCTATCTTTCTGTTCCTCTCCCCTCACTTCATGGTTTCCTTTCTCAAGGTTGCCCCATATTCCAAGGTGGTTGCGAGGGCACCAGCCAACACATCTGCACTTCTGGCAGGAGGAAGGTTGAAAGAAGGCTTCCCCCAGGCAAAGCAGCTCCTTTCGAAAGATCTGTCCAGAAGTCACTTATGATACATCTACTTATACCTCACTAGCTAGAACTTAGTCACATGGCTGTATCTAGCTGAAAGGGAGACTGGGGAGCTTAGCATTTATCATGGAGTTCTCTTACTAAGGAAGAAAGGAAGATGGATATTTGGAAAGCAATTAGCGGTGCCTGCCACAGACCTGAAGGGGCTAATAGACTGAAACAAGGTAAGCTTCATGTGTGCTCTATGTGGATCAATGAACATAGACCTCTGTCCTCCTTGATGAACTGGCACAATGAAAAACCAGTAGAACCTTACCATAACCTTGGAGGTAGGAGTAGGGAAGAGCCTAAGACCTTCAGGTGAAAGGAATGAGGCTTGAAATAGAAATTAAGCAGAGTTATAGAAAATAAAGAAAGCTCGATTTCTTAAACACATGAATTCAGACTGAGATTTGCAGTAATTACTGGGCTAGGGTGCAATCTTTCCTTCGAATGCTTTCTTTTTCTTTTTCTTTTTTAAGTCAAGCACCAGGACTTGATTAATTGCCTTTGCTGTAAAAATGCTTCATGTTGGAAGGCTTGAGCAGTATTTTTCTAAAACGATCCACTAATTGCTAAAGACTGGGGCTATATATTTTACCTCCACAGAATGCTTGACAAACTTAGGCACTTCATGTGTATTTGTTAAATGAATGAATTAATCATGGTAATCTAAGAGATTTTAGCCCCGTTGTGTTTTCCTGTCTATTTGTGCTTCTGTATTCGTCAAAATTCCTTGAGCTGCAAGTTACAGAAACTGAAGTCAAAATGCTTAAGACAAAAGGTAATTTATGACTCTTAAACTTAAGCCATAGGCTTCAGGCATGGCTGGATCTAGGTGTTTAATGATCTCATCCGAACAAGGCTCTATATTCCCCAATGAACTTTTCTCTGTATTGGCTCCATTCTCAGATAGACTCTCCCCTCTTGCGGCTAAGAATGACTGTCAGTAGCTCCATGAAAACTTATTTTTTAGCTTTGAGTCCTGAGGGTAAGAATATCATTTCTTAGGCAGCAGTAAGAACTCTCTCAACTATGTCATTGGCTCTGATTGTTCTGACATGGGATCAGAACCCTTCTCAGAACGTTTCACTAGAATATGATAAGACTCATGCCCACTGTGTCAATCTGGGTCCAGGCAGGAGAAAGAGAAACACACTAGTTACTTGTACAGAATAATTTAAGATGGGTGGGTCAAATCCAGTCCACTCCCTGCTTTTGCAAATAAAGTTTTACTGGGACACAGCGACATCCATACATTTAAGTGTTCAGACTATGGCTGCTTTTAGGCCAAAAGATAGCAGAGGGGAGTAGTTACAACAGAGACCGTAGGACCCACAAATCCAAAACATTTACTATCAAGCTGTTCACGGAAAGTTTACCCACCTGTAATTTTATATAAAGGAGTGATGCAAAATGAGGCCCTGAAAAGGAAAAAAGAGAAGAGTAAGATATCCTGGAGGAAGAACCTGCCAGAAGCACCTACCCCGAGGGCTGAAAGAACAAAGGGAAAAGCTTAGAATTACTAAAACTTAGAAGTTTGGAGAAGAGGCCCTGCAGAATTGAAGCTTCAGACCTCCAAAGAAGGAATGACTTGGAGCTGGTGTTGGTGTCACTGAGGGGATGCAAGGAGGCTGCTTCTATAACTGTTGAAAACCCTGCAAACCATAACCAGCTGGAATTTATTTTGGGATAAACTGCCATTGCCGACGCAAAAAAGCATTGCTGGGGTGATGAGGCTGATGGAATCGGAAGCAGCAACAGGAAGGAGCATGTCCCCTCCTGCTCCTGCAGCCTGTTGGTCCCCATAGTGGCAGAGGCCAGGCAGGAGGAGCAACGAAGAAGAAATGTGCTTGCAAGGTCCTGGCCCCAGCACAGCAAAGCAGAGTATGGAAACACGGGCTCGAAGTTGAAATACAATAGCTGAAAAGCTAGCACAACCCATTCTTTGGCTACTTGGGATTCATCCATACCTTCTACATGTATTTGAACTTCCACCAACAACACAGACAGCTCGATGCTTCCACCTAACAACACACGCTCCCCAAAATGAGCAGACTCAAAGTCACAACGGTCATTATGTCCATTTCGGGGTGATGCTCATTACTCTCCAAAACCAGTCATAGTCTCATCAGAATAATCTGTTATTTCATGACTAACTTGTAAAATTAACTGCCCTACCACGATTTGTAGAAGATATTATGGAAGAAGAGAAGAGAGCCTACATGCGAGTGTGCGTGCATGCACACACACACACCCCCCCCCAAGTAAGGAAGAAGTTCTGCATAGTTCTATAGTTCCTGCTTCTGTAACTGTGATGTTGTTAGTGTGCATTCATTCTCCTCCTCCCCATCTCCTATTTCCTTTGTCCTCAGCCAAGAGCTCAGCTGGTTCTATTCTTTACCAGGTGGTATAATTCAAACTTTGATTTCCCAAAAATAGGGGCTGGAGTTCTCAACCCCTATTTTTAATGATGCTGTTACGGAAATGCTGAGAGAAACCCCAGAGAATCTTCTGGTCTCGACAAGTCCTCCTGCTGCTATGTTATGGCAACAACCCCATGTTCCCTTCATGATCGGGACCAGTCTCTGCCAGTAGAGATGCTTCCTTCTTTGCTTGTTAGTTCAGTGGCATAAGAAATCCAAAATGTCCAGATAGTACTCTCCTTTTCTAACTCAATTAACTACTGTTGTGTACCCTGGTGGAAGCGCTGTCCCCTTGGAACTCAGATCTCCAGAGCTGCAGAGCTCAGCTTTGCTAGGATGGGGAGCAAAAATCCTGCAAGTGGATGTGAGAGTGAGAAGAGATACTCCCACCTTCACCCCTTGATTCCTGGCCCCCGGTGAAGAAACAGCACCACGAGTTGGTTGCTGAATCCAAGCATATATTGCCTTCCACAGACAGAACCCCATCCTTGCTGGCTGTTGCCTCCTCAGTGGCTTTGTAACTAAGCCTTCTGTAGGCCACGTCTCCATCCTACGAGGCCAGCTGTACCTAGATGAGGGGTGCCTGGCATACCAGTGAATTCCATGGGCATGAGGCCATGGATGCATCTATTTTGTGGTGAAGCATATTTCTTGATCCGGAGCAATCGATATCAGGGGAAATGTCATGACCTGGGATAGGGTATGCTATGAACCCATGCATGGTGGTACCTGCAGAAACACTGTGGAGAGGGACAAGACCCATGTGCAGAGCATGTGTTTGTTTCAGTGAGGCTGAATCTCTGCCCCATCTGCAATGGAGGGGATCTAGTACTCGTCTTGCCATGAGGTGGCTGGCTCTTCCCTGAAGGGAATGGTGAACTGCTGAGCTTCCGTGCTGGTCTTCACTGTTGGCCGATTAAGCACCTGGTTAACATTGGTGGGGAGAAGTCCATGTTGTTGAACCCATGCGTGGCCTCCATCCCTGCCACCCTGGTCAGTTTGCACATGGACCCATTGAGCAAGCACAGGGATTGGGGGCCGGGGTGGGGGGCGTGGGGAAGGGCTGAATGACAGCCAGAGAGCGCGCCATCTTGCCCATCAGATTACTGAGAACCCTCTCTACCATGGATTTATGTCTCACAGGATCACTCTGAGTCTACTCCAAGTTGTCCCTCCATATATACTTCCTACAGGTCTCCCTGTCACTAGCCTTCCTTTCTAAGAACCTCCCCACCCAGCCAAATGATTGGCAACTGCCTGTGTATTGGTGTAGCTCCAGGCTTCTAATTCTCTCTGGGCCCCGATGTACTGCCCAAGTTCTGACCACTGGAGAATTCTTCACCACTGTCCTTCTGGGCCACTTCTGAGTCTGGAAGGTTGTAGCTGTCCATTTTTGGTTGGTACCAGCAAGGTCTAGCCCCTGACATTTCTCTTGACACTTCATAGAACACTCTTATCTCTCAGGCCTCCATATTTTTGGCTCAGCCAGAACGCCTTTGCCTTGCTGTCTGTCTGTGAATCTTCTCCCAACAACACTGCACCTTTGCTAATACTGTTGTTCCTGGGCCCTTGGCACATGTCTTGCTATCATACTTGTTTCAATGCTTTTATTATGTATCCTACCCAAGTATCAGCTGTGTTCTCTTGGCCCCCTCAGGATTCAGAGTGCATCAGCTTGAACCCCCATTCGTTTTCGCCTCAGAATCCAAAGCCCATCTCAAAATGTCTGCACATTCTCAGGTAACTTACATTCTCCCCTGCTGGTTTTCAAATCCAGATTTTGTACTTATTTTCTCCGACTTTGCCCTATTAACCTGTTTGTGAAATTAAGATCTATTGACAATGTGTAGATTGCTATTTTATTTTATTTTTAATTATTTATTTATTTGAGAGAGAGAGAGAAAGCAAGCACGAACAGAGGGAGGGGCAGAGGGATAGGGAGAGAGAGAATCTTAAGCAGGCTCCATGCCCAGCACAGAGCCTGGCATGGGGTTCAATCACACGATCCTGAGATCACAACCTGAGTCAAAATCAAGAGTCAGACACTTAGCCGACTGAGCCACCCAGGCGCCCCATCAATGCCTTTTATTATCTATACAGATGATAATCTCTTTCACTCTACTAACATGGTGAATTATATTAATAGGGAGTGTACTTAGAGGAATCCTTGCATTCCTGAGAGAATCCCCACTTGATCATGGAACATGACTGCTTTTGGGTTCTGTTTGTTGGTATTTTATTTAGATTTTTACATGGATATTCACAAGTGAAGGAGAGGATGGTCCATATTTCTTCCCTGTTTTGTTTTTTTCCGCTTTGTGAAAACACACGTAACTTTTCTTCCTTTTTGTTTTTGAAGAATCTATTTTCACCTTGGGTTATTTTTTTGCCCCTTGCCAGCAAAGCTTTGAAATGTATTTCTTCTAAAAACTAATTCGGGAAAATGTTCCACTTCAACAATATGGGTCTGCCTATCTTAGATGGGTCAGGGTAGTCTGGGTTAACCTCCATTTCACAGAGTTGGAGGGAAAAGTAGCTTGAAATAAGCCTGGAGAGGCAGCAAAGGCCTTCAAGCAAAGCTTTGCAAGGATTTGTTTTCATTTTAAGAACAAAAGTCAGAGAAGGGTTTTCAACAGGGCAGTTGCACAATCAGATTTTACCTTTTGAAGATCTCATGCTGACTTTCTCATCATGGGAAAATTACTCCTCTGAGGTTTAGTTTCCACATCTGTATATTACAGAAAAACAACATCTATGTTATAAGGTCTGCAAGAATCATTTTAGGTAAATGATATCTGTAAGATACGTTCCTCAGTGTTTGGCACATCACATTTACAAATAAAGCTAGTATTTTTTGTTCATATTCATGCAAGTCATTCTTTTTGTGTCTAAGCAGCAGTTTTGTATTACTCTTATATAAAAGCCAGACCTGTTTTTGTAAAGGCCTATATATAAAATTTTGGGATCTTTTTACATTATTGATTTGTGGGAGAGCTATTGATTTCTGTATATTTATCTTGTATCCAGCCATCTTACTGAATTCTTTTATTCACTCTTGTACTTCTTCAGCTAATTCTATTAATCATATCGTCTAGACGTAGTTTATTTCCTTTGCAAACTATTATTTGTGAATTACCTTCAACTTGTATTTGTTTGGAGGGTAATATTTATCCTTGGAATCCAAGCTAGAATTGCGTATTACAAATAGGTTGTGTGATGGAGATGCAACCCACAGTTTAAATTACCTCTACAGTTGAATAGGATGGTAATTGCGATGATTGCATAAGACCATTTGGAAATTAAAATTTGGATATTTAACCTACGAGGTGGAATACAAAACAGGTTATTATGTGTATGATTGAGTTTAATAGGCTGTTTATATGACCTCCATATTCCCCATGTGAAATCATGCATTTATTCCATCTTGAACCAAGGAAAGGTCAGAGAGGTTTAAATATACACCTCTTCCTCTCGTGCCTTACTGTTGATTTGGAATATAAAATAGGTCTTGATTTCTAGAATTGCTGATTATGTTTGTCACTCAGCAAATATTATGCATATTTAAATGTAAAGATCAATGTAGGGTGAGTACCTAGTATAAAGTCCCTGACATATAATAGGTGCTATAGACAGAATATTTATACCCCGCTCTCCCATCAAAAGCCTGTCTGTTGAAATTCTAATCCTCAGAGTGATGGTATTTGGAGATGGGGGCTTTGTGATTAGGTCAAGAGAGTGGTGTCCTCATAAATGGGGTTAATGTCCTTATAAAAGAGACCCCAGAGAGCTTTCTTGCCCTTTCCCATCATGTAAGGACACAGCAAGAAGATGGATGTATATGAACCAGGAGGTGGGGCCTTACCAAACACCAAATCTGCCTGAGTCTCTGTAGTGGGCTTCCCAGTCTCCAGAACTCTGAAAAAATAAATGTTGGTTGCTTAAGCTACTCAGTTTATGGGATTTTGGTTACAGCAGCCTGAACTGACAAAGACAATAATCATACAATAAACATAGCTTTGCCTCTCCTCTTTTTTAAATGCAAATGTCCAAGGACTGTGGCCTAGTACTTTCAGTCCCCAAACTGAAGTTCTTCCCATGCTCAGCTAGGCCTACACAGCCGGCCTCCACCTCCTCTCTACCCTCTTCTATTACGTCCCTTCTTCCTTCACTCTAGCCCCAGAGATCTTGGTCTTCCCTAAGCCTTTGCATTCTGAATGGATGAATGTTACAACTCCTGGCACATCATTTATGATGATGAACAATAAAATAACTGTGGCTTGAGTTAGCAGAATCAGACACCAGCTGTGATGTATCCTGAGGAGGGGGTGGGGGTTCCTTGGGCTCTGAGGTCTTATATCTTATTGCTGTAGACTGAATTGTGTCCCCTCCAAATTCATAGGTTGAGGTCCTCCCCTCCCCTCCCATGTGATTACATTCAGATACAGGGCCTGTAAAGAGGAATGAAAGTTAAATGAAATCATACGTGGGCTGGTGTCCTTATGAGAAGAAAAAGAGACATCAGAGCTGTCTCTCTCTCCCCACCATGGGAGGCCACAGCGAGAAGGCAGTTGTCTACAAGCCGGAAAGAGAGACCTCACAAAAACGGTCGAGGAGTAGCTTATCTGGTTACTGAGAATGGTGAAGACATGCCTCCTTGTGTATGGTCTCTACCTGCAGAGGAAGGGTGTTTTCCCTCTACCCTTGCTCTTGTTGTCTCTTCTATTTTCCAGCTGCTCTGCTTAAGCAAAGGCAAGAAGAGACAGAAGCGTTGGAAGTAAGCAAAGGGATCAGGTCCAACTACCATGAATGGACCTGGTCTTCTGATACATCTTAACTCATAGTTGTTGGATTTTTTTCTTTTTAGAGAGAGAGAGAGGATATGCCTTCTTGAGCAGGGGGAGGAGGGGCAAAGGGAGAGGGAGAGAGAATCTTAAGCAGGCTCCACACTCAGCACAGAGAGCAACTTGGGGCTCGATTCCACGACCCTGAGATTATGACCTGAGCCAAAATCAAGAGTTGGACACTTAACAGACTGAGCCACCCAGGTGCCCTGCTCATAGTTTTTATTCGGGTCAAAATTTTGAGTAGAGAAGAGCACCTCCAACCCGGAACACCTCATTTTTTGTGCTTTAACTGTTTACATGATAATTTCACATCCGCTTCACAAATAACTTCAGGGGTTCCGCACTGCAAGAATTACTTTACCCCCCTGTAAAGATGAGATCATCTGTAAGGATGAGGGAACTCAGCCTGCAGAGGGCAATGAGGTACACGCAGCTAGCGCGGGCACAGCCAGAACTCAAGCCTGCTTTTTCTGCTTCAGTATGTGATGCTGTCATTCTTAGGGCATTCATTTTACATTCCTTGTGCTGTCTCACCAATTCTGCTCATTCTGTAGTATCTGTTTGTGCATCCTGTTGTCATCCATCCTGCACGCCCCTTTCGCCCTGGAAAGCAGTGTCTCCGCAATCAGTCAATGCTAATATGCCAGCAATTTCCCAGAACTCTGTTGTTGAAGAGCCTGTCTTGATTTATTATTCTAAGTGTGTTGCTTAGGCAACATTGATTAATGATCAATTTCTACATTACAAAATAATCATAGGGCCTTGATAAAACTGTTCAGGAAGCAGAGACAGCCTCTTGAGCCGGTATAAGTTATTCAGCCTCATACCAGATTGCCTGTGGCTGCTGCTTTGCTGATTTTTAGTGGGTGCTACACTGACCCTACGTTTGAGTTTCTAGACTTCTTAAAGGGGTACTGGCCATCAGGTTGCAGTTTTCTGCTTTGTCGTCGATGAACGCGTTCTGGAGCGGGGTGTTACCAAGTGTAGTAGAATAGCTTTTGGCTCTCAGTTCTCTTTCGTCCAGTGGCAAGCAATGCCTAGCCCACGGTAGGCTCTTAAATATTGTGAACTAATGAACGCACGGACGGGCCTTTGGGTAGTATGGACAGCTTTCGTGGCCCTGGGCTGGTCACAACTTCTTTCTGTGGGTTTCTCAGACATTCATGTGTAGTGTAAAGGGTTCCAGAGTCTCCGTGATTCTACAGTGGTTGGGTAGCATCAATGCATTTTGAAAAATTCCTGGAAGGAGGCATTAGAGCCTAACTATTAACGGTCTCTGAGGTCCAAGGGCTTGGGTTTGACTTTTGCCTCTCCCTTCCGAGCTCAGTAACTTTAAGCAAGTTTTTACCCCATTGAACCTCAGTTTCTTCATTGGTAAGACAGGAATTCTATAGTCGATATCTGCTTCATGGGTAGAACAAGATTAAACATATTAATGCATGTTGAGTACTTAGCACAGTGCCTGGCACCTAGTAAGTCCGCCATGATTATGAGCTAATATTTCTGTTCCACTTAAGACTTAATGAGGACAACGTTAAAATTAGCTGAGAAAGAACGAATCGACCAATGGAATGAGAACTCGATATTTTGCTGTAGAATTAGCTCAAGTCAAATATTTACAATAATCATGACAGGAAGTACAGAGGGATTACCAAGACAATTAGTCTGACATGGCTAAAAGAATATGGTTCACTCTTGTTGGCTTGGAGCTTGCTCTCCTTGTGTCCCACACATTCTACCGATCCTATTTGTACTTCCGTTACTGTTCTTGGACTTCCTGGCCTGTACCAGGATAGTGCTAGGGGATTCTTTGTTTCTGGACCTTTATTCTCAGTCTCTGATTCAGCAAAGTTCTGATTTTAATGACAAGGGTTTTTCAGCTGTATTCCCAGAGACCCGGCTTCCCTCCAACTCATTCTGCAAAGTGCCTGCTGTCTTTACCCAAGAAAATGTGCAGGTTTTTGTTTTGCTCACCTCTACAGCTCTTAGTTTCATACCAATCTTGGGACTTGCAATTTTGCAAATTTTTACTGGTAAAATGTTTAATTACTCTCATAATTATAGAGAGTAAAATGCACAGATTTTAAGCATACAGTTTAATGAGTTCAGCAAATGTTTATGGCTATATCATCCAACCCCCTGTCAAGGTATAGAGCATTGTCATCACCCCAGAAAGATCCCTGATACCCATTTCTGGTTAATCTCCCTCCCCTTCAAAGGTAGCTGTCATTCTGCCTTCTATCTTTATAGATTAGTTTAGTATATTCTTGAACTTCTTTTGCTCAGTCTTACTTACGTCTGTCAGATTTATCTTTGTTGTTGCGTGGATTAGAAGCTCCTTCCTTTTTATTGCTCAGCAGTGTTCTATTGTAAGAATATTCTGTAGTGTATTTATCTATTCTTGTATTGATGAACATTTGGGTTGTTTCCAGTTTTTAACTCTTGTGAACAAAGCTGCAATTAACATTCTTTTACAAGACTTTTTGTGGACATATGGTTTCATTTACTTTTGTGGAAATAGGAGTAGAATGGCTGAATCATAAAGTAAGTGAATGTTTACAGGAATTGTCAAGCTGTTTTCCAGAGTGGCTACTCCATTTTGCATATCCACGAGCCTCAGTTCCTTGGCATCCTCACCAGCTCTTAGTATGGTCAGTCCTTTTAACTTTAGCCATTCTAATGGATGATGACTAATGATGTTGACCAGCTTTTTATGTGCCTTGCACTTATGGCTAATTAACATTCATCCAATTGATGGGAAGAGCAATTTCCCAATTGTGTACTAAACTGAACATAATTTTCCCCATGAATCCAGTTAATGGATGTCACCCCATTCCCTGTGTAACTCCACTAAATGCCTTGTGATGGTTAATTTTATGTGTCAACTTGACCGGGCCATAGACTTCCCAGATATCTGGTCAAACATCATTCTGGGAGTGTCTCTGAGGGTGTTTTTGGATGAGATGAACATTTAAATCAGTAGACTGAGTAAAGCATGTTGCCCCCCCTAATGTGGGTAGGCCTCATCCAATCAGTTGAAGGCCCGAATAGAAGAAAAAGACTGACCCATCCCTGAGTAAGAGGGAACTCCTCTTGCCTGACTGCCTTTGAGCTAGCTGGGACATCCATTGTTTCCTGCTTTCACAGCTAAATTGAAACATTGGCTCTTCTTGTGTCCTAAGCCATACCTTCAGCTCTCCTAGATCTCTAGAGTGCCAACTGTAGATCTTGGGACTTGTCAGCCTCCCTAACCACATAAGACAATTCTTTCTAAGATATCTCTATCTATCTAATCTATCTATCTATCATCTATCTATCTATCTATCTATCTATCTATCTATCTATCTATCTTCTCTTGGTTCTATTTCTCTGGAGAACCATGACTAATACACCCTTTCCCCTTGCACCATTTTCTCCCAAAGTGCCCCATTTCAACTCTGTTTCTGCATAAGCATTTGTACCTAGCCCCATGCTGGCTTTGTTAAATAGGCTGTAAACATACGCTCAGTGCTTTCATTTAACAGCTTTGGGACTGCAGTTAAAATCTTTGCAGAAAATGTTATCCAAAGTTATCTTTAAGGCATTCAACACAGCCACATTCAGAAATGGCGGCCTCCCATTAGCACCGCAGGGGAGAGAACCACTGGGTGGCGGGTCCCTGGCTCTTAGGCTTTTGTTTGTAATCATGTTTTCCAACTGGAAGATATGATGAGGCAACATAAAATGAAATGGTTCTTGGCCTCCTAATAGCAGAATGACTAATAGAATAACTAAGAGGATAATAAACCTCCCCCAAAGGAGGATGGTTAAGGATGCTGACAGATGCAGTGGCTCTGAAAGAGAGGTCTGTCTCCTCACTACAGGATGGATGCAAACCTCTTCTTCATGATGTGAACTCGAGCATAACATTCCAGAAAGCTGAACGTGCATTAATCAAGAGCCTGTGTGCGTATCTTGCAGAGACTCGAGGGCCTGTTTCTCTCTCTCTTTTGAAACAACCTATTTATTTACTTGTTTGTCCACTCACCTACTCATTTATTTATCTAGTGCATATAATACTTATATATTATGTATTTACCTCCTAGGTAATTAGTTTATTTAAAAAGTATGGACAGAATGAGTTACTTCCCCCAATAAGAGTAAAGTACATCCCCTCTTTTAATTTTTAATTAGCATTTTTATGTAATTAAAGTTTATTAAATATACTTAATTACATTTTCATTTAATTTTAATTAAAATTTATTTTTTTAAATTAACCACACCTTATACTCGTATGGACAGCAGGTCCAATGTCTTCCCTCTTAAGACCTGCAACCCCTCTCCAGATTACACATGAACCCCAAGGGGGAGGCTACTCGGTTCAAACTTTGGTTTCCAAATACAGGTAAGGAGAGAATTAGTGATTTGGGAACTAGCCCACCTGGGTTGGTGCATCGTTTGCTCACTGCTGGGGTCCTGCTCGGCCTGCAGCATGGGCTTCCACCCCATTGCCCTGCAGTCTTTCCTCAGCTCAGGGATCATTTCCGGTGCTGGACTCACACCAGTCTTCCCCCATCTCCCTCCAAGGTGTGGTGTTGAGGCTCAGTCATGGTTCAGAGGACCTTATGGTGAGCATCTCCTTTGCAGCCTTGGTGTCTGTTTCAGAAAACTCACAGTCTCAGTGCATTCTGGAAGATCTGCAAAGATTCTTCATCATCATCAACATCATCATCATCATCATCACAGGAGGGGGTCACTCTTCATCCTTCTCTTCCCCAAACACTCATGGTCCCCTTGACCATGCTCCCCCAAGCTTCCGGGTTGAGGGTATTAGAAGGGGCAGCACTTGCCAGGCCACAGGGATCTCATGACTCCTCCCTGCAGGGTGGTGGGTGCCTGTGAACCCGAAACCTGCCCACCAAGATGATCTTCTCTGAGGAGTTTCCTGTGCCTACCTGGCCGAAGTAACCGCCTATGGTTGTCTTACTGCGACATCTTGAGAACAGCTCAACAGGCACTTTGCTATGAGAGTCATGTTTGTTCATCATAGGAGATTTAAGAAACACAGATGTATAATGAGAGAAAGTAAAATCGCTCATTCACCCAACACTCCACCTTCCAGAGTTCCTGGGGCTGCTCTGGGCATGGGGTATGAAGCAACGGCAAAAACCCTTGTCCTCAAGCATCTTGCTTTCTAAGTGGGGTGGGGGATGGTGGATATCAAACAAACAAATAACTAAAATATGTTACCTGTTAAATACTGAACAGTAGAGAGAAAACAGGAAGGCAGGAAATGAGATATGAGGAGTGCCTCTGTGTTCCGGGGAAGTTGACATCTTGGGTGGGATGACTCCCGAGCGAGGTGATTTCTGGAGAAGGCAAGGAGGGAAGAGCAATCCGCACAGAAGGAACAGCCAGTGCAAAACTCAGAGTCCATAGCGCACCTGCCTTGCTCGAGGAAACGTGAGCAGGCCCACCACCCTGTGAGGGAGGAGATGGGGACAGATATGGGGGTCAATGCAGAAGTCATGAAGCTACCAGCATGGAGAGGCCCCTTCCTTGCTGTTCACCATTTTCCACAACAGGCTTCCTAACTGGCAGTCATTTATGTCGCCCCTCCACCCACTACTGGACTTCTACACTGTCTCCCCACACGATCACCTGCAAGCATGTGCTGTGGTTTTCGCCTACAGAGTGTTATGCTCCTAGGAAGGGAGAGCAGATGGGAGGAAACGGGTGACCTGTGTCGGCCCATTGCTGCAGATGGGGTGAGATGTTGAGTCATTGCCCTTAATTCCCATTTGTTTTGGGTTTGTGAAGGCACGACGGTGCTGCTGCCCTCCAGGGCCGGGGATGGTGGCCTTTGGGTCCTGAGCAAAATTACTGGGATGATCTACTGCCTGCTAAATTTACAAGACAGAGGCAGGAAGCAAGGGGTAAAGAGCTAGAAAAGACAACCACAGACCTGGAAATCTTCATAAAACTAATAATATCGTTGTTGTTCCTCTTTAAAAATAAAGCATGCACATTAAAGAAAATTGGGGAAGCTCCCCAAAGAGTAAATATTTAAGTTAAAGCCACATAACCCATTTTTGGAAGTAACAATGCAACATTTTGATATAGTCAAAATATCTACCTATCTATCTATCTATCTATCTATAGATATATATATCAAATATATATAACATTTGAGATAGTCACACGGCCATATGTGTATGTGGTTCTGGAGTTTGTTTCTTGTCATTTGATATTTTGTCAAGAACACTGACTTAGGGCTGGAATATTAAAAACCATGATTTTTGATCATCATGTAATATTCCTCCAGTATTGTATTTCATGAGCCAGTTAATGAGCCAGCACTGTAATGAATGCTGTCCTTTCCTTATTGTTGAACGTTTCGGTTGTTTTTCCACATTGTACTCTTATAAATAATGCAGCCATGAAGCCCTTCATCGGGCATCTGACTGTATCCCTGAATATTTTATTAGGACGAATTCCTAGGAGGGAGACAACTGGCAGAGTAGATGAATTTTTTCCTTTTCAAACACCCAAAACCTTGGAAGGAAGTGGTTGATAACTTTGCGCAATGATACTTGATTTGTTGAACCGATCACGGATAGGTGACTGGCAGTTCAGATCAAGATAATTTTGGCATTACCTTGGTGGCAGTTCCTCAGATTGTAATAAAAATACTTTGGAGTAGGGCGCCTGGGTGGCTCAGTTGGTTAAGCGACTGCCTTCGGCTCGGGTCATGATCCTGGAGTCCCTGGATCGAGTCCCGCGTCGGGCTCCCTGCTCAGCAGGAGGTCTGCCTCTCTCTCTGACCCTCCCCCCTCTCATGCTCTCTGTCTCATTCTCTCTCTCAAATAAATAAATAAAATTAAATTAAAAAAAATACTTTGGAGTATTGGGACGCCTGGGTGGCTCAGTTGGTTAAGCAACTGCCTTTGGCTCAGGTCATGATCCTGGAGTCCCGGGATCGAGTCCCACATCCGGCTCCCTGCTTGGCAGGGAGTCTGCTTCTCCCTCTGACCCTCCCCCCTCTCATTCTCTCTCTCAAATAAATAAATAAAAATATTAAAAAAAATACTTTGGAGTATCATGCATGACATGACACGACTATCTGGTCCTCTGGGGTCCTCACCCCTAACCTGGTTCCTCGCAGTCTGGTCTCACCACAGCACCTGCGTCTCGTCCTTTTAAGTGAAAGTCAGAGTTGGGCCTCGCTTGCTCACAACCCTTTAATGGTTCATTTCTTTCAGAACAAACCCCAAAAGACTCGCAAAAACTTGTAAAGTCCTGCCACCATTTCTTCTCCAGGATCTTTTCTCTCTTTCTCTTCTGCAGCCCATGGCCTCTTGTCGACTCTCCCTGCAAAGTTCTTGGCCCATCATCCAAATGGCTCGCCCCTCTCACCTCCTTCAAGTCTTTGCTCAAATGTCACCTTCTCAGTCACACCTCCCCCCCATTTAAAAATCACCTCTCCTCAGCCAGCATCCCATATGCCCCTTTATAAATAATAAAAAAAGTATTTCCTATAGTTTTCATCCCTTCTCTATTACCCGACCACAAGCCTGGTGGCTTTACACAACAGGAACGTATTCTCTCACAATTCTGGAAGTCAGAAGTCTGAAATCAAGGGTCGTTGGCAGGTTGGTTCCTTCTGGAGGCTCTCTGGGAAAATTCATTCCACGCCTCCCTCTTAATT
Source organism: Leptonychotes weddellii (assembly GCF_054177405.1). Lineage (NCBI taxonomy): Eukaryota > Metazoa > Chordata > Mammalia > Carnivora > Phocidae > Leptonychotes > Leptonychotes weddellii. The sequence continues at coordinate 25,515,909 of NC_138373.1, forward strand.
CTGGTGGCTGTTGGCAAATCATGACGTTCCTTGACTTGTAGACACGTGACTCCAGTCTCTGCCTCCTTCTTCTCAATGTCTTCCCCTCTTTTCTTCTCTTCTAAGGACCCTTGTTGGGTTTAGGGCCCATCCTAATCCAGGATGATCTCATCTTGATATCCTCAACTACCTCTGCAAAGACTTTTTTCCAAATAAGGTCACATTCCCAGATTCCAGGGAAGCATATCTTTTGGACAACCACTCTCAACCTCTTACACCTTCCTTCTCTTGCTCATATACTTACCGATTCATTTTGTATTTGCCTTTCTCTCCCTAGTAGGATATAAACACTGAGGCAGGTTTTCTTGCCTGCTTCCCACCCCCTGCCCCCCAACTACTCTATTCCCATCATTATATTATGTTATGTTATGTTATATTATATATTATAATGCTCAGCATCTGGAGGAGGGGCAATAAGTATTTGCTGCAAGTCAATGAATGAATAAAATTTTTTTGGTCACGAGTTTTACAACTGAGAATTGTAGGGTTATCATTTCTTCTCTCTGCCGGTCAGAGATGCCTCCAGTTAATACATCATTTATCAATAAAGTAATTTGGAATATGAGGAGTTGGCGTGAAATGTGATTTACATGAGTGAGTGGCATAAGTCTAAAATAACTCACAGAGTCCATTTATAACTAGAAACTTTGAACAGGGAAAGTCAACACCTAAAAAGAAATGGCAAATATCACACTCACCAATCATTTTTTTCACAGAAGATCTGCATGGCTTCAGGGTAAAAAATTCCCGATCTTCTTGATGGTATTAGTAGTTATCAGTGACTGTGTAAACTCTAAGCATAGTTTTGAACTTAAAAAAAAAAGTGACTTGCACCTACTTTGGGCTTATAAATGGAGTTTGGTTAGAAACTGGGTTGTGGCTCAAAATTGGCATGCTTGGGTGGAAGATTCTGCTCCAAGAACAGAGATGGGCTGGGGCTCTGGGATCGTGGAGACTGGGCCTCTCCCACACAGGACCATCTGTCCTTCTTCCCGGTCCAGGATGAGAGATGCTCTCAGAAATGCTTTTCTGTGTCTGGAAGGAACAGAGAGTGGTAACAGGATTTATATTTTGACTCATAGCCTTTGATGCAGGGTTTATGGTCGAAATAGGCTCTAGGGACTGTCATAACTGCCACCCCATTCCACTCCCGGACCCTCTCCCAGAGTGTCCCCTGCGGGAAAACTATTCCCCTCGCCATGAGCGCCTTAGCATGCTGCCCAAGTCCCAGCTGCAGACTCATCCTGGCTCTGCTCCAGAAAAGTGTTCCAGTTTTCTTTCCCTCTAACTACCTGCGAGGGTTATAGCCCAGGCGGGAGCCTCAGTGGGATCTTCTGTTCTTTACAATTTATTATTTCAGAGATGTTCCCAGCTTTTCAATCGCAAACAAGAGAATAGGGGGCATTGAACATTCTTCTCTAGTAATCTTTTTTTCTTAAATATCTTCCCCCTTCCCCCCGATTATCAAAGTAATATAGGCTTGCTATTCAAAATTTGGGAAATAAAGAAGAAAAGAGTGCTAAAAAGAGAGTCTAAATCACCAATAATGCTACCACCTGAAATAACTACTATTATTACTTGGGTTTATTTCACTATTATTTAAATGAACACCTACCTATACAAATCTCTATCTATATAAATACAGTCATATTCATATGATTATAAATATATATTACAAAGTTATTATACTTTGCATATAGTTTTTCAACATTTCATTGTAAAACTATTTTAAACATACAAAAATGGAAAGAATTGTATAGGGAACACACATGTACCAACCATTAGATTCTGCCATTAACATTTTACTTAATTATCTTTACCACTTACGCTTTCTTTCCTCTCTCCCTTCTTCCTTTCTTCCATCAGTTCCTCCCTCCTTCCATCCCTCTACCTATCTATCTCTCCATCCATCCACATATCCATCAATATATCCATCCATCCATCCAACCATCCATCCATCCAACCATATATCCCTCCCTCCCTCCCTCCCTCCCTCCTTCTCTTCATCCATCCATATTTCTATCAATTCATCCACCTTATTTTTGAGGTACTTTTCAAAGTAAGTTACAGATGTGAATACTATTTTCCCCTAAACATCTTTTTACATACAACTTGTTTCTTGCTTCTTTACCTAATATGGTATAAAGTTTCCTATGTTTTCAAATATTCTTTAAAAGCACTTTAAAGAATAGCTGCCTAATATTCTATGGCATAGACGTATCATAATTTATTATTCCAATCCCTATTATGGGAAATTTTAATTTTTTCTAATTTTCCACTTTAATAAATAATGCTGCAGTGAATTATCTTTGAACATGAACCCCTGGACCAAGCTTGTTTGTTTGTTTGTTTGTTTTAAAGATTTTATTTATTTATTTGAGAGAGAGAGCACAAGCAGGGGACAGCAGAAGGAGAGGGAGAAGCAGACTCCCCGCTGAGCAGGGAGCCCGATGCGGGACTCCATCCCAGGACCGTCAGATCATGACCTGAGCTGAAGGCAGACGCTTAACCGACTGAGCCACCCAGGCGCCCCAAACTTCTTTCTTTAAAGAATAATCACAAGAGGAATATTACTGAGTCAAATAGTGTGGACATTTAAAAAAGGATTTGAAGTATAGTTTCTAGTTTTCTCTTGGGATGGGACCTTACTGCCTACCACCTTATAAAGTTCCATCTAGAGTCCAGGTGGGTGGGCTGTATCTATGTTGTGGTGGTAAGAGAAGGTGGTGGTGGGGAGCGTGGCCTTGGACTCCAAAGTCTCTGGTGAAGTTTTGGGTGCAGTGAAAGAAAATGTCCAATGCCAAATGTGTTGGCATTTCTCCATGGACTTCTTTCTTGAATAAAGAGGGTCGGGGTTAGTTATGAGAGCCTGACTATGTGGCATGAAGAAACAGCGCCTGCCATTTCTTAGGTCTTGGGTCTTCAGTCCTTTTGGCAACTGAGAACCCCTCTCCCATATAAATATGTCTGGGAGTGCCCAACCCAATTTCCAGAAACTTTCGTGGAGCATTAAAAGTCCACTAGGCACAGTGCTAAGTGCTGTGGGGTTGCAAGACTGAAATATTGAAAATGACAATGGTTCTTAAGGAACATAAATAAATGTTTATTCCTGGTGGCTTTGGTGACTACGACATCACCTGTTTGGGATACGGAAGGTGAGGCACGTAGAAGGAAGTCAGAATGGTTCGGGGCCCTCTCATAGTCCCCAGACCAGGTTTTACTGATGTGTTATCTGTGGGCAGAAAGGGCAGAACACAGATAATTTAGGCTGAACAAGGTTTTCTCATCTCTATCCTGAATTTGTTTGTGTTGAGGAGGTTCTGAGGGGCAGAGGGATGCTCACTTAGACCTGGGGTAAACCTTCTCATGCAGGGTGTAAACAAAGGGCAAATGTTGGCAATGGGTGTCTCAAACTATTTAGCCAGTTGTCTGTGTTCTTCAAGAACAGAGGCTGGAAATACTTTCTATACAGGGCCGAACGGTAAATACTTAGCCTTTACAGGGCAGACAGTCTCTGCTGCAAATACTCGACGCTGCTATTAGAGCATGAAAGCCGTCATAGATAATACAGAAATGAACAAGACGGCTGTGTTGCAATAAAACTTCATTTACAAAACAAAGCAGGGGGCTGGGTTTGGCCTGGGGGCTGTAGTTTGGCAAACCCTAGTCCAGAGTCTTTGGAGCCTGGTGACACGGTCAGGGCTGCAGAGGGGCAGCTGTATTTCTTACTGTTTCAGAATACTTTAAGGTCTTTTGCAGCTGTTGGGGTAGAATTAGAGTTGGAATTCTCCCTTCCTTTTATTTTCTGTGTTGGATACATATAATTGGGAATTTACTAACTGATGTTACTTAGGGGGATTCTGAGTGTGTCTCCAGCACCAAGATGCTGGAAGGGCCCCATGGGGAGATTGAAAACCTAGGCTCTGGAGCCAGAAAGGCCTCAGTTCTAATCCTATTTCCACTTGCCAATGGTGTGGCCTTGAATGAGTTGTAGAACTTTGTTATACCTCAGTTCCTTCATCTGTAGAATGGGGTCATAATAATGCCTACCTTATAGGAGTGTTGAGAACATTAAAAGAGGTAACATGTATAAAAGGATAAAAGCAGGGCTTCTCCACCTTGACACTATTGACCTCTTGGGTTGGATAGTCTTTGTTTTGGGGAGGAGGGTACAGCCCTGAGCATTGTGGAATGTTTAGCAGCATTCTGGTCTCAACCTATTGGATGCTGGTAACACTCCTCCCCCTAACTTTCATAACCAAACGTGTCTCCAGACACTACCAGCGCCCACTGGGGGGCATAACCATTCCCGGTTGAGGACAATTCTATCGGAAAAAAATGCCTGGTGGTAATAAATGCTGATTCTTATTAGCAATTGTTGACATTTCAAATATCGAGGCTGGTGGTGCTGATTTTTATATATCCAGATACTACAAACTTTGGGATCTCTGAAGACAAGCACCAGATTTTGTATAATGATAATATCAATAAAAGTGACACTAGCCAACCCATAATAGTTCTTACTATGTGCCAGGTGCCGCTTTGAGCTGCTCACCTCTGTCAACTTACCTAAACCTTCAGCGACCCAGTGAGGCAGGTGTGCAGTCTTGCCAGCGCTCCAGATGACAGCCTCTGCTGTTATATTGCTTGATACGGTGAAGGAAAAGCTTGAGCCTGGGACAGATTTGGGGCCATGTTGCAGAGGACTAAAGGGCTCCACAAGATTTTGCAGAAGCTGGCTCCTACGACCTGGAGGTACATAATGCCGTGATGTGGCAAGCCCATAAAGCCAGGAAAATTCCCTGTGATTCTGCCCACCAGACCTGATTCCACATTCACGTGCTCCTGCCATTACCCAGGGAGGCCCCATCTGTCGGGGCAGGGAAAGTCTAGGCACCCGTAAAGCTTGACCGATAAAGCTCAATTTGGAAAAAAGAAAATCCCTTAGTTTTTTGGTCAAATCACTGATTATGTTCCCCAAACACAACGTTGCTGAGTACATAAGAAGAAGATTTTCTAAGATATCCAACCTTTCCTGCAACTGAAAGCAAGAAAGGTGAATTTCTGGGACTCTGGGTGAGGAAGCTGGAATGGGATTTTTTGAGATTTGGTTCAACTTTAGAGAGAAAATACGGACCAAAATGCTTGCTTTTCTTCTCCTCTGGGATGGCAGGAACATGTGCATAGGCAGTGGCTTTGGAACCCTCCCCAGGATGCTCCTAGCTCCGAAAGCAGTGTCCTTTTTATTCCTAACCATAAGATGGCACTCCAATGCCTGCACTAGGAACTGGGCTGGCTGGAGAGAGGGCTCTTTGGAGGACCACAGGAGCAGAAAGCTACTGAGCTCATCTGTATTTGCTTTACATCGCTATGCTAACAAGATGCGGACATTTTATTCCAAATGCGTAAATATTATTGAGTTTGCCAAGGATTTTTGCCTGAATCCGCGACAGAGGACTGATGTTCAGGACCAAGAGGAGATGAGAAGCAGGGTGGGGAAGGAACCGGAAAGCTTGCCCATCCCAGCTCGCTTCAGCTATTCGTTGCATGGATTGAGGCACTTCGTATTACCACACTGCAATGTGGATTTCTTTGGGACTGTGGCTCATACCGAGCCTGTGCTCTGGTCTTAGTTCTGCAGGAGGCTGTTCTGCTGTTTCTAGCGCAGCCAAGATAGGTGGTGGGGAGGGGGGCGGGGGGACTGCAGAAGCAGAGAGGTGCTTGCCCAAGCTGGGGTTTGGTTTCTCTCATGATTCCCATCCCTTGATTGAATCTCTCTCCTGCTGATGGATTCTTATCTGAAACCTTGTTTAATTGAGGGTCCGGTTGCCCTTGCAGGTGAGAAGACAAGTCTTCACCGTCTTGATGACTGAGGGCCACATCCTGTGTCCGCCCAAGCCAACACCTTCCCACTCCCAGGGCCAGCAGCGATTCTTGGATCGTACCTGAGTTGTAGAGAAGAGTTGGTACCAGTGGCTGGTTTTCCCCTTGAGCCACACTCCTGTCGATCGGTCACCGCTTCAGAGAGCCCAGCTCCTCAGGTACCGGGGATGCCCAGAGGACCTCTGGTTTAGCTGTGTTTCTCCTACTTCGCTCTCCGTGCTTTCTTAGGAGGCTGAAAGCATGAATACTTGATCGAATGGATGGAGGGTAGATCTATTGTTACCTGAAACGGTATTTATTGTATGATTTCCCACCAGATAAGCAGGTGGAATCTTGACCTTTTATTACGAAAATTAAAGATCGGGTTAGTAGTTTCTGTCCTTAAGAAGCTTAGTTCTTTTTTTTTTTTTTTAAAGATTTTATTTATTTATTTGAGAGAGAGAGAATGAGAGAGAGCACATGAGAGGGGGGAGGGTCAGAGGGAGAAGCAGACTCCCCGCCGAGCAGGGAGCCCGATGCGGGACTCGATCCCGGGACTCCAGGATCATGACCTGAGCTGAAGGCAGTCGCTTAACCAACTGAGCCACCCAGGCACCCAAGAAGCTTAGTTCTGACAGGAATTTCAGATATGCTGATAATGGAACGCCTGGGTGGCTCAGTAGGTTAAGCGTCTGCCTTCACCTCAGGTCATGAACTCAGGGTCCTGGGATCGAGCCCCGCATCGGGCTCCCTGCTCAGAGGGGAGCCTGCTTCTCCTGCCTGCCGTTCCCCCTGCTTGTGCTCGTGCTCTTTCTCTCTGACAAATAAATAAATAAAATCTTCAAAAAAAATCTTTAAGATATGCTGATAATTATTAAATGATCATAAAAACTACCAGCTATTGAGCAACAGCTGTATACCAGGTTTATATTTATATAACTTACGTGTACTTCTAATACGTATCAGACTATTTTTATATTTACGTGCTCTTCTATTTAACTTAAATAGAAACGTCGAGAAGTTATATATATTTACGTTTTCTTAAAAAAAGTGATGTGTAACACAGTGGTTACCACCATGTTTTTCTCAGTGTTCACTGTTCTCTTTCTCCTTCTTACTAAAATTCTGATTTTTTTTTTCAGTTATTCCTCATCCTCGACTCAGCAGATCCTTTCTTTCCCAGCTCCATGGGCGGGTCCTGTACAGTCTAGGCCATTTATGATATAGCCAACCCTCTTGCCAGTGTTTGGTTCCAGAACAGGGCTTCACGCAATTAGTGCTCAGGACCCCTCTGTATACTGTTATTGATCCAGGAGGGAGTATGTGGGTGACAATGGTGCGAAAGCTTGCTGCCTTCTGTAGGAAATGTACGGTGAAGCCTGTGGCCGATAGATCTCTTACAATTAGAGGGAAACTGGCTTTAGGATGACATTGATGCTTGGCTGGCGGAGCAGTGATATGGAAAGGATCTAGGTCCTTAATGACATCGTTCAGTGGCTGAATCAATCAGCCCTGAAGCCTACTCCACCTCTGGACTTCCTGTTAAATGAGATATATGAAAACACCTTTATTGTTTAAGCCAGATAAAGTCAGTATTTTGGCTATTTTTAGGAATATGAGTACTTTTGTTAACACATTAAAAGGAGACGACATTCAGAGAGGTCAACAGCAATAGCAGGGTCAAAAACAACAAAATAATATTAAGTGACCAAAGGCGAGGCTCTAACCCTGGGCAGTCCCACCTGCTGGTCCGCTCGCCAGGCTCTGGATCCAAGCCCATGGAGTTTCCTCCTACTGAATACGACGTAGAAAGTGCTTGGAAGAAAGCCAGGCGCTTGGGGGAAAAGAATAGAAAGAATTTACAACTAGGGAAGGGAAACACTGGAGGCTATTGAATGAAGCTCATTATTCCCACAGAATGTGAGACAATGGACATGTCGACAGAGGGAAAAACTGGTTAGCTACAAACTCTAGTGGGGAGAACAGTTCTACTATAAACTTTGATATCTTTCATAGGACTTGAGATTGGATATAAACTAAAATTGATGCTTTTGCCCACTTGGGGAGGGAATACTCTCTCCTTTTTTTGAATCTTTCTGCTCTCTACTCCTTGTTCTGTGATTAGGGTGTGAGAAAAGATGATTTTTCAATGCAAAACCAAAGGAAAAAGCCCAAATCCCCAAAGCCTTTTTAGTCCAGAATGAAGGACACGCTGACAACTGATGACAACTTGATTTTACCTTAGCTCCTGCCTCCTGGAGTGTGACTTCCTGGACCTTTGCCCAACGTTGGATTTGCCTGTCACTTCAGAGGTTGGAAAGAAGCTTCACAGAAGTGCTCTCAGGGAACCTGCTGACCAAGGGAACGAATAATACACTTGGGCCTGAAATTTGCTGAGAAATGAAGCTGAGTGAAACTTTGATTGTCAGAAATATCAGGAAAGGAACTTCCCTGAAAAAGGTGGCAGTTTTATTCAAGCCACGGGCTCCATGGCATGTGGCCAAACCTTACATTTTTATTTTGGAAAAGTTTTAAATGTATAGAAAGCTTGACTACACATTTCTCTAATGAAGATATAGAAATGGCCCATAAAAGATGTTCAACATCATCAATAGGGAAATGTCAATCCAAACAACAAGGAAATACAACTTCACACCTATTACGATGGCTATAATGAAGAAAAGGGACAACCATTGTTGGCAAGGATGCAGAGAATTTGGAACCCATGTGTATTGCTGGTGGAAATGTAAAATGGTGCAGCTGCTGTGGAAAACAGTATGGTGGTTCCTCAAACGATTAAGCATAGAGTTACCTTATGATCTAGCAATTTCCATTCATAGGTATATATTCCAAAGAACTGAAAACAGGCACTCAAACAGATAGCTGTATGCCAATGTTTACTGCAGCATTATTCACAGTAGCCAAAATGGGGAAGCCACCCTACTGTCCATCAACAGATGAATGGATAAATAAAATGTGGTGTATACATATAAAGGAATATTATTTGGCCATAAAAAGGAATGGAGTTCTGAGACATGCTATAGCATGGATGAAAACTCTGGGCTAAGTGAAATAAGCCAACACAAAAGGACAAATATCGTATGACCTCCCCTTGTATGAAATATGTAGAACAGGCAAATTCATAGAGGCAGAAGGTAGATGAGGTTACCAAAGGAAAGGGGGAAGGAGGGGTTATTGCTGAATGGGTGTGGTTTTTCTTTAGGAGATAAAAAAAAGTTTTAGAAATAGTGATGAAGGTTGCACAACATTGTGAACAATTGGTACAATTTAAAGAAAGATGTAGAAAAAGATAGAAGTTGACAAATATAGAAAAAAATGAAACAACAGCCAAATGTATAACTATCAGCCATATGCCTATTGGGTGGAATGAACAAATGCTAATATTTTATCATATTTGCCCTAGATATTTACATTGCTGATGAAATTATTCCCCTGTAGCATATGTGATGAATGCCCTCTGCCGCATCCCTGTGGCCAGTCTTGAGTCCACTTACTGAGACAGTGGACAGTTTCTGTGCATCCTGCTGGCCTGAACCTCACAAGCCTGCATCGCTCAGCTTCTCTGGAGGAGAGCTGCGTCCAGTGGCAAGAGAGCTTGCTATCTGCCCACAAGGCAATCCTAAAGGGCCCAGAGAAGCAATGCCCGGAGGTCATCCCTCCAACAATGAGAGATGGGCATTAGGAAAGAAAGTATTTCAGGTTCCTCGTCCCTTGGGGTATCAGTTCTGAGGCATACTCCCTTATGACTTTCCAGAGGGTCCCAATGAGACTGAGTGCCCACAGCAGTAACCCTCTGATTAACACACGCCTTATAGGCTTTTCTTCCCTTCCTCTCTTTCTTTCCCCACTTCCTGCCTTCGCCACCCCAAGAAACTCCTTATTTTAGGCTCTGTTTTCAGAAGAACCCCAACTAGGACAATCCCGTCTTCCTCATTCTCCTCTTTGCTCCTAAGAGGCAATCATTTCCATGAAGTTAGTGTAAATGCTCCTGATTGACATTTTTTGTTTTGTTTTGCTTTAAATTTATTTGTCAGAGAGCAAGAGAGAGCGCAAGCGGGGGGGAGCGGCAGAGGCAGAGGGAGAAGCAGGCTCCCCACTGAGCAGGGAGCCCGACGCAGGACTCGATCCCAGGACCCTGGGATCATGACCTGAACCGAAGGCAGACACTTAACCAACTGAGCCACCCAAGCATCGCACCTATTGTGCATTGTTGTCCTGAGGGGTAAGACAGATAACGTGTTAAGATGCTGCTGCTGCCAGGCGGGTTCTAGAAGCTGCACATACATTAGCTCATTTAATTGTCACGACAATACTGTGAAGCAGATGCAGTCGATACCCCCATTTTGCAGATGGGAAAGTTTAATGGAGAAGTCCAGGGGCTTGTCAGAGACCACAGGAGTGTGGATGGGATTCAAACACACAGTCTGGCTCCCAAGTTCATGCTGTTAGTTGTGTAGCATGTAACAGAAGTACTGTAGTGTTAAGTCACAGGGAGGTCAGTAGGGAACACTTGTAAAGCCCCACGTTAAATGTTTTACAGGCAACTCGTCCAACGCTCACAATAACCTGGTCACGGGACGATCATTACTCTGTGTGACCGATGAGGAGGAGCATAAGCAAAGGCACAGAGGCGTGAAACAGTGCGGGGCAGATACTTGGAGATGGCCTTCTCTTTCCAGCATGGCTTTGGAGTACCTGCTAAAATCCTTGCTGCCAGACATTCTAAAAGCTTCAGCCATGAGTGCCTTGGTAAGTAAACCGGTCTGTAGAGAGAAGGAGGGAACTGTGTGAATAACCAAGGGCTTAACCCTACCTCTGACCTTTCCAACCCCAGTTTCCTGGAGGCTCAGCTCTACCTCGTTTTCAGTCTTTGGGCATCCATAAGATGGCCTGTTGTATCCTTCCAGTTAACCACCTCACTTAAATTAATTTGAGTTTCTAACTCTAGCCACTAAATGATCTCTGTCTAGGCTGTAGCGTAATTGCTGCCGATGAGCATCCCCACATTTCCGACGAAGATGTGGTTGACCAGAAGTGCTTTAGATCCTAACCATCCCAGACTTGCTGATGTAAAAGTTACTGTTTATGATATATACCCCAAAGGATGAAAAGTGGTCTTCAAACACATGTAGGCACATGCTCGTTGACAGCAACACTGTCCACAATAGCTGAAAGGTGGATACAGCCCAAATCTCCACTAATGGATGAATGGAAAAATAAAATGTGGTATTTACATATAACGGAATATTATTTAGACCTAAAAAAATAAAGTCGTGATAGAAGCTGTAATATGGACAAACCTTGAAAACATGCCCAGTGAAAGATGCCAGATACACAAAGTGATAAATTGTATAATTTAATTTTTAGATGAAATATCCAGAACAGGCAAATCCATAGAGACAGAAAGTAGAATGGTGGTTGTCAGGGGCTGAAGGGAGGGGGTAATGGGGAGTGTCTGCTAATGAGTACGGGGCTTCCATCTTGAGTGATGGAAATGTTTGGAACTAGGAAGAGGTAGTGACTGCACAACATTATCATTATAATAAATGACATTGAACTGTTTACCTGTAAGTGGTTAACTTTATGTTATATGAATTCAGCCTTAACACGTTTTTTGAAAGCTATTGTTTATGCATACTCCACAATCCAACAATTCCACTTCTGGATACATTTCCTTAAAATAAAGGTATAAGGGTGCTCATTGAAATACTGTTTATAATAGCAAAATATATGGGAAAGGAAAAATGCTCATCATGGTAGGGGTGGCTAAATATGCTTCACACAAACAATGGTTAAAATCACACACAGTCGTCAAAGGTAATGAACCAGATCTCTGTTATCACATGGAGCAGTCTTGAAAACATATTGAGTGAGAAAGGCAAGTTGCAGAACCATACGCACACAATGGTGTCATTCATAAAATTATTTAAAACCCATTAAAGTGTATGTTGATGCGTTAGCTACAAGTTTAAAAAAATGTCCATCAGGGCTCGAGTCCCCCTCCCTGCTCAGCAGGGACCCTGCTTCTCCCTCTGCCTTCTGCTCCCCCTGCTTGTGTGCTCGCACTCTCTCTCTCTCTCCCTCTGACAAATAAATAAATAAAATCTTTAAAACAAAACAAAACAAAAATGCATGATAGGTGATGCTACCCCATTTTACGGAAGAGGAGACTGAGGTCAGAGGGGACCCGCTGTGTGAACTCAGGTCCATCTCACCATAATGCTTGTGCCCTCTTCCTTATATCACTCTACTAAATTGTTCTTTTCATCTACAGCTTCTTTTAGAACTGCAGAATATCCCAGCTTCTCTGCTGCTTCATCTTGTGTATTATTTGAGCTCCAAATGGCAGCCCAGAGCCCCTGCTTCACTTTTCTTTTTTATTGGTGTATCAGATGATGAGAAGGATCCCTTTGCTCCGGCAACTGGGGTTGAAAATATTTTTTCTTGAGAACCAGGACTTGAATTTCTGCCTGCGTACCTGCTGTACATTGACCTTCCCTCTCCTTCCACTTATCACTGCTTGGAACTGCTTCTTATGGAAAGGGTCTCTGAGTAAAAAAATAAACATAAAAATAAATCGGAAATTTCACTGATACCGGCCCCAGGTTAAAGCTCCACCCTCTGGCTCCTTAAACTGATGATTTGTGGGCCAAGAATCCATGGACTTTTTGCAGAAAGCCCTTTGGGTGAATGCTGGTGGGATTTTGGAGAGGGCTTTGCCGTGATACTTTACGGGAGGTGAGCTGGGGGTGGGGGTGGGGGTGGGAGGGGGAAATGCCGTGGATGGGTTGAAGCAGCCCGTATTGCTTAGCGGTTTAAAGCAGACCGTTTCCAGCAAGATTGAAAGTAAAGCAAAAGGCTTATTCTGCAGAAGTGGGAATTTAGCAGTGCCAACACACAAAAGTGAAGACTTCCGACGGAGCTCCGAGGCTGCGCCTCTTTTGCAGAGTGTTGCATTAGAACGTTTGTTTAAACAGCAGCTAGGCTGGACCCTCTCGGATTTATTTCCTGGGCATTAGCTGCTGAACGAACATGGAGAACAATAAACGGAGACGCTTCAAATTAAAAGGCAGAAATTTTGCCATTGAATGTGAAGTAATGGATATGGGGAAGTTTCTAAAACTCCAAGGTAAATTAATCATAAAAATAAAATTAAAAAAGGATCCTTTTAATTCACATTCGACTTCTAAGCAACCACCTCCAAAGCTTGCAGACGCCGTTCCCCCTGCTCGGGCCCTCTTGCGGGACGGCTCTGCCTACCTGATATTCGATCTTTGGCCTTGCGGCTGGTACAACTGGAACACTGGTCTCCAAGCCCTGGGGCAGCGAAGGGAGGCAAACATCCTCCTGCTGGCCTCACCCCAGAAGGGACGTGTGTTATTCCCGCTCACAGTCCATTGGTCAGAACTAGACACGTGACCCTCTCCTAACGGCAGAGGAAGCTGGGAAATGTAGGCGGGGCAAAATGGAATATTTGCAGAGATTTAACAGTCTCTACTATACTCTCCAAGACTTGGTTCGGTGTCCTGCCGGTGTGTTTTTGAATCATTCAGTCATAACACATCTCGCTCTTTTTTTGTAATTGCCTGTTTACTGCCCCATGCAAATCCCAAACCTATCAGTTCTTTGAGAGAAAGGGCTAAACTCATCCACCATTGCATCTCTGACACCCAACCTAACACAGCACACAGGGGGGTTCACTAAATCGGTATTGAATACGTGAAAAAAAGAAGGAATACGTGATGTAGCCGTACCAAAAAAATGGAGACATAGCCCTACAAAAAAAAAAAAAAAAAAAAAAAAAGGAGACATCATTGTTTTTATAAATCTCTCACCTAGGAGGTGAATGCTTTATCTGTGGATCAGATGGCCTTTAATCTCCTAGATACCGGTCAGGTCCTTTGATCTGAGAATCTTCAGACTGCAGTATTTGAAACCTCCCCCCCACCTCGCCCCCTAGATTTTTGTACGTGGTGGATTTAATACTAGGCCCTATTGAAAGCTTCATGACTTTATTCCCGCTAGCCTGCTAATTGGGACTTGTTTTATAGTTTCCTATCATGCATACACAAATTTGGGAGAATAGCTCATGACTTTTTTTCTCCCAAACATGACTAGATTTTTAAAGTATTATTATTATTACTATTATTATTTATGTAAAAAGTAATTGTGATACTGTGATTTATAGGAAGTATATTTTGGTCACCTGAATGATCAAATATATATTTCTTATATATATTTATTCTTCACCATAGTTCCTAGCTAATAGCTCCCCAAACCCTTTGGAATTTCCTAAGTGTTGAGAGTGATAAAGGTGTCTTTTGTCATGTTAATGAGGTTCTTTGGAAAGCACCTAAAGATGGGGGTGATTGCCAAAGGAGCCAACCTGTGATTTAGGGGATTGGAATTTTCAGTCCCATCCGAGGCTGAAGGCTGAATCAATCGCCAATGGCCCATGGGCCCATGATTTAATCAACCATACCCATCTAAGGAAGCCTCCATAAAAAGAACAGGGTTTGGAGATCTTCTAGGTTGGTGATCACATGCAGATTCTGGGAGAGGCATGCCCTTTCCCACATACCTTGTTCTACGTTTCTCTCCTGTCTTGGCGGTTCCTGATTTGGTAAGTAAAATGTTTCTCTGACTTCTGTGAGCCACACCAGCAAATTAATTAAACCTGAGGAGGGGGTCCTGGGACCCTCTGTTTTGTAGGCAGTTGGTCAGAAATACAGTAACACCCTGGACTTGCAATTGGCATCCTGAGTTGGAAGGGGGTCTTTGGAAACTCCAGGCTGTTGTGGGTCAATGAGAAGCACAGGTAACAACCTGGGGTAGTGATTGGCCTCTGAAGTTGAGAGCAGTCTTATGGGACTGAGTCCCTTACCTGTGATCTCTGAGTAGATAGCGTCAGAATTGAGTTGAATGGGGTTGAATTCTTGGACTCCAGCTAGTCAGTGTGGGGAAGCCTACACACACACACACACACACACACACACATTGGGGAATTGGGCCCTGAAACCCCAAAGAATAATATACACTTTCAGGGCATGTGTTAGTTAGGGTGGTACGTACTAGCTGCTTAAACACAACAAAAACCGTAAATATTGGTGGCTTATTAAAAATTTTTTAACTTACATAGCAGTCTAGTGTGGGTGTGCTCAGGGCGGGGTGAGGGGGGCAGGTAGCCTTCCACGTGGTGA
Organism: Leptonychotes weddellii; assembly: GCF_054177405.1. Lineage (NCBI taxonomy): Eukaryota > Metazoa > Chordata > Mammalia > Carnivora > Phocidae > Leptonychotes > Leptonychotes weddellii. The sequence goes on from NC_138373.1 coordinate 25,531,031, forward strand.
AATGAAGAAGCAGCCTCCTTCTATCTTGTGGCCTCCAGATCTTCCACTTCACTTTGGCTTCCATTGCATTGGTGCAAACCAGTTATGATCCTTGGAGTGTCCAACCTCGACCCAAGGCATGGTGGGAAATGTAGTCCATGGCTGGATAGCTTTTCCCTTGCCACAAATGTCCCAGGGACATTTGCTGGCTATCTCTCCAGCATCATTTGCCATCGTAACAAAAAGTACTTTGGCTTTCCTTGGCCGAATTCACCCTCTACCATTCTCAGCCAGGTGATTTAGATGGGGTTGACTCTTGCCACGGTGGGTGGTGGGTGGGCTCTGCTCATGTATGCCAAATTAGCAAGTCACATACTACTAGCCAGGATGATGGGGTCAGGGATGGGTCCATCAGAGAATTCAGGCCATTGGGAAAAGTGAATCCTCAGACTTGTGCTAGAGTAGTTTGTTCTTTTTTCCTCCCTGTGAGTATTTGAGGTCTGGATCAGCTTCTGTCTTTGTGATATCACGTGATTCTAAATGGCACAGACCAGGGTTTCTCAACCTCAACACTAGTGACAGTTGACAAGTGACACACAAATATACACATAGCTACACGCACATGTATAGATAGCTAGATACAGATCTCTATTTCTATCTCTATTGTACATATATTTTTAAATTTTCTGTATGTTATTATGTTTTGACACCTTAAAAAAAAAATCATTCTGGCTGGGGAGAGACTGCCCCTTCTGGGCTAAACCTGGCAAAGGGCCCAGCAGGGAAAGCACACCTTTGATACGCAAGCTAACCAATGCAGAGCCAGACCTCCTCTATCCGGCCTTCACTCCCCAGGAGACTGTTCCTCTGCTTTAATAATTCCAGAGCAGGGACCTGGCAGCTAGAGGCCACCCTGTTGCCCAAAGCCTGCTGGAATGATTCCAACTAGCCAGTCCTGAACTGTTGACAGTGTCTTGCCTTGCCTTTCTTATGGAAACCTCAGTAAACCTTGACCTAAGCTTTTCCATTGCTGTGATCTGCTGTTTTCCCCTGTGACCCCTGCGTGGTATGCGGTGACTCCCTCTTTAGAATCTGTGCTTATAATAAATGTTATTCTACAAGCATTCTCCTCCTGTTCACTCCCCTGGCTGCATCTGACTGGCCAGCCTATGAACACACAGTTTATTTTTTATTTTTTCTTATTTTTTTTTTAAGATTTTATTTATTTGACAGAGAGAGAGAGAGAGACAGCAAGAGAGGCAACACAAGCAGGGGGAGTGGGAGAGGGAGAAGCAGGCTTCCCTCAGAGCAGGGAGCCCTATGCAGGGGCTGGATCCCAGGACCTTGGGATCATGACCTGAGCTGAAGGCAGATGCTTATCCGACTGAGCCACCCAGGTGCCCCTAAACACACAGTTTAAATAGCTTCACCAACCCACTGTCTATTCATTCCACTGGTTCTGTTTCTCTGTTGAGCCTTGCCTAATATAATGGGTTTGGAATCTATTGTCAAGATGGGGCCCAGAGGTTTTGCAGATTGTCTGAAGGGAGGGGTGTGGGAAAGCAGGTATCAAGGATTGCTGGTACCTTTGGCCCACGCTAGTACCCTCCCACCTGTCCTCGAAACTTGAAAGAGCAAAGGTTTTACTGAAGTCAGACTCTGATGGCTCCCCTTTCTGGCTTCTAAGTGTCCATGCTGTCGGTTCTTTCCTGCAGAACAGGGTTCACCTCTTCGGACCCTATTTACCGTGCCTTACGGCACCTGCACCTTTCCCTGGCCATGCTTAATTAGCAGCGTTTTCAGGACAAACCCTTGGGAACTGTTTGCAGAACTCCATGTAAGTAGAGTGAGCATTTCACTGCCTCTGGCTCTAGCCCCCAAATATCTCTAAAGGACTTTTTTATTTCTTTCCCTAGTCTCCATCACCTTCCTGTTGAGCTTGGATGGTTACGGATGGTGGTGGTGGGTGGGCTTGGAGCTGTGTTCTTCCAGAAGGCCCCAGATTAGACGAGACGGCTGGTTCTAAACCAGGATTTCCATACGGGGGGCAGAATAAGGGATCATGTCGGAAGACTGTCTTGATTTTTTTTAATTAATTTATTCATTTGAGACAGAGAGATACAGAGCGAGAGAGAGAGCGAGAGAGCGAGAGAGAGAGAGCAGGAGCGGTGGGGAGAGGCCGAGGAAGAAGGAGAAGCAGACTCCCCGCTGAGCAGGGAACCCACTGCGGGGCTCGATCCCAGGACCCTGGGATCATGACCTGAGCTGAAGGCAGAAGCTTAACGACTGAGCCACCCAGGCACCCCAAGATTTTATTTATTTTTGACAGAGAGAGAGTGTACAAGCAGGGGAAGAAGCAGGCAGAGGGAGAGGGAGAAGCAGGCTCTCCGCTGAGCAGGGAGCCCGATGTGGGGCTCGATCCCAGGACCTGGAGATCATGACCCGAGCTGAAGTCAGATGCTTAATGACTGAGCCACCCAGGCGTTCCCACTTCTGAAGACTTTCAAAGGAGCCTGGCAGGTGCAGTATTGATCTCAGGGGAGAGGACCATTCCTTTTGGCGGAGGCTTCATGGAAAGATGGCTCGGCTCACCACGGATCCTTCCGGAAATTTCTAGATGTTATGGAAAATCTCTGCTCTGTGTGGGCAAACAGGCATCCGGGGAGTGGGTAATTGGGGCAAATGCCCCCACTGGGGCCCAGGAGGGGGGTCTGCAGTTTCGAATTCTTTTGAGCAGAGAGAGTGTCTCTAAGCTGCAGGCACAAAACGTTTAAAAAAAGAAGCCAAGCTCATTTATAATCAGTCAGTTCGTGACCCTTTTCTCTTTTCCCATCACGAGTCAACGAGGGGGGTAGTCTCACTGTGGCTCCTCTTCCTGTTCAAGGCTTTCCTTGAAAGTTGCAAAAACCAGGAAAGAGTTCCCCCCCATTGTAAAAACATATGCTTGTAATAAAAATAAGATTTGCTCAGTACTGGTATATATATGAAAGAGGAAAGAGAAAAACCTTCCAAACTCCCACTACCCAGAGATAGCCACTGTTAACATTTTGATAAATATTCTTCTGGATATTTCTAAATACACATTCCCTCTCTCTCCCCTTCTCTTTGTCTCTCTCTCTCTCTCACACACACACACCCACATACTTCTATGCAAATGAGATCACATCCTGCTTGTTCCCTTATTCTGTAAACCTGCTTTTTAACTCCACATTATGCCATGGTCCTTTTTCTGGGTCAACAAATTTAGAAATATCTCATCAATTTTAATGGCTGCTTAAAATTCCACTGTGTGGTTAAAACGTACAGTATTTAACCAGTTCCCTATTGGTGGACATTTAGGTTGGTTTCGATGTTTATTGTAGAGAACGTCGCCTATGAAAATCCCCGCAATTATATCTTGATCCCCATGTATAATTTATTGCTCATTTAAACATCTTGCTCTCTTTAAGTACTGTAATAATAATAATAATAATAGTCTTTTCTGGGGTTGAGATGAGAAAATAATGTGGCATTTCCTGAGACTTCTGTGTCCCCTGGGAGAGTTCTCAGCATGGAAATGAAACCCAGGAGCCAGGCCTGAGTCCCTGCTGTCCAGAATTTTCTGATTATAAGGATCACGAGGACACATGCTGCAAGTCCCTGTTTCTGGGACTGTCTGTGACTTAATGCAATAGTCTCAGGGGCTAAAACAGAGGCACCAGGCATAGGTGGGGACCCAGGGCCAGAGAGAAGCAGGAAGAAACTGGGAACTCAGAGAAATCATGGGTTTTGTAACTGAGATTTGGACCGAGTGAGTTTCAATGTCCGGGAGGGACACAGGGAGCCAGGAAATGACAATATGTTTAGGTAAGTGTTAAGTACAAGTACAAGATATATTGGAAGAACCAAAAAGTCTCACTAGCATTTGGAGGTCTCGGAGGGCTTCTTGGAGGAAGTCAACTCCAAATAAGTACGCTAATGTGTTTTGGAAATGGCCAGAAGAATGAACCATGAGGAGGGGGTTCAGGGGAGAGCATCCTGGGAAGAGGGGCAAAGTTGTTATCAAGGCCAGGAGGGCCAGAAGTTATGGTACTTGCCCTCACTGAGCCCCAAATCTAGACAAATAAATAGGTAAGTTCAAAACACAGTGCTAACTGTGATGACAGTGGGTTCTGTGACCCAGACTGGGGAGGTGCTTGGGGGTCTGATACAACTAACTGAACTCTGACATTGTCCTGAAGAGCATTTCTTCCCTCTGGCCCCCGGGGACCAAGAGGACTTTTTCTGTAATTCAGAAAACAGTGCCTCAGTAGTTGCTTCCGTGCCTAAAATCATATCATTAAGCATCTTCATTTTCATGTGGTCAAGATAGTAACTGAGGGAATTTACAAGGCGGGAGGCAGAACTTGGGAATGCCAGCAAAGCTTTGTGAATATCCCCCCCCCTTTTTTGTGATTACTTGTGGTTTTACATGAGGAGTGGGAAAAAGATTTATAGCTGTCCGTAGAGCTGGGATTATGAGAAGGAAACTGGGAGAAAAGGTCATCCCGAGAAACGGAAATGCCCCTGAGAGGTGGTTTGACACGAGCTATATAACCTAAAAGTTTTGGGACTTCAAATATTCCCTCATCGGCCTGTGGAGGTTCCTGGAATTTCTACCTCTAGCTTGGGGTGAAAGGGGTGAATGTGAATGAATGCTTATATATGCAGCATGGTGTGGGCCATGATTCTCTGAATGTGGTTCATGAGCCACGTACATTAGAATCATCTGGAAGCTTCCAGAAGGCACATCTTTGGGTTGACCCTAGGACATTGGAAGTGGACCCTTCTGGCTGTTTATCTAGCATCCATCTCAGCTCTGCTCCCACCCTCTTCTCTTTCCTAACAGAATCCAGATTGTGGGGTTCAGGGGATGCCCCTCCCCCGTGCCATCTTAAAATGCTAAGAAAACTAATCTGGTATAATTTGACTGCTCTCAAGGAATTGCTCTTTTGCTGCCTGTGATTGCTTCAGGAAGGGGCCTTGGACCTAATTTGGTCCAGTGAGAAGTAAAGGGAAGCCTGTTGAGATCTCCAGGGAAGTTTACTCTTTCCTAAGAAAAAGCAGGAGAAGAAATAGCATCTCTCTGCCTGCTGTTGACTCCGAGGAGCAGAGAGGGAGACGACCCCGAAGGAGCAGAGAGAAGAGATGGACAGAACCTGGGTTCTTGATGACACCTTGGAGCGGCTGAATCAGCCTGCCCTGAGGCCTGACTTCTCTGCAGACTTCTCTTATTTGAGATAATAAACTCTTTTATTGAGTTGGCATTTCTGTTATCTGCAGTGGATGCCCCAGAAGCAATACATACACTGAATCAGCATCTCTGGAGATGGGCCTGCCCCAGGCATTTCTGATATACACTCCGGTGTGCAAATCACCAGAGAAATCCTGGGGACACCCGGGCTGGCCGTCACAAGTCAGGGTCTGGCCCTTGTGGCCGAGCCACTCGGAGCAAGTCATATCCATACCTCGCTGAGCACCAGCTTCCTCAGGGGACCAAGAAGGGAGCTACCCTAGCAAATCTCTCTACCTTGGTGTTCTGCCGTTCTGCCGTAACCTAGGCGAGCACGGTGCCTAACCGTGGCAGGAGAGAACACCAAGGGAGAGATCTCACAAAATGCTTTGACATCAATAAAGCAGAGCAGTAAGGAACTTTATTGTCATCTTAAGCAAAAGCTGGCTGCAGATTTTCTGCTTTCTAGAGAAATGGCGTCATTCATCTCAGGGATCGCAAGGTTCTATTGTTTAGCAAAATGCCTTGATGAACATTTTGGTTCCAATGTGGGGCATGACCCCCACCCCCTAGCAAAGCCTGGGTGAATAATGGGGAAACGAGAGGGGCTGGAGTTCTTGATACCCTATCATCAAGAGCAGGGTACCAGGATCTTGCGTTTCCAGGAGCCCGTAGAAAAAGAGGGCAAGAGGTTCAGAGCAGAAGGGAGATGAGCAGCGGTTCTAGGGAAGGAGAAGCCTGAGGACATGGATGGTGGTGACCAGGGCCTCGGGAGGATGAGTCCAGAGAGGAATTTCCTGGGATGAGGAGTGGTCCATATTTACCAGGCAGTGAGTGACATCTAATGTCCCATGTCCCACTGTCACCTCCTGTTGAGTCTACTCGATGGAACTTTCCTATCGGCATCCCCCACCTGACGACTCTTCTCCCTGTCACTGGCTTCTTAGTTCACCCTTTATCATCTCTCACAGAAATGATTACCAGAGACCTTCCCTGGCCCCCTGCCTCCCATCATTTCTAACCACTCTGCGTTCTTGAACCGGTCATCGGGATTCGTTAAACGTCTCAAGAGCTACTTTGGCTTTGACTAAATTTGACTGTCTCCCCTTTTGTCTCCTGGTTCCCATCATTCACTTTTCTATTACAAATCCCTTCACGAGATAAGAGCTTTTTAAGACCAGACTCCTCTTGTAGATTATCACGGCAATTAGATAAGCAATAATGGATAAGAACGCAGGGACAGGTTTTAATTTTTTTATGGTTCAATATTAACTCCTACTAATATGGACCCAAGCGCTCATTTCCATTTGACTTTTATTTTTGAGCGCCTTCTCTGTGTAGGGCACCAGGATAATTTCTGTAGAGACATGGGTCAGGCAGCTGTTGCCAAAGCGTCTTGTGTAGTCCTTGATGATAACTCTGTGTAGGGCTTAGTACTGTTTTCTGAGTTAATAACAACACATCCTTGGAACTTCTAGTTCTTGAAAGTGTCCAACTAGGGTGCCTGAAACCACCGCATTTTTGTCATTTTTTTTCCTAGTAATACTCAATTTCCTTCTCCATAGCTGCTATGACTTGACAAGAAAGGCATTTTATTTTATATATTTTTTAATATTTATTTTAGAGAGAGAGAGACAGTGTGCGCTTCGAGGAAGGGCAGAGGGGGAGAGAGAGAATCTCAAGCACACTTCCTGCTGAGCACAGAGCCCACCCAATGCGGGGCTCGATCTCACGACCCCAAGATCATGACCTGAGCCAAAACCAAGAATCAGACTCTTAACCAACAGAGTCACCCAGGTGACCCAAGAAAGGCATTTTAAAAACCCATTTTGATGAAACACAAAGGAAATTGACTTTTTAAAAAAGATTTTATTTATTTTATTTGAGAGAGAGAGAGCATGAGCTGGGTGAAGGGCAGAGGCAGAGGGAGGAGCAGACTGCGTGAATGAGTGGGGGCACACACCCCCACCCCCCATCCCCACCAGGGGGACATTTGGCCCGATAGCCAGGCCAGAAACAGGAGGTGCTCTGCTCAAACCCATTTGCATGCGTCTGAATGTTGGGTATCTCCTTCCTGCAGAGTCACACTGAGGACCTAGGGTGCGGGGTGATAACCTCAAATCTCTCCCAGGGTCCGGCAGGTGAGGCCCATCAGTGGGGCGGGGGGGGCGGCTGCCGAGCCCTGTCTGCCCCAACCATCGGATGGCTACTTTGTCAGGTGTACCTTCTAATTTTTTTCAAGAGAAGCCATAAAATTATATTTTCATTTGAAAGAACCCCTTTAAAAAATACCAACAACTAGTTAAAACTTTTTAGACATTGTGCAGGGAGGAGAAAAAAAAAAAAAAGAAAAACACGAGCGTTTCCTGAGACCTCATCCTTCAGCTGCAATGGACCAAGAACTTCCGTTTCCTTTGCAAAATCCATGGCAGTTGCCTTTCTAGTGTCTGTCTGTCTGTCCTTGCTAATCCACATACCATTCTGAGACACAGTCAGCTGTTTCATCAGAAGGGAAGGGAGGGGTTAGGGCAGAGATTTTTTTTTTAATTTTTTTTTAAAGATTTTATTTATTTATTTGAGAGAGAGAATGAGAGAGAGCATGAGAGGGAAGAGGGTTAGAGGGAGAAGCAGACTCCCCGCTGAGCAGGGAGCCCGATATGGACTCGATCCAGGGACTCCAGGATCATGACCTGAGCCGAAGGCAGTCGCTTAACCAACTGAGCCACCCAGGCGCCCAGGGCAGAGATTTTTTTTTGACCAAAATATTAACATTTTAGCAAACACCTATGCACGGCTTACCATGTTCCAGCCCCGTTCTCAGCACAAATATTAGCTGGTTTCACCCTCCTGAGACCGCAAGGGAGCTACTCCTATTAATCCCATACTATAGATGAGGACACTGAGGCCAGCGAGGGTGTGTCACTTGCCATCATGCCCTTAAGAAGGGCTGCAGCCAGGATTCAAGCCTGGGAAGTTTGACTCCTGAGTCCGTGCGCTAAATCCCTATTCCAAGAGCCTCTCGAAACAGAGCAGAGAAAGCAAACTTTGCTTTGTAGTTAATGTAGAGTCATTCTTTTTTATTTTAAATTTATTATTATTATTTTTTTATTTATTTGAGAGAGAGAATGAGACAGAGAGAGAGAGCACGAGATGGGGGAGGGTCAGAGAGAGAAGCAGGCTCCCCGCCAAGCAGGGAGCCCGATGTGGGACCCGATCCCGGGACTCCAGGATCATGACCTGAGCCGAAGGCAGTCGCTTAACCAACTGAGCCACCCAGGCGCCCATGTAGAGTCATTCTTAAAATGGAAGAACCGAGACCAGAAAATGCAAATGAGCCAGACCAGATCTGACTCTGAGGGCAGTGGGCAGTGAAAGCTCCCGGTCAGGACCCAACCATTTCCTTCTGTCTCCACCGCGGAAAGCACCCCGGGGGCCCGCGCGGTCCCCGTCCTCCTGTGTTCTGTAATGCAGCTAGGTTGGCACAGAAGAGGACATGGCTACTAAGCCTGAAAAATACAGAGAAACGAGGTAAAGTATTAGACTACCTATAAAAGATAACTAGACCCGGAGAGAGGGTTTGAAAAGCTGCCTTAAAAAAAAAAAAAAAAAGGCAGACACAGCTGAATGCACTTCCAGGCACCAGAAGTGTTCTTTGCAAGATGAGCATCAGAGCGGAGGCGGGACAGGGGATGAAAGGGGCATGCATATTTATGTTTCCTCAAGAAAGCTCCAAGCTTGGGGAGCACTGTGTGGTGAAAAGGAACAGCCACTTGGAGCTGCTCTTTCTGATGCGGATGGTGCGGTCAAGATTGCTGACACTCTACCGGCACCTTTGGGCACAGCTCCGGATCCTGCCAGCCCCGTAGCGGTTATTGTAATAAACTGACAGGAGATACAACGCCAGGGTTTCCGAAGTGCAAAGGAAATTTCTGTAGGGGCTTTGGGAAAGCTGTGGGGGTCTCTGAAAATGGGAAGCTTCCAGGTGGTTGAAGGCTGGTCATGGAGTCTGAGATCATCAAGTTCTCACTTTTCTGTGTTTGAGTTTTGTGGGTGTGGACATGAAAATGAAGCTAACTAGCGTCATGGGGAGGATGGGTTTGATTCTCTTACAAGGTGGGGCTGTGGGAGTCCTGGGAAGAAATGCGGGGGGCGGGTGGGTGGTGGGGGGAAGACTCGGGTCACCTGGGTTTAAGCAGCATCTCTGACTTTATCTGTACTTGACTTGGGATCTCTGGGATAACAGCCCTGGAGTGGCCAGAGAAGACCTAGGGAAGTCTTAGAAGAAGGAACTCTGGTGCATACTTCCCAAATTCGGACTGGAGGGAGAACTCCAGAATATACATCCAGCTGGCCCAGGGATGAAAAATACCGAGCACGCATGCTGACCCCTCCCTGTCCTGCACTCATGGCAGACATTGCTAATCAACCCCAACAGGCTGTCTTGGAAGCCTGGGTGTGGCCCCAGAGTCCTTTTCAACATGGCTACTACCAATCAAATGGACTTGGCACGAGAGAAGAACTGTATGAGGCCTCCCTGATGCCCTACCCAAGACCTTGCCCAACTTCTCCCTGACTTCCGCCACGTTGGAGGGAAAGAGTATCACACGTTAGTTAGGGTTCTGGTGTCAGAGTCCTGGGGTGTGAATCCCAGTCCCGCCTCCTTACTGCGTGTGATCTTTGTCTCATTGCTTATCCATGCCAAGCTTCAACTTCCTTTCTTGTGCAGTGGGACAACACCAGCATCTACCTTGTAGGAGATGTGATTATGGGTGTGTGTGTGTGTGTGTGTGCACGTGTGTGTAAATATCTAACATGATGTTTGACTAGATGCTCTACAAATGAGGTTCCTTTTCCCCCCTCATAAGGAGTCCCACGGAAGGTGTGGGGGATGGGTTTGACATCAGCTGGAAGGTAGAAGTGTGAGAGGTGGAATAGAAATGGAAGGAGATGGGGCAGTCAGCTGCTAGGTCATGCAAGGTTTTGAGGTCAGCATAGGGATCCTTGTCTCTTTCTTAAGATCAAGTGGAGCAGGAGATGGGCAGGTTTAGATCCTCATAGTTTTCCATGCTCCTTCCTGCCACAGGACTTTGGTTCAAACTTGTCCCCTTTGCTAGAATGTTCTTTTTCTTCTCTCTCAAACCCATCCTGCATCTCATTAACTCCCTTCTTAAAAAGATTTTATTTATTTATTTGTGAGAGAGAGAGAGAGATCACGAGCAGGGGGGAAAGGTAGAGGGAGATGCAGACTCCCTGCTAGGCAGGGAGCCTCACACAGGACTCCATCCTAAGACCCTGGGATCATGACCCGAGCTGAAGGCAGATGCTTAACTGACTGAGCCACCCAGGCACCTGCATCTCAATAACTCCTGAAGGTCTTCCAGTTGGCTCTCAACCATCACCTCCTCAGGGAAGCCCTTCCTGATCTCCCACCTCCTTCTGTTATATGTTCCTACGTGGCCACGTCCTCAACCTCCATCCAACCCCCTACCCCCCACTGGCAGCTTCATACTTATTTGCGTGGTTAGGTGACAAAACCAATCTCCTCACTAGACTGTGCTTGGTGAGGCTGGGGGCTTGGCTTTGCCCACCATTCTTTCTCCAGGGCCTAGCACCTCACCTGATACACGGTAGATGCCCAATACGTGTTGTGCCCTAGAAATATTGTTCTGGTCACAGGGTGGAAAGGACACAGGGCCATAGTGGGGGCAGGGAGATCAGTGAGGAGGCCATTGCTCCAAACCAAATGAAAAGTCAAGGTGGCCTTGAACTAAGACGGGGACAACACAGATGGAGGGAAGTACGTGGTGTCAAGAGCTACGAAGGAAGCTTCGTCTTGATAAATTACTGGCAGGCAGTTTTCCTTATTCCTCTTTTCTTCTGTGGATTTTACAACACCTTTGTGCTTTCTAGAAATTCCCAAAGGAGAAGGAAAGGAAAATATAAAGTATTTGCAACCTGGGATGGGGGAAGGCTTATCATCCCCCTGCTATTCAGAAGTGGGCGGAGCCCATCGGACCGACCTCTTTCCTCCAAATCCCCGTGAAGGTTGTTACCAGCTTTTGAAATCTGCACCTCACTTTGCCAACTCACTGCTCAAAATGCCCAGTAGGAGTGTCTTAGGAGCTCAGGGAATTAACTGCCGAGTGGTGACGAACAGGCTTATTGAAGTCGTCAAAGCTGAAAGCGAGTTTGAACTGTGATGTGTCCTGCCGAGCATTTTATGAATATGCAGAATCAAACAGGACCTGGTGGAAGCCAGAGGGAGCAGGCAGAAAGAGGTTCTCTTTCAAATCCCAGCCAATGGAAGCACACATTTCAGCTCGTTAAAACACACAACAGGCTGTTATAGACACTTTCAAAAAGAGCTTTCTATTGAGTAACATCCTGGGGGACTTCTATTTATTTATTTTTTCTTTGTAGAAAGTTTTCCAGGGGCAACCCCAAAAGTTCTAAGGCAGGGGGTTTGTCTCAAAGGGCTGGATGGAAGTGGAGGACAGCTTTCCTGCGGGTGACAAATCAGATCCCCGATTTGGGCTTTCAAATGGCACTTTCCTCCTTTTCCAATTTGTCTGTCTAATCTCCCTGATTCATTTACACTTTTCAGTTTGATGGTCTGCACTTGACAGCGGGGCCCATATGCTTGCTGCTTTTGATGGAAAGGATTCTGCCTGAATTCTCTTCTCTAGTTTTAATTTCCTAATTTTAGGTTCGGCTCTCGGTGTTTTAACCACTTGCGAAAGTGAATGGTTTCCTCTCCTGCAGCATGCCTCAGTGGAAGCTCCCTCTCTCTCCCACCGGAGCCTGACGTCCCTGCATGGGGTCACCTTGAGGATTTCTCAGGTGCGGAGCAAACCCTTATTGCCAGTTCCTTAGGCAGGAGACACTCCCTGGGAGGGAGCTCCTCTCTTGTGAGGTGGAGCAGACGTTGTGATTTTCCTTATTTGATAGGAAAGTCTTCCATCCTTCCTTCAAGTTCTTGGGTGTCCGGAGTTTTCTTACTTGACATTCCAAATCCACAGGAGGCTTCTATTTCTGTCTTCCCTCTAAACAAAAACCACTTAAGGAAAAGTAAAGAAAACGTACTAAAAGAAAAGCTAAGAAAGAGCAGCTAAAATCTGCTCTTTCTACAGCCCAGTACCAACTAATTAGACCCAAGACTCTCCTTATCACCATCTTCAGGCCACTTTCCTTGGATGTAAAAAATGGTACCGATTCTTTACCTCTCGGGAGAACTGTGTCATGTGACTTTGCAGATCCCTCCCGCTCTGACTCTGGACAGCCATGTGACTTGATTTGGTCAATGAGATGTTAGCAAATGTCACACAGATAGAGGCAGGGAAATGCTTCATGATGGGTCGGTCACTGCAGTGAGAAGGGTATTCCCAGGCTAGCCCACTGACCCCAGGGGGAGAAGGAGAGATAGAAGCATGGAGCAGAACTCAAGCTCCCAGTCATCCCAGCTGACATCTAGCTGAGACCGGAAGAACCCTGAAGCCAAGTGGATTTGTGACCTAAAATAACTGTTGTTTCAAAACACTGAGTTTTGGGGCAGTTTGCAGCATTAATGTTTAGCAATAGGTAACTACTATCTCCTGAGAATGTAACTGTGAATTAATGATGGCTCTGTATATTCCTTCCTGTTGCAGGGAATATAGGTGGAATCGTTGGGTATGTGGGGAGAAAGCCATGGCGTTGACAAGAGTGTCAGAGGCTGGGCTGGATTCTTTAGGAGAGATGGCCTGAGAGCTTTCGACCAAGAAAACTCAGAAATGTAACCCCTGGAAGCCCGGGAAGGTCTTCCTTAGTTTTAACTTATTTCTCCTTTATTCTTTTGGTGGGGGAAGGTTATATATTACAGTACTGTTCAACTATAGTTGGCAGTACTTATTCATCTTATAACTGAAAATTTGTACCTTTTGACCAACATCTCCCCATTTTCTTCCACCCCCAGCTGCCGGCAACCCCCAAATCTACTCTTTGTTTCTATGAGTTTACTTTCTCTTAGATTCCACATACAAGTGAGATCATACAGTATTTGCCTTTCTCTGTCTGACTTACTTATCATGATGCCCTCAAGTTTCATCCATGTTGTTGTAAATGGCAGGATTTCCTTGATTTTTCATGGATGGATAATACTCTATTCCCCTCTTCTCAAAATATAGGTATTTTCTTCATCTGTTCATCCATCGGTGGACACTTGGTTTGTTTCCATGTCTTGTCTATTGTAAATAATGCTGCAATAAACGTGGGGGTGCAGATATGTCTTAGAGATAGTGATTTCATTTTCTTTGGATATATATACCCAGAGGTGGGATTGCTGAGATCGTGTGTTACCATATTTCTTAATTCCTGGGTGCTGTTAATTGCAAGACAAACTATTGTCAATAAACTGTTGATTTAATAACATCTCTTTTTCGGGGAAAAAGTGACATTAAATATACATATCAGTTACATGCCTGGGTGGCGCAGTTGGTTAAGGTCTGACTCTTGATTTCAACTCAGGTTGTGACCTCAGGGTTGTGAGATCGAGCCCCATGTTGGCTCGGTGCTGGGCGTGGGGCCTGCTTGAGATTCTCTCTCTCCCTCCTCCTCTGCCCCTCCCCACCACTCATGCTCACCCTCTCTCTCTCTCTCTGAAAAAAGCAAAAAAGAAGAAGAAGCTGGGTTTTTTGTAGGTTAGTTTCTCAAAGTGAATTTTGAAAAACGCAAAATCCATAGTTTGATATTATGGGATGTTAAGCCAATTTTTAAGAAAAAAATTTTTTTACAAAAGGAAAAGAAGGTCATGATCCTATGAGTTTGAGAAACATTGCATTAAGCAGAATTGTAGAGGTATCTTTACTGCAGGACTTTTCAGGGCCTTTAAAGCCTTATAACCTTTCCCACAGTGATTTCTCCACCTTAGGGAACTTATATCGGGACACACTACAGTCTGGGATACCCAGCATCCCTTGCTAAGAATTGCCTCTTCCTTAGCCACATGATAGCTCAACTAATAAGTCCCTTCTCCTGGACTCTGTACTTGGACCTTTGCGCAAGGAGAGGCAGTCTCTTCCCTAACATGTAAAATTTAGGAGCTCTTAGTACGTTGTATGTTCCAGGATGGCAACTGAGAATGCAGCACGTCCCACACTTATGGGTACTACCCTTTCATAGAGAAACATCTTTAGGCCTGTGCCCCACCATATTCACTCCGTGGAACTGCATTCTTTTGAGTTTCACGATACCCATCCAGACTGTTTTTCTCCTGTAACGAGAATTTCAAATCTAGGCAAAGGCTGGAAATGGTTCCATGGTTTCAACATTGTTGTGGCTGGTATCTCTGTACTTCTCTTGATCTTTCCCTCATGGTCACAGAGTGGCTGCTGATTCTCCAGTCATCCTTTCTTTATCCAAACTTGGCTAATAGAAGGAAGGGTCATGTCTGCTGTGTTTTACTTTTTACCAAGAAAGTTAAAGCTTACCCAGGTCTAGAAATCCTTGCAGCAGAGTTCCATTATTTCTCAGTGGCCAGAATTGGGGCCCTTTTTTCACATTGCAACACCATAGGATAATAGTTTAGAGAAGGCTGTTCTTGAATGATCCTTGATAAGAATTTTTTTTATATTTTTAAAGGGTTCTAAAATAATAATAATAATAATAATAATAATAATAATAATAATAATAAATCATTTGTGATGGAGACCATCTGTATCCTGCAAAACCTAAAACATTCACTATCTGGCCCTTGACAGAAAATGTCTACCAAGCCCTGGCTTAGAGCATGGATTCTAGAGTCAGTCTACCTGGGTTCAAAGCCCAGCTCTGCCACTCACTGGCTGTGTGACCTTGGGCAAGTTACTTGACCACTCAGATTCCTCATCTGCAAAATGGGGTTGCCAACAGCAAGAATTGCTGCAAGAATTTAACTATTGTGTGCAAAGTCTTAGACCAATGCCTGGCGCATGCTAAGGACCATGTAAGTCCTGCCTCATATTGGTGCCCACAGGGGCATCGGGCAGACCAGATGGGGTGAGGCAGAACTTCCGTTGTGTTATATTGATGAAGCTGAAGACTTGGCATGCATGCTTCAAGCTTTGAGGTTGTCTAAGCCAAGCTCTCTTTAGCCCCAGGTGTGTGATGTATGTGTTCTCAACCACACTTGCAGGTGTATCTATATATGTACACAAACACTACAGAGAGATGCAGGTTGGTCTCATGCCAACGGAATGGCAGGTGAATGGCGGCTTGCTCCAGCTGTTCTGTCGCTTGGCCAACACTTGCAACTTCTCAAGCTCTCCTGTCCTGCTGGGACACTGCATGGTTTCTTAGCAAAGTAAGGATGAGCAGCCGTTTCTCAGGAGTGTTCTAGCAAGCCGTTCTCGGCTGGCCTCTGGGTGCAGCGGCTGCCACTGAGTCACCACGCTGCTCTGTCGGTGCCGAGGGGTGCAGAGAGGAAGGTACCAATTCAAGAACCGTCAGGGAAGCCATCCCTTTATTCTCCAAAGTAACTGGGTGTTGAGACCTTTTGAACAGGCATTCCAGAGGACCATTCCAGGACCCCATGGGCCATACTTATTGGTTGGAATTTACCCAAATTGTGTTTGTTACCTTTAAAAAAATCTTTTTTTAAAAATAAATTTAAATAAATATTTAAATAAAATAAAAATTTATTTATTTTAGAGAAAGAGAGAAGTGGGGGGCGGGGTGGGGAGGAGCAGGGAGAGGGACAAGCAGATTCCATGCTGAGCGCAGAGCCCGACTTGGGGCTCAACCTCACAACCCTGAGATCATGACCTGAGCTGAAATCAAGAGTCAGATGCTTAACCGACAGCATCACCCAGGGGCCCCCCAAATCGTGTTATCTTAAAGCCACTTAATCTTTTTTTTTTTTTTAAGATTTTATTTATTTATTTGACAGAGAGAATGAGCACAAGCAGGGGGAGTGGCAGGCAGAGAGAGAGGGAGAAGCAGGCTCCCTGTTGAGCAGGAAGCCTGATGTGGGGCTCGATCTCAGGACCTTGCGATCATCATGACCTGAGCCAAAGGCAGACGCTTAACTGACTGAGCCACCCAGGTGCCCCACCACTTAATCTTCTTAAACTTCAGTTTTCCTCATCTGCAGGATGGGAACAATGACGGTTCTTGTCTCATATGGTTAACGGTGATATTAGAAGAGAATATTAGAAAGCAGGGGTTGGCAAACTACTGCCTACTAGCTGAGAATGAATTTTGCATTTTTAAATGGTTGAAAAAATCAAAAGAAAAATAATATTTCACAACCCAGCAAAGTTCTGTGAAATTCAAATTTCAGTGTCTACAAATAAAGTTTTATAGAAACACAACCAGGCTCATTCTTTTACACATTGTCTCTATGGTATTTTGCTACAACGGTGGAGTTGTTAGCTGTGATAAAGACAGCCTGGCTCACAAAGCTGAAAATATTTACTATCTGGCCTTTTATGCACCATTGAAGAGTGAGAGCATCATGCAAGGGAAGAGAAGCCAGTTAAAGGCGTATTATCCAGGTGGGTCCCTTGGCCCTAATCTCATTGGGCAGTTCTGGGAATTGGGGTAGAATACAGACTTTGTGTTATTGGATCCAAGGAGCAAGATCAGTTGTTGGGGAAGGAGTGCAGCATTGATTTCCTGGTATTTCTGAGAACAGGCATACCATCTTGAATGTAGTGAGGGCTCCAGAAGTAGTAGCTATTAATAAAAAAATGTTAAGACAGACAACTCTGGAAATTGGCAGAGGTTGTCAGTTAAGTCAGACTCTGTGTGACCTTTGGCAAATACTTAACTTCTCTGAACCTCATTAAGACTGTAGTCAGGATTAAATGAGATAATTCTTGGCACCAAGTAAGTGTGCCATAAATTTTAATTACTATTAATACTTATTGGATTGAAATATATTCACCTATTGAGTCAGATTCATAAAACTTTTATGAAAATTGTGTCTGTTTCTTTTAAAATCCCTGAGCATGTAATAAGATTCTGTAATTAAATATTCAGGACATCTACGGGCCAGAGAAGTCAAATATTAATGAGTTAAGGGGGAAAGGAGAACATGGTCTGATGGTGCCATTTTGTGGGAGTGTTACGGAAGTACTTGGATGCCCGTGTCTGAGCATAGAAATGTCCTAATACTTAATTAATTTCCAAGGTCTCTGCCATGGATCTCATTTTTATGGAAGCAAGAAGACTCAGGAAGTTCAGGACACACTGCTAAAAGACCTCTTGGTGTCCTTGAGACTTTTCAAATCACTTGACTTCAACGAACTAATGTCTTGGTGCATGTGGGTGGGCCAGTCCTTGTTAGAGACTGGGGACACAGAGCTAGTTGAGGGGAAGTCGCCACTTTCAAGGCGTTCCTAGTCTGCATGAGATGTTCTTACCATGAACACATCAGCCCAACCAATGCTCTCAAAGATATAAGAGGGAGATTAACTCTGAGTGTGAGAGTCAGCAAAGGTGTCTCCTACTTGGGGACAGGTGTGGGTCTGGAAGGATGAGCCAGATTTTACAGTCGGGAAAGAGGAGAATGGACAATTATTTCCTGCAGAAGGAGGAAACTTGAAAGAATGCTTAGTGACTGCGCTTAGTCCATTAGGAATAAGGCTGGAGCCAGAAAGATGGGGTTGGCGTCATCTTGCGATGGCATCTCCCATCTGTATTTACACTTCACTGTATTAGTAATGGGGAGCCTTTGGATGTTTCAGAGCAGGGCACTAACATGATAAAATGTTCTGTTAAAAATTCTTCTGACCCAAGAATGAAGGATCTTAGATGGGGAAGAGCAGGAAGCAGGAAAGAGACTGTTCCAATTAAAGGGTCCAGATAAGAGGGTGGAGAAGTATTGGAAGAAACAGAAAGGTGGGCACCAGGTGGTCTGAGTCTATGAATAATGAGCTTTTCCTCAGGAGGCAGAAGGGAGAAACAGAGGCAGGGCATGGATGAAATGGCGGATTTGTTGTCTTTTAGTTAGGGCTGTTAGGGCTGTTGCCATGCTCAAGACATCCATCCCCACCCTCCCTAGGGGGACCTGCTGTTCTCTTGTGGAAAGCGTGGCAACTCAATTGTTTGGCTTGGGCTTCTGGTGAGTTTGTGCTTATGAAAGTTACTCACATTTGAACATGGATGGAAGATGGTAATGGAAGGAGGAAACAAACAAATAAATAGCATCAAGGCTAGGAAAAGATAGACTCCTGGGGCACCTGGGTGGCTCAGTCGGTTGAGTGTCCGACTTGATCTCAGCTCAGGTCTTGATCTTATGGGTTGTGAGTTCAAGCCCCGCATTGGGCTCCACGCTGGGCATGGAGCCTAGTTAAAAAAAAAAAAAGACTCCTTTGAAGGGTGGGGAGTCTAATTAAGAGAGCAGGGTGTGACAAAATAAAGAGGTGGCTTCTTTTTATTAAAAATACTGAGGTAAAATTCATACAACGTAAAATCAACGTTAACTGGTTTAAAGTTTGCAATGCCATGGCATTTAGAACATTCGCGATGTTGTGCAACCACCACCTCTGTCTAGTTCCAAGGTATTTCCATCACCCCAGAAGGAAACCTTGCACCCTCATGCCTATCTCCCCTTACCCCGGGCCCTGGCGACCATTAGTCTGCTTTTCATCTCCATGGGTTTGCCGATTCTGGATGTTTCGTATAAATGGAATCATTCAGTACATGGCCCTTTGTGTCTGGCTTCTTTTACTTATCATCATGAACCTCAAAATTGTCATGCTAGGTCATGCCTCTGATAAGGAGACAGGTAGATGTATGTTCTGTTCTCAGGGCATTTGCAACTTGCTGTGTCATTCACTTGGAATGCTTTCTCCTGGCACTTCCTGACTGACTCCCTCACTTCATTTCATACCTGGGCTCAAATATCACCTCTCAGAGAACTCATCACTAGCGGGATTGGGGATGACCCGAAGAACAAAGAAGGCCTCAAGTGGATAGACTTGGACTGTCAGCAAGAGGAAACTCCCCAAGGTCATATCACCGCAAGCCAGCTAATGCTTTGTCAAGCTCCCTTGTCTCTGCTGGTTTTATCTGGTGGCTACTTGTGCACAGAAGGAAACTCCCGAGACCCGAAGATAAAAGATCTCTTGGGGAAGATGGCTTAGGCTGTGTTTTTAAATGTAGGTTTTGTTAATATTTAAATTCAGCAAGGTCAACAGATCAGGAGATGGCTGCCATTGAAAAGTTAGTCTGCTATATTCACAGTTCCCAAGAGAAGGAAAATGCCACACCACAGAGGGCCACCCAGGGAAGCACCAAGGTTGGTTAGGAGGCAGAGAGAATGAGGGGAAAACGTGAGCTGAGTCCTCACTGGGGGGGTTCCTCAGGAAGGAGAGGGTGAGGCAAGGTAAGCAGGTTTAGGATTGGTTAGTGTGAATAATTTTAGCAGGCTCCGGGGTGTAAGGTAAGGGCTGTTCCTTGGTTGTCTGGTGCATGGCCCTGGGGTGATTTGGGCGATGGGGATAGTAACCTGGAATGTGATAGCCCTATGAAGAAGGAAGTTGGTGCTATGGGCCCTGGGTTGGTCAGTTTGCATAGGAAAGTTACGCTCCCAGTTGTCTTCCATCTCCAGGGAAGAGCTAACTCTGGGAGGGGCAGTCCCTCCAGGTCAGCAGGGCCCCGTATACCAAAGCATCAAGATACAGAACATAAAAACACACCATCAATATTGGCTGTTATCTCTTAGGACCACTTGGTACCTTGACTGTTTTTCTTGCCCTATTCCTTCCTCCAAGGAGGGTCATGCCCACCCCCGGGAGTTTGGAGGGAGAAGGGAAATCAACATAGGCAATTCACACTAGCTGATAATGGCTTTTCTCTCCAGCACACCTTCTAACTCCAATGTGGCTTGGTGCAGTGCACCAAAGATGCTTGGTACAGAGATGCTCTCTTCCTGCGTGAGGGCTTTTCAGGGCTCCTGGAACCCTGGGAGCCATTTATTTAGTGTTTCTTCATTTAGGGGAGATTGCTCTTTCACAAACTGCTTCATGGTGGTGGCTATTTCTCTTTCATCTGATTAGTCCTGCTTCTTGGAGACATTCAACACTGTTTTATCCCCCCCTCCCCCACCCCGCCGTCATACCATATGTTCTTCCTTTGAGTCTGTAGTATTTTGTGCTCAGATTCTGGAACTGTGATGTGGCATTTCTCTCCTGACGATTTCCTAGCAGGTGGCTTATCTCAGCAGCTGGTAATGGCAGGGGATGCCGTATTAGGGAGAATCAGGTAATGCCGATCTCTGTGTGTCTGTAGATCCCTCTTTGACTTCCCCTCTGGAACTATTCCCTCTTGTGTTTACTGTCCCTTCACTTCTCACGTGTGTCAGCATCGGCTGTTGCTTAGACATCTGTTCAAAGAATGCTATATCTGTCTGCCTGAGACAGAGATGCTGGGGCTCTCTGCAGAGTCAAATTCATATTTAAAAATAATAATGGAGACATTTACTGAGTCCTACTAGGTGCCAGACATGGTGCTAAGCGTGTTCCATACGTTGCCTAATTTATTCTGCCAACAGCCATTTCAGGTAAGTAAATTATTACCCCATTTTATAGACGAGAAAACCAAGACCAGGAGACTTGCTTAAAGCTGCAGAGATTTGGACCCATATCTATCTGATTCCAGGATTGTATTTACCGCTTGGACCAGATCACGGTATGCATGGGAGGATTCAGACACTTCTGTGTTGGTGATTTGTACATGTCTTTCTTTACCTAATAAAGTTCGGGAACTCCAGAATTCTTAAGCATCACCAGTGAAGAAGCCCAAAATTGTGGGCTCTAGGCAAAAATTTTGAGGAAAGAAAATTTGGCTACAGGGTCTTCATCTTCCTCTAATTTATTCAACTTTTTTTTTTTTTTTTTTTTTTTTTTGAGATGTTCAGTGTCCTGGCCGCTCCTTCTCCTGATGCTAGGGTAAAAGTGAATGAAGCTTTAAGATACTGCTTATAGGAGTATTCACATTTTAACTACATTTGCAACCTCAGTTCAAGAGGTAAAGCTCTGAAGCCGGGTTATGAGGCATTTCCCATTTATTCAACAAGTGTTCACTGAGTGCTTACTTTGTCCAAGGCTCTGAGTACACAGAGGTGCAGAGGAGGTGGCCCTGTTCCTTAAAAGGCTCCCAAGATCGAGATTGAGACAGGTGCAAACACTACCACGACGTTATGAAGAATGCTTTAATGGAGGAACAATCATGGCGCTTGGAAGCCAGGGTGACAGCTGGTGGCTGACACGGAGAGGAGTAAAGACGATAGTCCTGGAAAAGGGACATTTGAGGTGATAAAACACTGAGTGGGCAAAATAAAATCAGGCATTCCAGGTAGAGGGAAGAGCGTGTGTGTCATGGGGACGTGATTTTTTTTTTTTTAATGTGTGTTTCCAGCTTTTGTCACCTTCTCCATCATCACGTTGAAGAGAATTGAGTCCTTGCCTGTCCAGTCACCTCCAGGCTTCTCAGGATGAAAACAATGGAGGAACAGGGAAAGAGAAAGACAGGACTCTAGGTGGCAGGACAGGATTCTTCCTTGAAGCAGAAAGGAAGAGGAGGGGAAAGGAAGTCAGAAGGGTAACAAATAAAGACTAGACAGAGAGTGGGAAGAGGAGAGAAGAAGAATTTTGTAGTACGGAGGTTGGGGAGAGTTCTTTAGCAGGTTGGCATGAGACAGGATCTGGAGATGTTTTGAGGCGAGAGAAATTTGAGGGGAGGAAATGGGTGTTGCAAGAAATCTGGCTGAGGTTTATGACTTGGCTCCCCCATAATGTTCTCAGAGAGACCTAAGTACAGAGTGCAGTTCCTTTTTCATTTGCTTTGGCTGCCAGATTGTGCTTTGCTTTATATGACTCCAGGTGGGACCTGAGCCCCCTGGACCCTCAGAACTTATTTGGCTTACATGTACAAGTACTAAAAGACATTTGGTGACATGGTTCATAGATAGAAAAGGATTTTTGGTTGGTGGTGCATTTCATCATCCTACGCATGTAATGGTCCCCTTCATGAAGGGGAATAATCACACATTTGTTCATTCACTCAACAAATATTTATTGAACACCTGCCATGTGTTTGATCCATTTTAGTCCACGTAGTTTATCATTCTGCATTCTAAAGGGTACCAACAGAGGAAAAGAAGGGATGGGCAGTCTCCAATGCAAGGAGTTACTGTCAGACGGTCTCAGTTTCCTCTGGAATGAGAATTTAAGTTTTGCCTAAACCTCATTGGAAATTCTTTATGCTTCCAGCCCACGCTGCCTCTGTTTAGATTAGGAAAATTGTATCTATTAAGCACTTACTATGTGTCACTGTTTTCTGTATAAAAATATGAAAAATATTTAGTTCTTGTTCTGAAGGAATTTACAGATTAGTGGGGGAGACACAGGAGAACATGTAATTTCAATATAATATGGTAGAAAGAAGGACAAAAGTAGACAGAACAAATTGTGGGAACACAGAGAAAAGGCACTTGGCTTTTCCTGGGTGTTCATGGAAGGCTTCCTGGAGGAAGAGATTCTTGGGCTGAGTATTGAGAGATGTGCAGAAATTGGTCAGGTAACAAAGGTGTGTGTGTGTTTGGGGGGGTCCCTGGCAACAGAATCAGAAAGAGCAAGGTCATGGAAATATCATGTGTGGGGGAGCTCCAAGGAGTTCATTATTCATGTTATTTCATTCAGCATTTATTGAGTGTCTATAATATGACGTTAAAATGTAGTGTATATAATATGACACTAGAATATAGTATCTACAATATGACACTATGATTTAGATTGGGTATTCTTGGTCTTTCAAGGCTATAAGTATAGAGATGAAAATATTTCAAGCAATGTAATGATAATGTAAGTTTTTACAAAGCAAATTTTGTACAGTTTCTTTTTTTGTGTGAGTGAATAACACTGTAATTCATTTATCAAAAGTGGCAAAACGTGTCAACATTCTTCAGTCTTGCCAAATCTTCCTTCCATCCTGTAGGAAATAGTGGGAAGAGACAGAAAGTTACGAGTCTGAATTTCATACCTCCCAATGGGACCTCAGGAAAAGAGCTTTTCCTCCCTGAGCCCCAATTTCCTCTGTAAAATGGAGATAGTAACCCTGCCTATCTCGATAGTTTATGGGCTGGATTAAATGAAAAGTGGATAAAGCAACCTGTAGAAAGACTGGTCCATCATAGGTGCTTGGAAATTAGTATCCATATGGAAAGACTTAGACTTCAGAATCAGACCTGAGTTCTAATTCCAGTCTGAGCCACCTGGTTGTGATGTATCTTTGGGCAAATTGCTTAGCTCCTGAGTCTCCATTTCTTCACTGGCACAATAGGAATAAGACATAAAGCGCCTGGCACATATTTGACTCTTAATAATGGCAGTTACTCAAGTGGCTGTGTGTGAATGGAGTTTTTATTTTTATTTATGTTTTTCTTAGAAGCTGATAGGGTATATTAGGATAGACAAAGCCGAGGCAACAGAGAGTAGTCAGAATGCCTAGTGGCTCCAACACAAGATGATTGTTTCTCATTTACCAGTCCAAGCTGGATGTTTCTGGTTGTCAGATGGCTCACCTCTGCATGGTGATTCAGGGACCCGACTTCCTTTCATCCTGTGCCTTTGCATTACCCCCGAGGGCCCCTTCCTCACAGTATCTAGCTGCATCTATTTGTGAGAATCCATCATACAGCTACACCCAATCACAAGAAAGGATGGGAGAAATAGGCATGCCCAGGAAGAAGAAATGGATTTTGGTGAACAGTTAGCAATCTCTGCCACATTGAGCGTCTTTTTTTTTTTTTTAAAGATTTTATTTATTTATTTGACAGAGAGAGAGACAGCGAGAGCAGGAACACAAGCAGGGGGAGTGGGAGAGGGAGAAGCAGGCTTCCTGCTGAGCAGGGAGCCCGATGTGGGACTTGATCCCAGGACCCTGGGATCACGACCTGAGCCGAAGGCAGATGCTTAACGACTGAGCCACCCAGGCGCCCCACATTGAGCGTCTTTAAAATCAGATTCCCGCCCTGACGTGTGTCCCTGTGGGAACAATGTTTACCTATTCATCACAGCAAATGCTGCTTCTTCAAGGTGAGACTGATTAGGATTTGTAGCTCCTCTTCTTTATCCCCTGTAAGGAGGGTGCAGAGTATGGCAAAGGAGGCGTTTAGAATTCTGGATCTTCCCATTTGATTCAAGAAACCAGTGTTCCAAGATGTCCTCCATTCAAGCCGTGCAATGCTATTGACCAGTAAAAAAAGTTGAGTCTATTGATTTTACTGCTGAGTGTGTGTGTGTGTACAATAGGGGTTGCACACTCAATGCTTATGAGGTCCAGACAGGTAGTATCAATGAGTGAAGTAGGCTGAATGCATACTGTGATGAAATGGAAAGTTCTAGAATGCCACAGTGGGTAGTCATTTCTTAGTGCCAGGCAGAGTTTTGCATTTCGGGGACATGAGGCTGACGTTAGCTTGATTTTCTAGAGAAGTTGGAAATATAGATTTTTATATAAAATCTCCTTACTTTCAAATGCTGGCAACTAACTCAGGTAAAAATAATACTGTGGGTCCAACAAGACAAGTCTGCGGGCTCTTTGTGGGCCCAGGAGCTGGCAGGTAGGGACCACTGACATATATAATGTGAACAGAGGGAACTCTGTGGTCTTATTTGCACAGCTGGCTCGAGGAGGCTAGGATGAGCATTGCTGCTGGATGAAGGTGAGGAAAATTCATTTCTTTCTCTGTCGGGGGTGGGATTTAGCAGAATCACTGTGGGCACCTGATCACAGGGGTTTGTCACTGCGTGTGCCTGAGCCCGTTAAGACGGACATGACTTGGGTTTCTCCTCTTTTGTGTATTTCTTCTTGTTGTTTAGGAAAGTAACCCCTGAGACTGAAAGATTGAAGAGATTTTTTGGAGCAAGGAGAGAATCAACATCCCTTCCCCACCTCCATCAGGAGACACAAAGCAGGGTGGGGGCTTGGTTTTCTCTTTCCTCCCAGGATCTGGTGGTGGGAGGAGGCAACCAGCCATCAGCTCTCTGTGGTTGTTATAGGGCCTCGGGAGGTGGGTTTGCCTGGGTTTTAATTTCCAGGTCTAATTCCACTTCATTCTTGAGCTGCTCAACTGGTAACTGCAGGACATAATTCTCTCTAATTTTCATGAGCCACTTACCTTGAAGGGGGAGTTAAAGAGCTGGTGGAGGGAGAGGTGTGTGCCTGAGCTGAAGGGCTGCCTTGCCTTCCTTGCCCCCTTCACGGATTATTGAATGAGCTCCTGGGAGGTGCTGGGCTTGGTGGCAGGTGCTGGGAGTATGATGGTGCACGTGACCAGCATTGTCTCTGCTCTCAGAGAGCTTCTGCTGTATTTGGAAGGGCAGGTGTTTTTTCAGAAGCTGATATGTATTTTTTTTTTTTTAAGATTTTATTTATTTGAGAGAAAGAGAGAGCGAGAGTGGGGGTGAAGGAGCAGAGGGAGAGGGACAAGCAGATTCCCTGCTGAGCAGGGAACCCAATGCAGGACTCCATCCCAGGACCCTGGGATCACGACCTGAGCCGAAGGCAGACACTTAACCAACGCAACCACCCAGGTGCCCCACTGATATGTGTTTTTAAGAAAACAAAGCAGACAGAATGCAAACAGGGACTGTGAGCAGGGGTGACTTTTGGGTGGCCTAAAGGAATAGTTGACTTGAGAACTGAGGTCTCAAGGGCAAGAAGGAGCCAGCCATTTGAACAAGTTTGGGAACAGTGTTCCAGACAAAGGGAAGGGTATATGCAAAGGATTTGAGGCAGGGACAGAGCTGGTGTGTGCTGGGGATGGAAGAAATGGCAGTGTGGCCAGAGCATATTAAATAATGGGGAAAGCAGTGTATGACGAGGTCGCAGAGACAGGCAGGGGCTAGATCCTGCAGCAAGCTCATGGTTTGGGATCCCGATTCCTTTCTAAGTGTGATGAGTCCCCAGGAAAGGGTTATAATCAGAGGAGTGGCATACTCTGACTTAGGTTTTAAAATGATCATGCTGGCAACTCTTTGGGTAATGAGTTTGCTATGAACTGAATTATGTCTGCTCCCCCACCAATTCATATGTTGAAGCCCTAACCCCCAATGTGATAGTATTGGGCATGGGAGGTTATTAAGTTTAGAGACATCAGGGAACTTGACCAGGTTCACCAGTTAGTTAGTGACCAAGCCAGGAGTTGAGCCCAGGGTGATCTGAGTCCAAATTCAATTCCCTTTTCCTAGTACGTAGCACGCACACCATAGCCTACTGATTAAGAGCCCAGAGAGGGAATCAAATGCCTTAGTCTGGATTCTGGTCTGCTACTCTCTAACTCACACTTAATGTCTCTGTATCGCAGTTTTCTAATCTGTGAAATGGGGTGATAATAGTTCTGACCTCTTAGAATTATAATAAGGACCAAATGAGTCACTCCTTTGAAGCACTTAGAACACTGCCTGGCACATGTAGACCATATAAACATTTGTTAAATAGCAGAAAGGAAAGTAATGTCCAGCTCTAGCAGCCTCTGACCCTTAGGTACTGGAAGGAAATGACAGGATGTTGTTGTGTTGGACACTTGGTAGATCTACCTTTTCGATGTTCTCGGGCCACCCATCAGCCCCTCTGGATTGCCCATGGATTAATTTTGACCACTGAATGCAGCTTCCTCCTCTCTTCCAAGTAGGTGGGTCCCAGGAATAGATGGGAGAGGTCCTGGAACAAAGAAGCAAAATTCAGTGATACTCACATGTGACAATGAATGGAGACAGTTTTAGCTGTTGCAACTGGGGTGCTGTGCACCTGGCATCAAATCGGTAGAGACCAGGGATGCTGCGAAACACCCGAAACACAAGGGCAGCCCCATAACACGGAATGATCTAACCCCCGTGGCCGTAGGTGCAGAGATTGAGAATCCTGACCAAATCTGACCTTGGCTCGATGTTGATAAGGTGGCGGTTCTTAAGATGTATTTGGTCTCTTTTGAGATACAGTCATTAGAAATCAACAAGCTTGAAAAACCCAATGAGCGCTCTCTGCTCCCAGGTGAGGCCATTGGAGATGAGCACCTCTTGGCATTTCTTCTTTTAGCAGGAAATTCTACAGAGGAGAGTTGGTGGGAGTCAAAAATCCATCCGTTCTCATTTTACCAGGCATTTAGGAAAAATAACTTTTCTCCTGCAGAAGAAATTACATGAATTATATTAAAATCGGTGCTAAGGTAATAAAATTACATGCTCAGGACTCTTCTAAAAAATTCTCTGTGTCTGGCAGGGTAATTTGAGTGTGGGGAAGACAATCTCCCCAGCCACTATACTTCCATATAAAGATGGAACAGAGGAAATTGGCTCGACCATGCTCTCGATGCATGTACCATTCTGTGAAAATCCAATTTTTTTTTTTTTTTTTACATCTGCAGATTTAATCACAAGGCAAACTTCTTGAGGCAGATCCACGAGAAAAATAATTCGGGGTTGTTTTAAAAATGTGTAAGAGGCAACTTCAAATCGCCAAATGGATGGTGGTGCCCAAGACAGGGGCAGACACCTTGGAATTGGGCAGAAATGGGCTCTGATGTCATGTGAATCATCCTCATGCTGGGTGCCAGTGCTTTATTGGTTGGAAAGGACGTGTATAGAAATGCACATGTGATGAGAAAAAAGTCTTTAGCTTCTAGTGCGGTAACAATTTTTAGCTCCCAAGGGAGGAAAAAAAAAGCCTTTGCTTTAATGTACGAGAAAACTAAAATGACGGGAGAAAGCGACATCTGTTCTTAAGATTCCCAATAAAGGCTTAGAGGCGAATTGATGCAAGCGATGTACTGGCTAAGGGATGAGGCTGGTGGGGAAGAGGGGGAGCGTGCTCGATGGAGTCCAAAGAGGGCAAACTCTGAAGACGGACATCCCAGCTGGTGTGAACAGGGGGGTTTGAACTTCTCGAATAGTGGATCTCAAGCAGGGGTGGTCGTGCCCTCCCAGGGGTCATGTGGCAGCATCTGGAGACATTTTTGGTGGTCACGTTTGGCCGGAGGGTTCTGTTCATGCGTGAAGACCAGGGGTCCTGCTAAACATCCTACGATGTGCAGGACAGCCCCCACACAAAGACGTATCTGGTCCAAAACATCAAGAGAGCCTAAGGGGAGGAAGTGTTTTAGCACTTCTGTTCCTTCATCTGCAAGATGGGAGTAGATGCTACAGCTCTTCACCCGCTTGTTCTAAGTAGTAAAGATGGCAGTATGTGGGAGGGTGCTTTCTACTGGTGGAGGCTGTCTTCACTGAGTACTGAGATCTCTAGAGCAACCCCGAATTTTATTTCTCTACTTTATCAACCATGGTCACAGAGCTCTTCCTAATATGCAAATCTGACCCTGCCGCTTCTTTCCTTAAAAGCTCTCTGTGGTTTTCCGTGGACTCCCGGAACTGTGGGCTTGTTTCAACCCTGCCCTTCTCCACTGCAGCCTCTGTCAGGAATGCAATATGCTCTCTCCCGCCTCCACGCCTTTGCACCGCTGTTCCCTTTCCTAAACCTGCTCATCACTCTTCCTCACCCAGTCAGCTCCTGCTGGTTCGGATGGCCTCAGCCTCCATGTCACCTCCTCCAGGAAGTCTTCACTTATTGCTTCACAGGAGAGAAGGTGCCTACCATCTGTGCTTCCATGGTGCCTTCATTCTTACCCCATCCCAGAGCTTGTAATCCTGTATTGTAACTGCCTTTTAAAATTTCCCATCTTCTCCCCAGGCTGTGGATATCTTGCTCGCTGGTTGTATTCTCAGTGCGAGTTAAGTACTTGACCACTAGAGTACTGTTGAGTAAATATTTGTTGAGGGAGTGAATGAATAAATGAATCAATGAACTCTTTGAACATAGCTGCTTCCAGCAGAAAATAACTCACTTTGATTTCTCTCTCTTCTCCTTCCATGGGCT
Source organism: Leptonychotes weddellii (assembly GCF_054177405.1). NCBI lineage: Eukaryota > Metazoa > Chordata > Mammalia > Carnivora > Phocidae > Leptonychotes > Leptonychotes weddellii. The sequence goes on from NC_138373.1 coordinate 25,560,153, forward strand.
GCCGTGTTACGGACATGCTCGTGGACAACGGCCCACAGGGAGAAGTTTGTTGAGAAGAGCACAGAAGAAGGTCGAGATACTCTTTAACCTTGACCAATGGCCCTGACATAATACAGAGGAAAGTGTCCTTGCATGGACACAACCTTTCGCCTCTTGAGTGAATTAACTGCTATTTTCCGGGAAGTATATTAGTCAGAAAAAGATGAGAACTTAGTGAGTTGTCAGTAGCTCTGGGACTGTGTGTGTATGTGTGTATTCCAGACGATTTTTCGTCGTGTGTCCATGTGAATTTCACTTTCTCTGCTACGTAACTATGCTCCTGGAGGACAGGACCAACCTCTGCTTTGTCTCGGAGGGCCCTGGCCACTTTAGCGTATCTTGTCAAAGTGCCTAATGAAGGAAGCTTCCAGGTCAATATCTCTGCATAAGGATGTGCAGTGCCCCCCATTTTTTACAAATGAGTAAATTGAATATTCTCCAAGAGGGGAACTGTGTCCATATAGAAAGTTAGCAACAAAACCAGGGCTCAAAAAAAAAAAAAAAAAAAATGGCGTAGCTTCATTGGAGACAAATTATAGAAGCTGCGATGTCTTTAAATTTAGAAAACAAAGTTAGCTCCTGCCAGAATTGCAAGGCAGTTCTGACGTCTTCTGAAAGCCACTTCTCCTATCCAATTTTATTCTTAAAGTAGGAAGCAAAACCTCGCAGGGACACTCTGGTTCGTCCCCCCTTCCATTTATCAGTATTTTTGCCTCTCATTATACCCATGGCCTAGTTTTCTCGGGCTCTTTAGATGTCGATGAGCGTATTACACTAGGTATTGTCCTTGAAACTTTTTGAAGTTCTTTAGGCATTATGAACAAGGTCTTAAACCCCAGCTGAGTGCCACCGACTACTTTGGCTCCGCTCTATTTCCTTAAGAAATCTAAAGGATGGCATTCCCATCTTCCAAAGCAGAAATTGATAAAGAAAGGCCGCCCTCATACTGAGACTTTCCCCCCTTTCTTGGAAGCAGCAGAGAAATTGCTAAAATGGACTTTTATTGTGCAAGATGCCACTGTCTTCAACCAACAGAAAGCAGGCTGGCAGCTTAGGAAGAATGGAGCATGATTTGGGGGAGGCAGGACCCCTGGTGCTGAACCTGGGGGAGGGTGGGAGTGAACGTTCTGCATTATAATTCCGGGCTGCACTGGACAGGGAAGAAGAAACCAGCCAACCAGAGTTTCCTACAGCCGGTGCACACGGCAGAGGGACACTGGATCTCTGGTTACTTATGGGGCTTTTGGAAGGGGACCTGGGTCTGTGTTTTTTCTTCTGCTCTGGGCTTTTACCAACCCAGTGTAAACATGACTAGCGATTCTCAGCAGAGTCCCTTGAAGCTGTTTTGGCATCTTACAGGGTTGGAGGGGAAGATGGAAGGAGTTTAGCTCCAAGCTTTGGAAGCGAGTGTGTTGTGCTGAGGGCTTGCTCCTGAGTGGGTGGAGTGGGTTCATGAAATCTAATTTAAGGAACTCCAAGAAGACCCACTCAAGCCCTAAAATACCACCCCTTCAGCCTTTGAAAATGTCAGCTTTAGTATCCATTCCTACGTGTCCATCACGTCTTTCTACAACTTCCTGTGAGGGGGCAGTACATTAAGTCTGGAATGCTCCCATGAGGGCGGTTTCGTCAGCCAGCTTTTCCTCTTGACTGTATATAGGGGATGTTGGGGAATGGAACCAAGGCCAAGAGATACAGAGAAGTGGCTGTCCCTGCTCGTGGCCACTGGAAGCTCCTTCAGCTGCCTTTGGGTTTCTTTACTATACCAATATGTGTAACCAATGTTGGTCTTTCAACAAGTTGGGGGACAGTGCGAGGTTGCATTCCTTTTGACATTCAACTTGTTAAAAGCGGGGCATCTGAAGCTAGCCAGTGTGGACGCACATCCCAGCTCCACCATTTACAAGCTCTGTGACCTTGGATAATTTACTGAACCCCTTCCACCTCAGACTCCTTCTGTGTAAATGAGAGCACTTACACCATTGGCTTATTTGAATGATGAAGTTAGAAGTACACATAATAAAACACCCTTTCTATTCTAGTGCTTGCACTTATGTGCAAAAAAGTCATTATGACAGTCCAATGATGGGGGGCAAAGGAAAGCGTTTCCAATAGCAAAGCCGGAGCACTTTGAGCAACAAAATAAATTAGTATTGGATTATAATCCCAAGTATAAAATAAATATCCGTGAGTCCACACTACCATAAATTAGTGAGTGAACAGTAAATAAATGGGGAATAGAGACAGATACCCCGTACAGAAGATATCTAAATAGTTTACATAGACACTCTATTCTCAAGGATGCAGGAGCACAGCTGCCCACTCCTTAAGTATGGGTTGCACACAGTGACTTCTTTCCACTAGCTCAGCCAGGTGATCAAGGTTAAAGTCAACAGTGATAAATCATGCTGATAACACTTGCCCTCTATGTGATGGGATAGAAATGGTGTTTATCTCTGTGGTCTTCCTCCCCCAAATCCCAAACCCCAGTCTAATCATGAGAAAAACACCAGACAAGTCCCGAGAGACAGGAATCCTACAAGTTACGTGATCGGTACATCTCAGAACTGTTGCGGTCGCCAAAAACAAGGAATGTCTGAGAAACTGTCAGAGCCAAGAGGAATCTAAGGAGACATTGACTACCTGTGCTATGGTGTCCTAGGACAAAAAAAAAAAGGACACTAGGTAAAAATTAAGGAAATCTGAATAAACCATGGACCTTAGTTAATAATAATGTATCAGTATTAATTCATTCCCTGTAACAGATTACCAAACTAATCGAACATGCTAGTAATAGGGGGCACTGGGTTCAGAGCGTATGGGAATTCTTTGTGTCATCTTCCTAAATTTTCTGTAAATCTAAAAAAGTTCCGAAAATAAAGTATTTTAAAATTTGTTGTCATTATTATTAGTTCTTCTCTGGAGTTCTCTCTCCTGTGAGAATTTTAAAGCTCCCAGGAGGACCTGTTAAGTCCAAGAGATCAGTCCCAGTTGCTACCACCGTTGTGAACCAAGAAGGCCTGTTTTTTTTTGGGTGTGGTTAGTATTGTCCCCACGTGGTACAACTCGGGTGATCTGGCTGGGTTCTGGCTAGATGCTCATCTAGGGGAAGACATATTAACTCTGAAAACGGTAACTGAGCAGCCCAACAGCACCCACAGCCGCTAAGGAAACGCGTTTAGGTAAACCAGCTTCCATTCCAGGCAAAATCGATCATTTTTTTCCCTGTCTGTATACATCCTGGCTGAATTACTCATCACATTGGATTTTCATTATTCATCTTCTCTGCCCATCTGTGGACTCCCCAGTGGAAGAGAGTTTTCTCATTTATCTTTGTACTTCCAGGACTTCAACCTATGCCTAGCACAAATGACTCAAAAATTGATGATTGAGTGGAAGTTTAAACTTGCAATGCTGAAATCCAGTTTGATTGCTTGCACCAAAACGGAAGAGATGGTGGGACAGATTGTATTTTCCAAAGATGCCACAGCAATAGCTCCCCTCCCACTTGCTCTTTCAGTCTGACCTTCACACTCCTCATAGCTTGGGGACGTCTGTGCCCCTTCCACTTGAAATGGGTGGACCTTTGTGACTGCCTTGACCAAGATCAGAGCATGTTGCAGAAGTGATGCGTGTGAGATCATAAAAATTTCACGTACTTCTCTGTCCTGTTCTCTTGGAACGCTCACCCTTGGAACCCAGCTGCCATGTTGTGAGCATGCCCAAGCATGGTTATGGAGAGATACCCATGGAGAGGAAATGAGGTCCTGGCCCACATTCTCAGCTGAGCTTCTAGCTGCCTGCCGGTGAGCATCAACTTGCCAGCCATCTTGGAAGTGGATTCTTCAGCCCCCAGCGCAACGACTCCAGATGATGGCATGTGGAACAGAGATGAGCCCTCCTATCATGCCTTGTCCAATTTGTAGATTCATGATCTAGTCAATGGCTATTGTTGTTTTAAGCCACTATGTTTTAGAGTGTGATACGCAGGAATGAATAACAGGAACAGACGGATAAACAAAATTGTCAGGTGATTTAAAATCAGACTTGTGAGTTATTTTACCTTCCTTCCCATTTCATGCAAAAAGCCTTTTGACACTGGAGTTTATTTTTACCATCAGTGGGATTGACTGAGAGGGATAGAGTCACATTTGGAAGAGAGTAACCACAAGGATCTCAAAAATAATGATTATTGCATTTATCAATCAATTAATTTAGCAATTATTTGAGTACCCGTGTGGGCCAAGCCCCTGGCTAAGTGGTGGGATATGTCAATGACTGAGCCAGACATGGTTCTCTGTCTTCATGAGGCTTAACATTCTAGTGAGGAAACTAAATAAAGGATCAATTATTTTAAATTAACAATTAATTTAATCACTGTGGCTGAAAGAACTGAAGAATATTTATCCTAGAAAACAGCTTCTCCGAGTGTCTACGTGGCTTGGGCTTCCTCATGATATGGTGGCTGGGAGGCTGCTCATTTCATACCAATGCTGATATGTGTGATGTTATTTATTTATTTATATATTTATTTATTTATTTGAGAGAGAGAGAGTGTGAGCAAGGGGAGGGCAGGGGGGAAGGGGAAGAGAAAAATCTCCATGCTGAGCACAGAGCCTGATGTGGGGCGCAGTCTCATGACCTTGAGAGCATGACCTGAGCAGAAACCAAGAGTGGGAGGCTTAACCGACTGAGCCACCCAGGTGCCTCAGTTCTGTGTGTTGCTTTTCTACTCCCCCATCCACAGGTGAGCTCCCAGCAGGATCAGCAATAGGTGACTCTGTCCCCTGGCCAGAGGTGATTGGCTCAAGGGCAGACACCTGACTCAGGTGGAGCCAATCACATTCTTGGATCTGTGGATAAGGCTTGTTTACGGTAGTGCTAGAGATGAATGTCCCGGGACTCTTTCTGAGAAAACTGATCCTGAACCTGCTTGGTTCCTGCATTCTCTGAGGCTGATTCTCCTCATTTTCCTTCCATTTCCCCAACTCTTACTCCTGCCTTTCCTCTTCCTCCTTCCTCCTCCTCCTCCTTGATTTAATCAGATACCCCAGGATCTTTCCAGTTATTTTCCTTTAATGCCAAAGCTTGCCAGAGTTGGTTTTTTTTACTCACAATAAAACCAAACCTTCAACTATTACAAAGTCCAGGAGGGATTATCCCTGTCTTTTAAGACTCCCAAAGGATAGAACTATAAGACCAAGGAACAGAAGACACAGTGGGAGAAATTTCAGCTGAATACATGAAAGAACTTTCTAAGGGCTGGAGACAGACACAGAATGGAGGTAGTGAGCTTCATATCGTTGGAGGTTTCCAAACAAAGGCTGGTCATCCATTTAAATGTAATGTTATCAAGAGGATTTAAGCACATTAATTCAGAGATCCAGCTGGTTAATGATGACGATGATGATGGCAACTAACAGTTTCGTGCACTTCCTGTTTCCCAGGCACCATAATAAGTGTTTTAACAGGCATTATCTCATTTAATCTCACAAGGTCATTCATCTGGTGAGGCAGATTTAAACTCGTACTTGAGAACCCACGAACTATGCTCTTTAGTCTTAGGTGAACCTTATTCCACTCCAGCCCCCAAGGCTCATAAGATTTCAGCTCCTTTTCCCTATCCCAAATCCCAGAAATGGGAAAGCAAAACCCTTGGGTAGTTAGGCCCTGAGTAATACAGAACACTTCACATGAAAAAAAACTCAGGCATCCTAGCTAGACACACTAGATTCAGAAGATGGTAAAAGCAAATGGTCCTCAGAGCACAGTGAGTCCCATACAGGAGGGGCAGCTCACTGAATATATCCGCCCATGTCACTGGCCGTGTGCTTTTCTTCTTCTTTTTTAAAAAAGATTTTATTTATTATTTATTTATTTATTTGAGAGAGAGAAATAGAGAGCATGAGTGAAGGGGGAGGGGCAGAGGAAACGGGAAAAACCGATTCCCTGCTGAGCAGGGAGCCCCACGCGGGGCTGGATCCCAGGACCCTGAGATCTTGATCTGAGCTGAAGGCAGATGCTTAACCGACTGAGCCTCCCAGGTGCCCCTCTTCTTCTTTTCTTTTGTTACACCTTCCAATTTGAACATTTACCTGAATCATTTCTACTCTTTCTTTTTGAGCTCAGCTAGCTTTATGATAATAATTATTGTTGTTTTGTTTATCTTTGCAATGCAGAGCCTCCCTCCCAGTTCTGAATACTGGATATTGCTATTGCTGCTGACAAAGGGTGTGTTTGTGTGGGGGAGAAGATTTGAATTGCCAGTAGTCTGTTTGATGACTGTTTCCCAGAAGCGGGCATGATTAAATTCAGCAGAAGTTTCTTTCAGAAATGTGCCTTAAAAAAAGATCCCCAAACTCTACCTGATCATTTATCATTATTTTAAATCATAAGGAAAATTGAAGGTTCCTATCATTTCCTTAATTGAATAAAGGAGACAGACTTGGAAGGATGCTACTGAATGCTGAACAGACTCCAAGCTCCTAATTAGAGTGTTTACCTGCAGAGTTCCCTTTGCAGAGGTGGCTCAGAGCCCTGCTTCTCTCCCCACCTGTTCCTGACGGGCTTCTGCATGCCTAGCAGGTTAATGCTGAGGCCAACCCAGTGCGTGCTTCTTTAATAGAATACTTAAGCCCATTCCTGTTGTGGAGGGAACAGCAGATCTTCTAAGAATCTCTTGAGCTCTTCTTAAGCCTATTATGTTTCCAAGGAGATGTAGTCCAGCAGAAGGCAAAGGGTGGTTGTTGTCTGGGTTGGGACCTTGTTTACTGAACAGGGTTTGGAAACTTATCTCTTTATTATTCACCTCTACTTCCCAGACTCAGGTGGTGCTTGAGTTTAGGAAGGAATTGTGTGCCTTCCACATATCATGTTTCTGAAACTCCCAGCTTCATGGCCCTCAAAGAAGGGTTTTTAGTAAAGAGAAGTGTGTTAAAATCTTCAGACCTGAGAGTTCTGCTGGCTTGTCATACATACTGGCCCCTTAAACATTGGATGAAGTTTGGGTCCAAGACAGGGGATGGCAAATACATTGGGGGTCCTTGGATGATGCTGATAATAATAGCTAGAGTGTATAAGCCAGGCACTGTGTTGCGGAGGGGGAAACACAGATTAATATTGTGCTTCCCTGTTAACAGAGAAGACAAAACCAGGGGTCTCTCCATCCCTGAACCATCAAGAATCTTCTCTAGCCATAGAGAATAGAATTGTGAATACCACAATTCTGGTTACATTTCCTGTAACCTTAGGGCAACTGTTTTTAGGAATATGGACACCCCTGAAGTAGGGGCAAAAAACCTGATAAATTCCAAGACCCTGGGGATGTATCTTTTTTGTTTTTGTTCACTGTTGATTTTGATGACCTAACTTCAAGTGTCTTCTATAGCACAGGAGTCAGCAAACTTTCTCTGGAAAGGGCCAGATAGCAAATATTTTAGACTTTGTGGGCCTTGTGGTCTTCCTTGCAACTATTTAACTCTGCTCTTATAGCGAGAAAACAGCCATAGGCAATAGGTAAACAAAGAGGCGTGGCTGTGTTTCAATAAAACTTTATTTATAAAAGGAAGCTGTGTTTTGAGGACCATAGTGTTTGCTGGTCCAGAGACGGCACAGAGTAGGTGCTTCATGAGTATTTGTTGAGAAAGTAAATCTAAAGTAGGTCCAATAAATGGAATTGGAGACACAAAACCAATCTTTACAAAAAGCTTTTAACAGTCAATACCTGCTTCTTGTAGACATTTTGGAAAATACTGAATAGTACATAAAGAAAATAAAAATCATGACCAAGGGCGCCTGGGTGGCTCAGTTGGTTGGGCGACTGCCTTCAGCTCAGGCCATGATCCTGGAGTCCTGGGATCGAGTCCCACATCGGGCTCCCTGCTCGGCGGGGGGTCTGCTTCTCCCTCTGACCCTCTTCCTCCTCGTGCTCTCTGTCTCTCATTCTCTCTCTC
>NC_138373.1:25568643-25627917 GCF_054177405.1 Leptonychotes weddellii
GCAGATGACGTACCCGGTCCTGGAGAGGATTAGTCAACAGACTGCATGTGGGGTATGAGATGAAGAGAGATGTCGGGGTGGGGTGGGGTGTGGGGAACGCCAAGGTTTTTGGCCTCAGCAACTGAAGCTGGAGTTGCCACTGAGTGAGATGAGGAAAACTGTTTTGCAGAATGATCAGCACTGCGGGAAAGAAAGCTTGCAGGGAGACAGGGACTCTTCTAGAACATGGGGTCCCTTGGGGACAATACTGGAGACTTCTCTGAGGAGAGTTTTCTCCCCCACAAGTTTCCAGAAGAGAGGTGTGCCCATCCGGGTCTGGGTCTGAGTCTAGCCTGATTGACATAACAACAGTAACAGCTGTGTCCTCCCTGGGGACAATGGTCTGACCTCAGAGGGACTGTGCAGGCGAAAGGACTTATTTTTAGAATATCTCATTTCTCCTCAACGGCAACTGGAATGTCTGCATGAACCACTCTGAGGCTGGATGTGAATGGCTGAATGAAAACCTTTAATTAAGAGTCAAAGACTTTAATCTGCCTATAACTTGGTTTTATTCCTAAATCCTGCAATTTTTTAAAAGAAAAAAAGAAATTGAGAGAGAACACAAAATGCCATCCAGTACAAAGCCATGAACATGTTGAGCCAAAACAGTTGTAGTCTCTTTGGCAATTAAACCCGCCACTCTTTCCGATTGCTGTGAGAAAATGTGTTTTTCTCTCCCCATTTGAACTGCATGCTTGCCAGTTTTGCTGACTCAGCATGGAATATACTCCCTTCACCTGTCCTGCAAACACTCCTGTGCTCAGCTGCCTCGTCCACTTCTTCCCTCCTCTGCCCCCTTCCTCCTGGGTGTCCCCCATGAGCCATCCAACTAAAAACGAGGCTTCGCTTCTTTTTTTGGCCTGTGGAAAATAGGGGGACAAAGTGCACTCAGGTCTTTTTTAAAGATGCAGATTTTCCACGGTTTGTGGGAAGGAGGCAGGTGCTTCTGACAAGGGGGCGGGGAGAGCTTTGTGTTGGAGATGCCAAGGGCTTGACATGATGTGATTGGAAGGGAGGGAGGAAAAAAGCTCTTGAGTTTCTCAGATGTAAATAATGTAAGGTCTGCAAGCACTCACCTTTGGAGCCCTCGGAGCTGTGGGGAGTTTGTGCAGTGGGGTAAACAGAATTGCTGAGACAGGCAGGAGAGAAGCAAGCTTAGTGGCTGGGGCTTGACTCACAGCTTGGAGAACAGCTCATCAACACCACAGAGCTGCTCAGCCAATTGAGGAGAAGCCTTGGGGAGGATGGGGGGTCCCGAGGCATGTGGGGCGGGCTGTGGATGGGGACATCCCCCTTCACGTGAGTTGAAAATTCTCCCTGCTACAAAGAGAATAATTGCAGGGGCAGATGACTGGTATCACGATGAAAGAGAAGGGGGAAAACGTAGCAGTATTCATGTAGGTCTTAGTATATACTAGGTAACCTCGTAGGTTAGTAGTTGGTAAATGTTTTCTGCGCTGGGCCAGACCATAGATATTTTAGGCTCTGTGGCCCATATGGTCCCTGTAGGAACTGCAACTACTCAGTTCTCCTGTCCTGTAAAAATAACCACCCACAGTAAATAAATGAATGGGCGTGGCTGAGTTCCCATAAAACGTTATGGACACTGAAGTTGGGATTTCATTTTTTGTGGGTCATGAAATATTCTCCTTTTGATTCCCCCCTCCCCCCAACTCTTTAAAAATACAGAAATCATTCTGAGCTTGCTGGCTGCACAAAACAGGTGGTGGGCTGTATGCGGCCCTTTACTAGCTTGCTGATCCCCTGTTCTAGATGCTTTGTATGTGTTAACTGTTCTAGTCCTCCTAACTCGAAATAGTCACTTGGACGGATGAGAGCCCAGAGAGAAAAAGTAATTGCCAGTGATTGCTGTTATGGGTTGAATTGTGTCCCCACCTGCCCCAAATTTACACACTAAAGTCCTAACACCCAGTACCTCTGAATGTGACTCTATTTGGAAGCAGTGTTCTTGCAGGTGTAGTTAGTTAAGATGAGGTCATTAGGATGGGTCCTGATCTAATACAGCCGGTGTCCTTATTCAAATGGGGGAAATTTGGACCCAGAGATGCACCCAGGGAGAACACCACGTGAACCTGAAGGCAGTGATCGGGGTGATGCCTCAGTAAGCCAAGGAATGCCAAAGATTGCTGGGAAATCACTAGAAACGAGGCAAGACCCATGGAACAGATTTCTCTTACGCAGCCCCCCCCCGAAGTAGCCAATGTGGTTTGGTTTTGGAGCGAGGGGATAAATTTCTGTTGTTTAATCTGCCCAGGCTGTGGTCCTTAGTTATGGCAGCCCCGGCCAACTGGTTGCACAGCCAGTAATTGGCATGTCTGGGGTTTGGAGACAGTTTGACTTCAGAGGCTGGGTGCTTAACCACTGTGCTGTTCTTTCTGACCATAACTTTATAATAAAAATTAAATCAGGTGTGGCTTTGGAGCCTGACAGAAGGAAGTCAACTTCTGTCTACAATTTCTGTAGGCTGTGTGCCCTTGGGCAAGTTACTCAACCTCTCTGAGCCTTGCTTTCCTCATCTGGCAAGTGTGAATTCCCAGATAGCCATTTGATCAGGATATCTTAACGCAAATGATGTAAAACACATGGCACACAGTAGGTGCTCAGTGGCTGCTAGCTACTTTTGATATTCGCTTAGATATCCTCAGACTGTTTTCTTACAACTTTTCCAGTCTCACCAGATGCTGTTTTGTAGCCTCTCTCCAGGTAGCCCTCCAGTCGGAAGGCCCCTAGTTACCTCGGATTAGGACACACCCCAATGACCTCATCTCAACTAGTTTTATTGGGTAGCGCCTTCATTCCTGATGATTCCATCGGAGGAAGTCATGGAGAGGACGTGACCTCCGGTTGACCGTTGGGCTGGCGGGGGCACCCCGAGGCTTCTCACCCCGCCCCGTCCTTGAAATGTACAAGCTTTCGGACAGTGGAGGCCATTTGCAAGGACCTAGCTGGGAGCGCGTGGGGAGCGGAGATTTGCTTGTCCTGCGGCGCCCAGAACAAGCCTCCGGCGTAAGTCCCTTTGCATCTTAACCTTGACACCTGCCCCTCTGGAGGGGCCTCTCTCTTCGCTCTTGCTCTGCCCTCCGTGCTCAGAGCCAGTTTCTGATTTTCCTCTCTGGAGAGCTCGGGAGGTTTTGAACCCAGCAGGTACCCTGGGCCCATGCCTAGGCAAAGATACTCACTGCTCACCCTTTGGGGGCAATGAAAACCGCCTATTGATTTGATCCGCTCAGTTCACTACTTAGTGTTTGTGATGCAGAGGGGAGGTGAGGGGGCTCAAAAGGAGAGCTTAGAAGCTGTCAGGTCAGCTGTGGCCGCGGAGGTCTGAGAGCGGGAAAGCCTGAGGCCCTGGGTTGCAGAGAGCGCGCCTGGATGTTCCCTAAAAGCTCTTTTTAGTGGGTGCTGTCTTCCACTGCCTGGTCTGTTGTTTATGCTCAGATCAGGGTTCTTGTATCCCCGGACTCCACTGAGGTTCCAATTTGGGTTCTTGAGACCAGATAGGAATTCATTAATTTGAAGGAAGAGAAAGTTCTATGCTCCCATTCCCAGCCACGGATTCCTGGCTGGAATTCTATCAATAGAATCTTTACCAACTGGAAAAGCAGCAGAGAGCAGAACACTGGCAGAACCAGGCTTGGACCCCAGGCAGGTGAGTTTTGATAGGGACCCAGAGTGTAGACAGTGACAGTGGCCGGAACCCAGAGGAAAATGCTAGTGGAATTATGGCCATTGGCGTCAGTCGTAGGAAGAACCTCAGTACCTAACGGGGGAAAGGGCCAGAGAAGAGGAAGAGAGACACGTACGTGGAGGAAAACAGCAACCAGCTTGGCAGAATCTAGACAGAAATCCTGCTTTCGGTCCCACGGCTGCCACTTTGTAGCTGTGTGATCTTGAGGAAATTACTTAGCCTCTCTGAGCCTTAGTGTTCTAATCTTTTCTTTTTTCTAAAGATTTTATTTATTTATCTGACAGAGAGAGACACAGCGAGAGAGAGAGCACAAGCAGGGGGAGTGGGTGAGGGAGAAGCAGGCCTCCCTCGGAGCAGGGAGCCCGATGTGGGGATCGATCCAAGGACCCTGGGATCACGACCTGAGCCGAAGGCAGACGCTTAACCGACTGAGCCACCCAGGCACCCCCTTAGTGTTCTAATCTTTAAAATGGAATTCGTAACAGCTACCTCATAGAGTTGATGTCAGTGTTAAATAAAAATTTAGGGATAATAATACAGATCTTTCAGGGTGGTAAAAAGCCTAGCAGGACACTTGGTTCAAAGTAGGTGCTCAATAAATGGGGGTGAGGAATGCCTTTGGTGCTCTACCCAGATCCACTCGGATCCCATTTTTGTGTGACTCCTGGCTTTGGTCTGTTTCCACTTCCAGCAGCTCATGCTTGCGGCTCTCTCTTGAAGAGACCCATGCTCTTGGGTTAAGGAGCCTGAAAAGGCAAGTACCTGGGAATGTATGTCCCCACAGGGCAGCCTTAAATAACCAAAGACTGGAAGGCCCACTTCACCTGCCATTCCTTGGGACAACTCAGGTGTGACTTACACTTCTGAGTCCCCCTGTGGCATCAGACCAAAGGCCCCTTGGTGGGGTTCTGCCTGGGTTTGCAGGCTTGCTTGATCAAAACTCTCCTACCCTGTCCTGCCTCCCCTCTTACTGGTTTTTCTTGGGCATTCCTTTAAGGGATCCCTTACACATGAGCCCTGCGTCTGGGAAACTCAATTTAAGAGCTGCAACCCTTTTTGTGTTATATGCTAGTCTGAGTTTGGAGCCTCTGGAAAGAAACCAATCAACAAGAGAAGATACCAAAGTCCTTTTTGCGTAAAAAATAAAGGACAGATCTCTAAGCAGAAGACAAAGGCAATGTCCAGAAAGAAATCATTTTTGGGGAGAGATGAGATCAAGGTTCTATCTGGCTTGTAGAACTTGAGCCAGAAGACTGAGTTTGGAGTTTTGATTCAGAGGTTTTTGGCACTCTGAGGAGGGAGTAGGAGAGAAAGAGGGTCATCTGGACTCTATCTACTGTGAAGAAGGGTGGGGCGGATAAGAGGTAGTATTTCCTCCTTGCACGTTGCGTTTTATTCTTCTGTTACCAATCAAAGTAGTGGTTTCAGTTCCAGAAATTGTCCATGAGAAGGGAGAGGTGGATTCACCAGGTATTTATGTGCCATCTACACGATTGCTTTATTGTCCCCCCCCCACCGCCATACATGGAGATACTTATTAAACAAACATTTATAAGCAGATAAGCACAAAACAACCATGTAACCTGTTCTGTGGCTCACACTGCCTTTTACACCTTCATCAAAAATCAATGGACTGTATGTGTGTGGATCTCTCTCTGAACTCTGTTTTCTGCTTCATTGATCAATGCATCTACCCTTTCGTCAATACTACCTGCTATAACTGCTGTGGCCAGGACCTCTAGTACAGTGTTAACGAGGATTGATACCCTTGTCTTGTTCCCGGCTCTAGGAGGAGAGTGCTCAGACTTGAGACTTCCGCCGCTGAGCATGATGTTACCTGTAGGGTAGTTTCTTTATTTAATTTAATTAATTAATTTTTATTAGAGTGTGCACCTGCGCATGCAAGGTGGGAAGGGGGGAGAAGGAGAGCAGAGAGAGAGAGTCTTTTTTTTCTCTCTTTCAAAGATTTTATTGAAATTCCAGTTAGTTCACATATAGTGTCACACGCAGTGTAATATTAGTTTCAGGGGTAGAATTTAGAATTTAGTGATTCATCGGTTGCATACGACACCCAGGGCTCATTACATCAAGTGCCCTCCTTAATGCGCATCACCCAGTTACCCCATCTCCCCATCCACCTCCCCTCCAGCAACCCTCAGTGTGTTTCCCTATATTTAAGTCTCTTAGGGTTTGCCTCCCTCTCTATTGCAGGCAGGCTCCATGCCCAGTGTAGAGCAGGATGCGGGGCTCGAACTCAGGTCCCTGAGATCATGACCTGAGTCGAAATCAAAAGTTGGGCACTTAACTGACGGCACCATCCAGGCGCCCCTGAGGGAATTACCTTTAATTCCTGTCTAGTGGAGAGATCTTATCATGCTTGGACACTGAAGTTTTGGACTGTGTTTCCTGAGTCTGTTGATTGGATCACATGGATCAATCTAACACATAGATTGATTTTTGAAGGCTGAACCAACTTTGTGTTCTCAGGATAAACCTGATTCAGTCATGATGTTTTGTCATTGCTAGATCTCATTTGCTAATGTTTTTGAGGATATTTGCATCCATGTTCATTGGGAACATCAGTCCATAGCTGCACTAGACAATACGGTAATCCCTAGCCTCATGTGCTATATAAATTTAAATACAAACAGATTAAATTATTGCATAAAATTAAAAATTGCTTTCCTCACTTATGGTAGTCCTATTTCAAGGGCTCGAGAGCCACATTGGACAGTGCAGATATTTCCACTATAGCAAGAAGTTCTATTGGACAGCAAACTTTTGATTTCCTTTTGTTTCTTCTTCTTCTTCTTCTTCCTTCTTCTTCTTCCTTCTTCCTTCTTCCTTCTCCTTCTTCTTCCTTCTTCCTTCTTCCTTCTCCTTCTTCCTTCCTTCTTCCTTCTTCCTTCTCCTTCTTCCTTCCTCCTCCTCCTCCCCCCTCCTTCCTCCTCCCTCCTCCCTCTTCCCTCCTCCTTCTTCCTTCTTCCTTCTTCTTCTTGGTAATTTGTTTTTGCCTGCTTTGGTGTTGATATAATGCTTGCCTAAAGAATGAACTGAAAAGTCTTTCCTCCTTTCCTATTTCCTGGAAGAGTCTGCATAGATCTAGATGTAGGGGAATATGATTTACCTTGGGGACTGTTCCGTGTGTACTAGAAAAATCCATGCATTCTCTTGTGGGGTGGTGTGTTATCCATGTCAGCTAGGTCAGGTTGGTTGATAACATTGTTCGAGGCTCATATCCCTACTTGGTTTCTTCCTACCTGTCCTAGCAAGGAGCACTGAGCAGAGTGTTAGTCTCCCCCTGTCCTGTGCATTCATCTATTTCACTTTTATCCATCTTCCCTTCAGATATTTTGAAACTCTTTCCTTATGTATATTGACAGGTAGGAGGGTTGTGTCTTATTGGTAAACTGATCTCTGCATTGTTATGCAACTGTTTCCTGCCCTTCCCCTCCTGCAGAGGGTTTCCATCTGTGCCCTGGGTTCTCTGCCCTGCTCCATCCTCTTGAGGTTTTAGTGCTGTTGGGGAGAAGGATCTGGATGAAGCCTTCTTTGTTCACCCCAGCCGAGCTCTAGGACTGAACCACCAAGGACGGCTCTTTCTAGTATTGTACCCGGCTTCTGATCTTTGTTCCAAGCATCCCCTGGAGGTCTGCAGAGGAGAGCCTATGAATGGTGTAAGCTTCCCTGTCTGTGACTGTTGGGGGCTCAATAAGCTCACGTCAGCACACACTTGGCCTTTAGCACTTTGTTCCAAATTTTAGCTGAATTCTTCTTACCTGCATGGATGGGGCCCGCTGTCTCCTCATGCCAAGCTCTGCCCCAGATGATCCGGGGAGGAGCCTGTCCTTCATTGGCTCTCAGGCCACTGGGTCTCCCTGTTTCCTGGGATGTTGAGATGTGTTTAGTGAAAGTTAAGATTTCAAAGTTTGTCTGCCATTTTTTTTGTCATTGAGTTGGGAATATCGCTCCTTCCAGCTCTCTACGTTCTGGGTGGAAGTGAAACTCTACATGATTGATAATTTAATAGCTTTTTGTTCTAAAAGTGTTTTTGCAAATTCCTAGTAAAAAAGAGGTCATATCAGTATTTGATGAAAAGTATGCTTTAATTAAAAATGGAAAGGATTTTAGCTTTGCGAATGCCAGGACGGATTCATTAGTGCCCTTAAAGGGTGTGTAATTTCTAAACAGTATTTTGCAAGCCAGGTTTTAACCCAGAGAAGGAATTTTCAGAGCTAACTTAATAAGCCACTGGAAATCAGGTTTATTCAAAAAGTGCTGATAAATCTTCCCTGGCATGGTATCTTTTGTTTAACTGCAATTTTGCCATAATGCCATCACTCTGGCCGAAGGTATTGTCCTATTAGGTGGTATCTGCCTGTCCTTTGCCTTGGCAGGTTCTCAGGTATACATTTTTTTTTTTTTTTTACAGAACGCACTCCCTTTCAATAATTAAACCTCATGTTCAGCGTGTTGTTAGGGCATAGAGATCACAGGGAAAAGAGAATTAACATGCAGGCACGGCTCAGAGAGGGTGAGGACTAGGAGTTACAGAGAAGAGTATATTGCTTAATAAGGATAAAAAAAAGAAGCTTTTACTTTATCCAGAGTCATTAAGTAGAGTCAGGGGACATGGAGTGAAGGCAGTGTTTCTAGGAAAGGGTTTCTTTCTATTTCTGGGACTTCTCAGCCACCCACGTCTTAGGGACAGCACCAGGGCCATTGATTAATTTCATTTTTTAAACTTTATTTATTTGAGAGAGAGAATGAGGCAGGGAGGGGCAGAGGGTGAGGGAGAGAGAAACCCCAGCAGACTCCATACTCAGTGTGGAGATCACGACCTGAGCCGAAACCAGGAGGCAGATGCTTAACCGACTGCACCACCCGGGTGCCCCTAATTTAGTTTTTCTTAAGGAATGCTGGCTCTGGGAAAGTCCAGCAGGGTATACCGGAAGGAGCTTTTGGGATGTCTCTGGGGACACCAGTCCCATCGCGCACTATGTGAAATGGTGTCTCTGCCCTGAGGCTGAGTTGAGATAAATGTGGTTGTTAATGCTGGTGTTTCTCCTGTGTGACCTTGGGCAAGTCACTTAATCTCTCAGACCCTCAGTTTACACACCAGCAAAATGGGGCTAATAATCCTTATGTCTTAGTGTTATTTGGTGGATGAAATGATAAGACCCATAAAACACTTGACACGAGGTGTGACACTTAGTAAGTGCCTGATCAGCGACAGTTCCCTTCCCCATCCCCCCTTCTTTTTCAGAGCTGTGCCGTGAAGGGGGCATGAAGCTGGCTGTCCATCAAACCCTGTCCCCTAGCCTCTTGATTTTATGAAAATAGACACTTTTCCATTTGCAATTTTAGGAACCTGGAGGCGTTTTTGTTGAATGGGTTGAATTTTGCCTTGTGCCCTAAAGGTGATTTCATTGTACGGGGTGTGATTTTATAAATGTTTAATAATCATTTCCTTTTTGCAGCTTGGAGGTTGGAGTGGCTCTTCCCTTGGCTTATTGGTGCGGCTCTCTCCCTTGGTGAGTGCTGAGCTCTAGGTCACTGACGCCAGGGATTCCAAAAGGCTTGGGTCTCCCGCTTTAACAGTTTATTAAATTAGCTAAGGTTGTCTGGGTCTGAATCATGGTTTTGCCAGTTCCTAGCTGTCGCGTCCAAAGCGAATTCCTTTTTGTGAGTCTCAGTTTTCTTGGTGACCTCGTGGAAGAGGGTTGCCTTACCCACTTCATAGGGTTGTGATATTCAATGAAATCACACACTTAGACATGTTTCTATGAACAATTTATTGAATACTTACTGTTTACTGGCTCTGGGCTAAGCACCTTATATAGATTGTACAGTTTAATAACCATCCCAACTCTGTAAGATTGGTGATATTATTATTATTATTCCCACTTTACCAGAGAGGAGGCTGGGCTCTGGAGTAGCCAGGCTGTGGTGGTGAGACATGAACCCAGCTCCTAACCCTGTGATTCTACTCCCTTCCAATTCTGTTAGTTTCTGCTTCTCTCCCCAGATGAGGCAATTTAGAAAGAACGATTGGTATTTGGTGACATATTGGTAGATTGTATGCCTAGTATTGCCTTCTGAGAATGTTTTGGGGGCTTTTCAGCTACTCTCAGAGTGCTGAAAGCAGCGCAAATATTTTGGGGGACAACCTCCCAAAATGGTCGCTCTTAACTCCCTGGTATCTTAGGCATTTGAAAGCTTAGGTTTGCAAGTCCTCCTTATGCAGGGGGCAAGGACTCTGGGAGCTGAGCAGACAATAGTACCATGCTTCCCACAGACCAGAGGAAAGATTGATTTTTCAGGGGGCCAGAATGACCAGCAGGAACTCTGTCTGAGGCCTTCCCTCTTTGAAATCATGTCTGAAGTTCATTCTTTAGATCAAGGTTGATAAATGGAGGGGTATGCCCTATATAGGAAAATGACACTGTGGCCTGAATCAGAAGCTTCTGCACTTGGCCTGCAGTCTAGCAAGGAGAGATGACATTTTGTCCTAATTTTTCTTACCATTTTCCATCAGGTTCTAATTAGCACACAGCTGGGACCATAAAGAGCAATGGACAGTTACTGCTCCAGCCTCCGGAAGACGGTCTGCTAGAGAAGGTACCTCGGGAAGGGTTTATCTGCATGGAGCTGACTCCAGGTGTTGTATCTGGAAATGGAATCTCTAAGTGTATTTTTGACAATCTTGAGATTTTTCTCCAAAACCATGTATTGAAGTCGAGTGCTTAGACTCAATATGCTGCCCATTGGCTATAGCCACAGCACCTGATCCACCATTAGCAGGGGAATTTTTTTTTTTTCCCAGATAGAATCATGTGTAGTCTTTCTTGAGTCCCCTTTTGACCTATGTTACCTACGTTACACAGCCAGATTAGTGATGCAGAGATAACTTGAGAATGTTCTTTATATGAAATTCCTTTCTCTGTAAAAAAAAAAAAAATAGTAATCAAGTTGACGACCAAGGCCTTGAGAATCTTAAATAATTGTGGGGTGCCTGGCTGGCCCAGTGGGTAGAGCATGTGATCTTGCTCTCAGGGTTGTAAGTTTGAGTCACACACTGGGTGTAGAGATTCCTTAAAAATAAAAAAAATCATTAAAAACAACAAAAAAAGAACCTTAAGTAATTATACCACCACACAAAGGAGTCGTAGAGCCCTTTCAGAGAGATGGGCCTCCGTAGGATAAAGCACCAACCCTTTTCTGTTTGTCCTTAATATACACTCCTGGCTCTTGTAGACCATTGGTGAAAGATGAGCAGAAATAATAAAATGTCCTTGCAACTCTTTCAAATCTGTAGGCACAAATGGATCACTGCTTATTGTATCCTATTTTAGTCCAGCTATCTCTATATATCCTCTAGAATACTTACAACTCAGAAAAATAGATATTACTTACTCCACTGTATAAATTAGGGAAAGGAGGCTGCAAAGGGGTAAGTAAATAACTTAATATCATGCAGCTTGTCTGTTGTGGAGCCTGGGTCTGGCCTCCATCTGAATGACTCCAAAGCTTCTGCCCATCCTATTCCTCTGTAACCACTAGAGGGTATCATGAAGGAAAAGACCCCATTCTGTTCCTTCAATATTTTATGTACAGTTAAGGATCTGAGACCTAACCATCATAATAAAAGGCTAAATTCACGGAGAACTTACTATGTGTCAGGATCTCTGCTAAACTCTTTATATAGACTTTCTCATTTAATTCTCTCAAAACAACCCCATGAAGTACATAGTACTGCTATTCCAAATTGACAGATGATGTTAGGTAGCTTCCTTCCTACGGTGAGCTTCAAACTCAAAGAGTCTGACTCCAGAGTCCATTCTTTGAACCACCATTACTTCCGAAGACTGCCGATCTGGGACACAGATTGTTCAGAAGACATTTCAGTTGAAGTCAGGCTAAGTAAGAGGTCAGGCCATGTGAATAGAATCAATGGCAGCTGCAGTTAGGGAGTTTGGGGGTCAAGGCAATGATAGGTGGTAAGGTGCCCGTGGCCGCAGAACTTTCAGAACAACGGAGAGCTACCCAGACAGTTGTTCTTATGGTTTGACTAAGTCAGGTAGACCTGTTATCCTTACAGAAGGTTCATGTCCTCTATTCACTCTCTTTATCATTAATTGACCTTCCTTCCTTTCCCGCTTGGCTCAGCTCCTCAGAATTCATGGAATCATTTTCAGTACCGTCAGGAGCTCTTGATGTCTGTGGTTGGGGTGACCAATTGTTTGGAGCTTCCACAGAGATCTAGAACATCCAACATGGTGGTCGGGGATGAGTGGTGATTGGAGAGGGTGGCAGGGTTAGAAGGTAGAATTCTCCACTCTCTTAACCCATTGTCTTCGAATTCAGGTAAGGTTAAAACTAGGGCCAGGGGGAAAGAAAAGATACCAACTTCTGGTTTTAAAATCACTATGATGGTAGATAATGGGGATACATTTTCCAGCATAGGGAATATCCTTAATACTAGGTAACAATTCTGTATGGTGACAGATGGTAGCTGGATTTACTGTGGTGATCACTTTAAACTGTATATAAATGTTCAATCACTATATCGTACACCTGAAATTAATATAATATTGTATGTTAACTACCCGACAAATTAACAAAAGCTTCTAAAGTTCAAACCAAACCAAACCAGAACAAAAACCTAGGGCCATGGTCTTGACAATGTGAACAGTTAAAACAGTTCAGTTGAAGGATGCAGGCAGTTTCACAAGGATGCTAATGATTAATTGCCAAATGGAAGGTACAGTCAAATGCCACTGGAGGATGAAAAATCATTGTAAGCTGGAGTGGTCTCAAAAGGCAATTAAAGAATGTATTTGGATAAGCGGAGATAAGGGGTATTTCACGAAAAAGTAAAGAACACATAGAAAATTGCAGAGGGTAGGGAGCTATAAAATGCCTAGAATAACAGAATAAACAGGCTGGGTCTTTTTTTGTTTCCTGGAGACTGTGTCTCATCTTTGTGTGTGATCAAATTTGATTCCTATTTTTATGTATATATGCAAAATGTGATCAAAATGGAGAAACATCAGATATGGCTTTCAGGCCATTGGGGCGCTGATCTGGATACACAAGGGCTCATGCACCTCTTTAGCCAGACAGCTCTATTAACACTGGATTTCTGCTACAGTTATAAAGCATCACTGGAGATGAGCTGTGCAGTAACATTTCTCCCCAAGCAACTAGGGGGTCCAGGGAAGCTGGATTGTCATTGGTTGGAAACAAATGACAATGATCCCTTGAGGTGTAATGTGCAGAAAAAATACAATCCTATTATAAGGCTATCATTGTAAAGGTTTCTTCTTGTTCCCAGCTCAGACAGAGGAGGGAGACAAGGTACCATGTTAACAGGACTGAGATTTCACCCAGAGTGCAGAAAGATCAGCAGATCCCTGCCATTTCTGGAAAAACCACCTTTGGGGGTTGGATCAAATTAAATGCTTTAGGGAATGAATGATTTGATTTTCAAGAGAAGGAATCGAGTTGAACAACCAAAGCCCCACTTCTGATGGATCTGGCAAGCCTTGGTGATGACATTTAATTCGCCCATTCTTTGAAGAGACCACGAACTCTGTTGTGTGGTAGAGAGGGTTCCCAAGTGGAATTCTGGGGTTCTGACCATTTTTAGGGATCCCTTGGCTGGTGAGGGATGCAGGTAATGAGGAAAGGGGATCATATGTTTTTCTTTGGTTTTATGTGATGTGTGCTGGGAAACAGACGGTTCTGTCCATTCAATCTGGGTCACTGGGAAGTGTGTGAGTGTATCTGTGCATGTGAATATACAGACGTTGGTACCTAGATTGGCGAGTATTAAGATATTCACCCCTGGCCAAGTAGTCATCCCGATTATTCCCATGCCTGCTGCCTTCTACTCAGTAAAGCAACAGAGTGGTATAGAGGAAAGCGTAGGAGCTTTAGCATTGGGGAGATCTGGGTTCACATCCCAACTCAGCCCACTTTCTAGCAGTGTGAACTTGGGCAAGTTACTTAACCTCTCTGAGCCTAATTTTTCTTATCTGTTCAATAGGGACACGAATCACTAATCCTCTCTGCAAAGCCCTTAGAAAGGTGCCTGACATATATGAAGTGCTGAACAAATGTTCATGTTCATCACGTTTTCCCACATTACGATTTAAGCAGTTATGTCCTTGCTTCCTGGGTGAGATGGACACGTCTTGCTATTGTCTTCCAGTATCTTTTTCCTCCTGTTAATATCACTTTGATTTTCCTTAAAAGAAATTACCTGTTCCCCCTTTTTGGTTCATGTGGTTTGGGTCGAGAGCTTTCCTTGCTGTAGAGGTAGACACTCCTTCATCAGTCATGGGATTCCATTTCTTGCCCACGACGATCGGTGCAGGGATGGACATGTGACCTAAAATGGGCCAGTGAGACTAGAGAGCCCAGTACGTTCCTGGATCTTTCCGAAAGGAAAAACTCTGTTTCTCTGATGGTTGCTAGGAATGCATTAGATAGTTCTTCAAAAAGTTACACATAGAATTGCTACATGGGGGCGCCTGGGTGGCTCAGATGGTTAAGCGTCTGCCTTCGGCTCAGGTCATGATCCCAGGGTCCTGGGATCGAGTCCCGCATCAGGCTCCCTGCTGGGTGGGGAGCCTGCTTCTTCCTCTGCCTCTGCCTCTCTCTCTCTCTCTCTCTGACTCTCATGAATAAATAAATAAAACATTAAAAAAAAAAAAAAGAATTGCTACATGACCCATCCGTTCCACTCCCAGGTGTATACCAAAGAGAATTAAACAGGTATTCAAACAAAAACTTACGCATGAACGTTCATAGCAGCACTATTCACGATAGCCCAGAGGGGAAAACAACTCAGATGTCCATCAACTGAGGAAAGGATAAGGAAAATGTGATCTATCCATATGATGAAATGTTATTCACCCATAAAAGAATGAAGTACTGATGCGTGCCGCACCGTGGATGAACCTCGAAAATATTTAGTGACAAATTTGGATGAACCCACTTCCTGCTGAGGAAAAAAAAACTCTGATTAAACTCTTAAAACACGGGGAAGGAAATTATTTCCAGGGTCACACAGCCCCACTCTCCCCACAAAAAGAAAGGCAAGATGCTCATTGCATCTTGAGCAATGAGCCCGTTGAACGAGACGCAGCTCAGATGCTCTTTTTCCGGAAAGACTTCAAAGTTAAACTTAGTCATTCCCTGCCTTAGGGAGTAATATTTTTATTTTTGTAAATGTCTGTTTCCCCTATGGGATGTGAGGTCTGCTGGTGGCCGAGACCGTGTCTTGCTCTTATTTATATCCCTCCCCTGTGGAGCCTGCTACTGTGCCTTCCACATGTCATGTTTGCTCAATGAATGCTTAATTTGAGGGGAAAAGTTGGTCATAACTGTGTGCCAGAGTTATATAAAATTGCCTTTTATATCTAGTTTTGTTTAGCACTTAGTGTGAATCTTTAAAGTTTTAAAGTGTGCACTTAACATAAGGTAGAGCTGTATGTATATGTACCTAGACCTACAGCTACATTTATATCCGCACCTACACCTGCATCTGTATTTGCATGTACATCCAAGTCTATGTCCAAATCTACACCGTACCATCTGTCCATGTCAGGGTGGTGCTACGTGAGGGAAACAAATCCTTCCTTAGATTCTTCCTGTCTGTGAAACCCTCGATACCGCTGAACTTGACCCACATTGAATATACAATGATTCAAAAATCATTGAATATACTATCCTGCAAATCCCAGAGGTCACTAAATTATGGTAATACCTCCCGCAGTGGAAACTTCCATTGTCATCTTCAACTATAATAATAATGATAATAAAGATAGTATCAACTCCCAGTTATCAAGCATTTCCTTCGAGCCAGGATCTCTAAGTTCTTCCCCAACATAATTTTGTTCAGCCCATGCAATAGCCCTCTGAGCCAGGCTCTGTGGTCATCCTCATTCTACCGATAACAGGAGGCTGAGGGGCGGTTCAGCAACGTGCCCAAGGTCGCATGTTCCAGCTCAAGGCAGAAGTAGGGTTTCAGCCCCTCTGACCTCTCGCCCCATGTTCCTGGCCAGCACCCCCAAGTTACACCCATTTCCAATTTTACTTTTTTTCTTGCCTTGCCCTTTTATGTCAGCTGGTTCCCCGATCCTATGACAATTGCCAAATGGGAAATTCTGCTGGAGGTGGGCAGTTTGCTTTCCTTCGCACCTCTTGCCCTGTACCACCTGCCTCCTGAGAACAGTGTCTGTGGGGTCTTCATGGTGCCGGAACGACCTCTCTTCATGCACATGTCTCTCTGATACCCTGTCGTTCTAGAAGGGGCTCAGTTTTGGGCAATTCTGATTTGGTAACTTCATGAACCCTGAGGGGGTGGGAGTGGTCCTGAGTTCTTGTCCTTGTCACTCCCCGTTATGCATGGCGATGTGCATGCTGGAACCCCTGCCCCCCATTCTGTGGGGACGACATGGGAGATGACACAGATGGGACAGAACCTTCTTCTCTTCAGAATCCATTGCCAGGCACCACCATCTGTCATCATCATGGTGGCTGTCTCAAATACAGAAGCCCATTTTCCTTTAGAAACCAGGCTCAGTATCCCGATCCTCACATTTCTGAGCTCTTGTCGGCGGGGGAGGGGATGGGGGGGTGGTGGTGCAGGGAGAGGAACTGAGTGAAGCACCTGGGCCATTCCATGCTGATCTGGCTCTGGATGCATCCCTTGCTCTCCCCCTGCAGACGGTGGTCCTTCAGGGCTCCAAATGAGCAAGTTATATTGAGTTTGGCCAATGGGGTCGCCAGCAGGAGACTGGGTGGTGGGAGGGAGGAAAGGACAAGCCTTGGTATTTCATCGTCTCTTTATCTCCCCTGGCAGCTCTGCGGTGGCCATGTCTCCTCTGTGGCTCCAGATCCCATGGGACAGGCCCAGCTTTTGCTCTGGGCTCCAGTAACCCCCGTTGTCCCTTTGTCCCTTGTCCTAGGTGTTGTAGTAGATTCTTGCTGTCTACTCCTCTCTGGCAGGAGACCAGGGCTAGGATGAAACCAGTGAGGCTGAGTTACATGTATGTGGGGCCGGATCCTGTCTTTATTTTAAAAACTGATTTTTTTCATCACGTATTTTTTTTTTTTGTCTGCATCAATCTAGGCCTTTCAAGGTATTACATTAAGGTAGGATTGCCTCAATGTCTCGTTTGGCATCTTGGTCCTTTGCTGTCTGTAGAGCCAATTCCCTGCAATGAAATCCTGCTGTTTGAAGTACTCACAGTGTTTGTCTTCCTGCTTCGGTACTGACAGCGAGCGCCTCCCACAGGTTCTGCTTTACATATCTCTGTGAGGTAGGGATTACTATCCCATTCATTTTATATATGAGGAAAGATGCCCAGAAACCTTCACTAACCGACCAGTGTCCTTGAGCTCTGATGGGACAGAAATAGATCTTGAACCCAGGTCTTTGGGACTACAGAGTCTTCACTCTTTTTTTTTTTTTTTTAAAGATTTTATTTATTTGACAGAGAGAGAGAGAGAGTGCGAGAGAGGGAACACAAGCAGGGGGAGTGGGAGAAGGAGAAGCAGGCTTCCTGCGGAGCAGGGAGCCCGATGCGGGGCTTGATCCCAGGACCCTGGGATCATGACCTGAGCCAAAGGCAGACGCTTAACGACTGAGCCACCTAGGCGCCCCCAGAGTCTTCACTCTTAACCATTAAGCTCTGAGGTTTTATTATATATAATTTCAAAGGACTCATCTAAGAACAGAAATCCCTTTTGATAAGGAGGAAACCTTTTGATTATGGAGACGTCTCTTAAGAAAGGAGTCTATCTGGGCTCTTTCAAACTTGAAATTTATATGCAGAGAATATAAGCATGTGAGGATGGGTGATATTGGGATGAAGCTGGGCAGGTTTATATTCTTCTCTGAGCTGATTTGTTTCTGGAAATCCCCAGAAAATATCACTTGTCTCATTTTCCTTCAATCCTTTTGTCTGAGTTTGAGCTGAGAAGGTTTTTTTTTTTTTTCCTTTGTAAATTCTCTTGATTTTGGTTATATAACAGGGCCAGGCAATTGCCTTTGCTGAACAAAAGTCTCAAATGAATAGATATCAACGGTAATACCAGTAATTAACAGTTTCTCTCGGCACTGCATGTCTGAAACTGCTTTTATTGATTTATTTTGACTCTGTTCCATATAGGACAATTTTTCAGCTCACACAAACATATGCTTATCTCCTGGTTTTGCGCATTCTGGGCCCTATTTCCAGAGACTCTTAATTCCTCAGGACAGCTCCGACCAGGGAGCAAATAAAACAGGGCTAAGGCACCTCAGTTGTAACCCTGAAGGGGTATCAGTGAGCACAAAGGATGGAGGACCTCTTAGCTTTGGGGTTTGACTTTCTGTATTTCCCTTCTGATCTGATTTCATTGGAACTTGGAATTTGTGGAATTGTGTGTGGGGAGAGGAAAGGAGAATGGGAGGGGCATCATCCAGGCAAAAAAGATAAGAGAGAAAGAAAAGTGGAAGAGGGACAACTTGTCACCAAGTTTTCCCTGACTCTGTAGCTCTGCTTCCCTGCGATCAGTCCCACTGATGGAATTTTCTTTTCCTCAATGAAGGGAAAAAATGCAGAGTATTAAAAGGGCAAGTTGTTTGGAAAGTCGAAGGGATTTTCACCCGAGGATTGAGCCCTTTTATTCTTTGATAAAGAAACCTCAGATGAGGGGCACCTGGGTGGCGCAGTTGGTTAAGGTCCCACTCTTGATTTTGGCTCAGGTTGTGACCTCAGGGTCGTGAGATCGAGCCCCACTTCTATTAGCACAGAGTCTGCTTGGGACTCTCTCCCTCTCCCTCTGCCCTTCCCCACCACTCCCCTCAAATAAATAAATAAATCTTAAAAAACAAAAAGAAACCTCAGATGATACACACAGAAGCAAAGAAGGAAGAGGAAGTTGGGGAGGAAACTCATTTTATGTATTTCCAAACATTCTGGTGCTGTGTGCAGACACATCCCCACCCCCTCTGTTTTACACATACACATATGTGCGGGCGTGCGCACGCATACACACACACACACACACACACACACACACACTATAGTTGAGATCCCATGGAACCTACCTACTAAACATATTATTCTGTGTCTTGTTTTTCAGATTAGTGTTGTATCGTGAACCCATTTGCATGTCAATAATTATACCTATGTACCACCATTTTTCATGGCCAAATAATATTCCACTGGATGGCTGTATACAACGTATTTAGCCAGTCACCTAGTGTTGGATATTTAATTTGTTTCTTTTCTTTGCTGGTCTGTTTGACTTTGCAGATCTCCTTCTCTCCCTCCCCCTTTCTTCCTTCCTCCCTCTCTCCATCCTTCCTGTGTAACCATTATGAAATAAATGCCCTTGATCTTTTTGTGTTAATCTGAAGCATTTGCTTAGGACAGATTCTTAGGGGTTGATCATTGGGTCAGAGGATGGCCCTCTTTTTAGGCTTCTGATATGTTCACTACTCTGTCCTCTGAGAAGATTGTACTGATGCATACAAGAAAGATTGCAGTCTGAGCCCCAGGACTGTACCATCCAGTAAGGCCTTTTTGTAGTGTTTGCACTAAGAACTCTAGGATGGATATAAGTTAATAGGGCAAGGGTGAGGGATGGTGGTGATGGTGGTAGACGTTGCTGGCTGTGGAACCCACCTGAGCAAAGAGCACTTGGCGAAAGAGAGTAAGAGACCTTCAAAGAAGCCAAGTGAGCACAAAGAATGAGAAGGGGTATATTATTCAAGGTTCTCCAGAGAAACAGAACCACGAGTCTATCTATGTCTACCTACCTGTATCTATGTGAATCTGTCTAGGGAGACTGATTATAAGGAATTGGCTCATGCAGTTATAGAGACTTGCCAGTCCCAAGATGGCAGTCAACAAGCTGGAGACCCAGGAGAGCCAGTTTCAGTCCACGTTCAGAGGTAGGAAACTAAACTTATGTCCTAGCCCGAGTAAGCCAGGCAGGAGGGGTTCCTTCTTACTCAGGGGCAGGCCAGCCTTTTTATTCTATTCAGGTCTTCAACTGATTAGATGAGGCCCGCCCACAGTAGGGAGAGCAATTTGCGGGACTCAGTCTACAAATTCATATATTAATCTCATTCAAAAAACACTCTCACAGACACACCCAGAATACTATTTGACCAAATATCTGGGCCTATTGTGGCCCACTCAAGTTGACCCATAAAATCGACCCTCTCAGGGGGAGAGGAGGTTTGAGAAGTGAGCAGTGGGGGAGGACACGTGGGTGGAAGGAGAAAGGGACCATATGAGGCCTTGTGGACCACATACAGGGTTTTGGTTTTAATCTTAAGAGGGTCTTCCCCACCCCCCCCGAGAGGGTTTACTGAGACCACTTCCCAGATAAAGAACTTACACTTAACTCCTGTCTTGGAATCTGCTTGGCGGTGGCGAAGGTGGGGGGTGGGGGGGACCCAGCCTAAGGCAGGGGTGCTCCTGGCTCCTTCCATCAGATTCCTGCACAGTTTTACTGCTGCTTTTGGAGCTTAGCAGCCACTGAGGCTCTGCCATTGGAGGTTTTTGTGATGAACTTGGGGCTAAGGCTCTCACCATCCATTTCCTGCTCCCACTCACAACCACAGAGCCGGGGTCCGGGCAGGGCCTCCGTGGGCAGGGTGCATAAGCCTCGCCTGTGATGTATTTCTGCTCGAGGCAGGATTTGATGGTGGTACTCACCAGCATGCCGGCCACAGTGCCCATACCACGCATGGGGCTGAAGGTTTAATCGCTAGCCCCTGCCTGCCATCTCCTCGCCTCCGTCACCTCTGCTACCCTGTGGATCCCTATGGCAGCATCAATAATTCATATGATAACCAACAGCACCAGGATTCTGGCGTGCTTTCCAACAATCAGCCGGATTCTGGCTTCCTTCCTGCCTTCTGGGTCAGGGATGGTGTTCTGTTTTCCTGAACCGCAGGTGGTGTCAGGTGAAGAATTACCCTTGGGCTGGACACTTGCTGTCGTTTCCCAAGGACGTAGTGCTGGGGATGTGAATTAAATGCTCATAATTAGAAGGCGCCTTTCTGCCAGGTTTCTTTAGGGAAAATTTCCTCCTCGCTCTCTCTGATATTCCCATGGTGACGAGGAGGGGGAAATTCATATCTGGCAGCAGGCAGTGGTATCAGAAATAATGGCTTGAGGCACCAGGAAAATGTAATCAATATTTACCTGCTGAGAGGTCCCATGATGGGAAAGAAATTATCTCTCGTCTCCACTGCATACGTCCCATTTTGGTGTCCTGCTTTCTTTGTGTATTTGGCAGAAGGGAATATCTTGGTTTTTCAGGGAGAGAGAGAAAAACAAAACAAAACAAAACAAACCCATGAAGCCATTACATCATCAGCCTATATAAGATAACCCATTACTGAGGGACAGGGAACTTCAAATACCCAAGCAGGTCTGCTGGTTATCTGCCTGGCTTCTAGCATTTGTGTGCAAACAGTTCTGTATGGATTTACTTTTTCTTCCTCCCTTCGACCCCTTCCTTGCCCACAACAAATAACAATTGATGACAATTTTTTCATTATCTGTGTCACCTCCCTGGAGGTGTCCTGGAGGAAAAAGAAAACATAGGTGGATTGATAATGTTTCCCTGGACTGTTTTATCATAGATCTGGAGATGTGAGCATCGAGCTCTCCCGACAACCCCAGTGAGTAGCATCTACGTGATTTTATTTTTCCTGGGGCAGAAGTGCACTGGTCTGAGTTTCTGGTTGCAAATAAAACAAGAGAATGGATGCTAGTGAAATTAAGTAGAAATGGATCTGTGTTTTGAAAGATAAATTGGAAGCAAGGAAACAAGGCTTGGCCTCAGGACCAGCCAGCCTGGGGTGTCCCCGCTGATGTGGTTGCCCCTGGTTACGTCATTCTGTAACAGCACTACAAAACCGGCCTCAGCTACATGAGTGTCTCTGAAGATCGATGGCTTTGCACCCTCTGGTCAGAGTCATGTTCCGGAGGGGGCACCTACCAGCTGAGCTTCATCATGCCGGCTACCCAGCTGGGTAGTGTATCAGGGACAAGTACACCATCCCTTTCACCTCTGTAGGGGAGTCTCTGAAAGGACAACCTTTTCTGTTACTCACCCCTTCTCCTTCCTCCCAGCACTCCCTCCCCCTCTCCCCCTTAATTTTCTTCCATAGCTTTTGTACCATCCAACATGCAATTTACTTATAGAGTGTTTATTGTCTGCTAGAATCTGAGCTCCTACTAGAATCTAGGGCTAGAGTCTGAGTCCTCGAGAGCAGGGATTTCGGTCTCCTTTGTTCATTGCTAAATCTACAGTTCCTGGAATAGTGCCTGACATACGATAGGCACTTAATAAATGTAAGATGAATGAATGAATGAATGAATGAATGAATGAATGAAATGGGAGGGATGGTTTGAATGCTGGACTGCTCCAGAGGATAAACATCGTCACAAGAAATATTTTGCATTCACAATAAGAGAAATGATCCCTTTCCAGAAAGTAGCTCTTTGTTTTTAGCAAGATGAGGTAGTGTACAACTCATGCACTGTGGAGAAAAGTGTGCATTTTTCCCCTTTAGATTTTCTGCTATGCAAAGTTGAGATTTTTAGCCAGGGTCCATTGACCTCTGTTTGTCTCTAAAGTGAGTCGTAGAGGCCTCAGCAAGGATCCTGGAGCAGGGCAGAGTTACAGACAGGCTCTCTTCTTACTCTGGGCAGAGAGTAAATGGGGAGTCTAGCCCCTCCGCTAAAATCTTTGGAGAGATGGCACCACTTGGCATGGGGCCTTCAAGATGGCAGCATCATGGGAGAGGAAGTGCAGGCCTAGCTGTCCAAGCTTCCCAGCCTTGATGACCTGCTTACAGAAGGACATTTATTGAGCACCTCCTGGGTACTGGCCACTCGTCTAAGCACCATGCATGTTCTGACCCCTGAATCCCCCATACCATTAGCCCCATATAGCGGCTGGGAGACTGGAGCACATTTGAGATGCATGTGAGCTGTGCCGCATCGCAGGGACCTCCTCCCCTCCCACTTTCAGAGTCCTGGAGAGGAACCCGGCTGCAACACTGCACCAGGCTAACCTCTCCTGAGGACAAGGAAGGAAGTGTCTGTCTGAGAAGGCCCCTTTTCCCTGCACTCATCTGCCCTGAGGAGGTTGTGCTGACAGGGATTTGGCCCAATGGACTATCTGCATTTGATGGTGTGGGGCATGCAATCATAAGATGTACAGAAGAGAGCAAGTTGTGTTAGAAGGTTCTAGAACTGTCTATGACCACCGTATAGAGATAATTTTTCCCTGCATTTACACAGGGGCTATTGAAGTTCATACCCTGCTTCTGCCCCTTGTTCGCTGCCACAAAGGAAGCACCTCAAACATTGGCTACTGTTGTCTTTAACACATGGGATTTTAGGGAAGACGACATTTTTTTCTTGACATGACATGGTGCTAATGAAGCCACAATTGATTTTCTCTACAGTGGTGTAGTCACTGCAATCAAATGAACACAAACTCAAAATGTGCCTTTATTCTGGGACCAAGGAATTAATTAGGTGTGACCTGGAGAAGGATGAAGATATGGGAAGCCAGATAAGGTTCAAGATGCCCAGTTAAATTTGAATTGTAGATAAACAATCAATGAATAATTTTTAAAATATAAGTCTGTCTCATGTACTATTTGGAACATACTTATACTAAGAATTACTCATTGTTTATCTGAAATTAAAATTTTACTGGGTGTCCTGTGCTTTCATTTGCCAATTCTTGCAATCCTAAGAAGGACACGAGTATTTCTTTGTCTCTGGCTCTTCCTGGCTTCAGATTAGCCTCTTTCTCCCTGCGTCCTGCTTAAATGTGAAATCAGAAGTCATAAGAGCCTCAACAAAATGACAAGAATTTTAAGGGCCTAATGCATTAATTCATCCTTGACAGGAGATCTACCCAATCTACATAGGTTCACTGATTTGAAACAGCAGTATTTTCCTATTTTCTACCCTCACTCCATTCCCCACCAAGAACCAGGATGGACCAGGAAACAATTCTTCCCATTCTTGGGGTGTTTGAGGGAAAATGTCTTCTTTGTGTGAAGGGTGGGGATGTAAGGCCTGAAGGTAGGTGTACAGTGGTTAATTCCAGTCTCCCTGTACTCAGTGCTGATTTCTTTACTAGTCATGAACAGACAGGGGTGCCTAGGTGGCGCAGTAGGTTAAACGTGGGACTCTTGATTTCAGCTCAGGTGGTGATCTCAGGGTTGTGAGATCGAGTCCATGTTCAGCTCCACACTCAGGGGGGAGTGTGCTTGAGATTCTCTCTTTCCCTCTGCCCCTCCCCTGCCACGTGCTCACGCGCTCTCTCTCTCAAAATAAATAAATCTTCAAAAAAAAAAACAAAACAGTCATGAGCAGACAGGTGCAGCTAACAACATTGAGGAGAGACACGCCCCCAATCTAGGCGATTAAGGCACTCTTTCTCATTTCCACGATCTAATTTGAGATGTTCTTGATTTTAATTTCTGCTAATCATCAACTAGCAGTGGTACCAAACATTTTAATGCTTAAAACCTTTGCCCCCACCTCGCAGACTCTCTCAAGGCAGTTTATGGTGTCTCCGTATGCCCTTGATCATTGGAAGGGAAATCTCTGTTACAAGAGACCTGCAGTGAATCCTCACACACAAATGGAAATTCCTTTTGTAATGCAAATTGCTCTTCTCCATTTTATCAATTGTGTAAATTTTGCAGCTTTTGTACATGGATTTTTTAATTTTTTATTTATTTTTATTACTATTTTTTAAAGATTTTCTTTATTTGAGAGAGAGTGAGCAAGCGAGTGAGTGTGAAGGGGGGAAAGGGCAGAGAGAGAGAGAGAGAGAGGGAGAGAGAGAATCCCAAGCAGACTCTGTGCTGAGCACAGAGCCTGTCGCGGGGCTCCATCTCGCGACCTTGAGATCACAACCCCAGCGGAAATCAAGAGTCGGAGGCTTAATTGACTGAGCCACCCAGGTGCCCCTGTACATTGATTTTTTTTTTTTTAAAGCGGGATGTTCTTGTACGTCACTGTTGTCTTGACCTTGTTTCCTCTTCCTTTCTTCTCTCCTGTCATCGTCCATCTCACCCTTTTCCTCATTTCTGTGTTAGACCCAGTATCAAACATTGTAGCTCAGAGCAGTGGTCTTCAACTCTGGCAACACTTTAGAATTGCAGGGGTGATTAAAAAACATACTGATGCCTGGGGCACCCCTACTGCCCCCCGCTTCCCTGCCAAGAATCTGACTTCAATCGTCTGAGGTAGGGTACTGTCATCGATATTCTTTACAGGCTCTACCAGTCATTCTCATTGCAGCCAGGATTGAGGACCACCAGCCTAGAGGTAACAAAGAGAGAACCTGAATTGAGGGGGTCTGGACTCTCATCCTAGTTTTGTCACCTGTGATACAACGTCCTTTGGCAAGTTACCACTTCTTTGAGGCTCAACTTCCTCATCCATAAAATGGGATAATAATACCTCATAATAATACCAATTATTAGGTGGTTGTGAGGATTAAATGAGGTAATACATGTCGGGCGCCTGGGTGGCTCAGATGGTTAAGCGTCTGCCTTCGGCTCAGGTCATGATCCCAGGGTCCTGGGATCGAATCCCACATCGGGCTCCCTGCTCCTTGGGAGCCTGCTTCTCCCGCTGCCTCTCTCTCTCTCTCTGTCTCTCTTGAATAAATAAATAAAATCTTTAAAAAAAAAAAAATGAGGTAATACATGTCAAGTTCTTAGACCCTAGTGACCCTTTACTAATGTTGGCTGTTATCTGGGCCGAGCGGTCAGCAAAACTATGGCCCATAGACTGAAGTGGCCCACTGCTTATTCTTGTCAATAAAGATTTATTGGACCACTGCCATTCCCATGTATTTACATATTAAATATGTCACACAGTGACGGCTTCTGTG
Source organism: Leptonychotes weddellii (assembly GCF_054177405.1). Classification (NCBI taxonomy): domain Eukaryota; kingdom Metazoa; phylum Chordata; class Mammalia; order Carnivora; family Phocidae; genus Leptonychotes; species Leptonychotes weddellii. The sequence goes on from NC_138373.1 coordinate 25,594,352, forward strand.
TGATAGCAGCAGAGTTCAGTAGTGTGATAAGAGACTGTGTGGCCCACAAAGTCTACAGTACGTGCTCTGAACCTTTATAGACAAAGATGGTTGTAACTTAGCAGCATAACATAAACCTATAACATAAACCTTATTTATGCCCTCGTGGAGTTCAATGGAATTTATAGTTTCGTGGGTGGAGACACCTTAACCACCTCCCGAAAATTCTAATAGAGAGGCAGTTTGGTATCATGGAAAGACTCTGGGATTGGTTTCTTTTCCCAGATCCTCCCCAAACCAAACATTTGACCATATGTGAACTGCTGCTTTTTTGCTTAGAGCCTCCATTTCCTCATGTCTAAGGTGGAAGGGTGGGGCTACATGAGCTCTAAGGGTTCTTTCAGCTCTGGCATTTTCTGATTCGATCCCTGGCGTTCTGTGGAGCTCTCAAAGCACGGATCTATCTATTCTATGGGAATTGGGCCAACAGAGCTTTCAAATTGGGCGTGATGAAATATCAGGTTTTTCTCCCCTGCACAGGACAGTTGTTTTATAGCAAATCAATACAATTCTGAATTATAGCTAGTCTTCCTTCCCCAGAGGTTCAGAGAAAAGTTCATAAATCCCTCTGTGGGAGGATGAATAATGGCCCCCAGAGATATCCAGGTCCTCATCCCTGGAACTTGAGACTGTTACCTTATATGGCAGAAGAGATTTTGCAGAAGTGATTAAGAATCTGGAAATAGGAAGCATCCTGAATTACCTACTTGTGCTCTCGAGGCAATCACAAGTGTCTTTACAAGAGGAGGCAGAAGGGAGGAAGATTTTACTACAGAGAAGGTGATTCGACAGCCTCAGCTGAGAGATTTGAAGATGCCAAGCTGCTGACTTTGAAGGTGAAAGAAGGGGCCACGAACCAAGGAATGCAGCTCTAGAAGCTGGAAAGAGCAAGTAAACGGATTCTTCACTTCATAAAGCCTCTGGTGGGAGCACGGCCTTGTCCATACTTTGATTTCATTCCAGTGAAACTGCTTTAGGGCTCCTGAACTTCAGAACTGTCAGAGGATAAGTGTGTGTTATTTGAAGCCCCCCAGTTTGTGGTAGTTTTTGGGACAGCAGCCATAGGGAATGAATACACCCCTGTTATATAGAAAAGTAACCTATGGATCCCAAGGAGAACTAGCACATACCCTTTAAAATAAGTCTCAAAGCAGACAGAAAATTAGTAGAGTTATTACATTGGAGTAGAGTAGAGAAGGGGAGGAAAATGGAAGGAGAGCTGGATGGGGTAAGAGAGAAAATATGGAAGGCTTGAGTTCTTCCCTTCCTCTTCATTTCCATTCTTTGCCGCATGAGGCAGATGTCTGAGACGGCTCCCATGGCCTCTATCCCCTGGTGTTACACCTCGGTGCAGTCCTGTCCCCTTGAGACCACTTGGGGCCTGTCATTTGCTTCCAACCAATGGAATATGGCAGAAGCGATGGCATGTCACTCACATGATTATATTTCATTATCTAATTCTCCATTTTAACAGACTAGAGAGAGAGACTCTCCTCTTGTTCCTGAAGAAGCAAACAGCCATGTCTAGGAGAGGGCCATGGTGTAGGGAACTGTGACAGGCTCTAGGATCTGAGGGCGGCCCCCAGCTTCTGGCCAGTAAGACACCAAGGCTCTTTGTCATACAGCCACGAGGAAAGGAATTCTGCCAACAACCAAAACGAGCTTGGAAGTGAATCCTTCTCCAGTGAGCCTTCAAGGTGAGATGGCAGCCCCCCACCGACACAGCGATTGCCACCTTTAAGACCTGCCGCAGAAGAGCCGCTGAAGCTGTGCTTGAATGACTGACCTGCAGAAACTGAGAGATAATAAATGTGTCTTTTAGCTGCTACATTTGTGGTAATTTATTACCCAGCCATAGAAAATGAATATAATCATTGCCAATAAAATTTGTCTTGGAAGTAGGTGGAGTAGATGACTATCTGTGTGGTTTTGGGCTGCCTAAAGTCTTTTATTTTCACAAACATGACCCCCTCTGTGGATACCCACCATGCCCATCCTAGTGACTCTTTATAAGCGAGGATGTCCAAGATCTATTTAAGATGGAAATATTACCAAGGGGTGCAGAACATGGAATAGTCATTCTATTTTTAAATTTAGATTAGTTCAACTATTTGCTAAATTCAGTAGTCAGTAGTATAGAGAACAGTACACAGGATAGTTAATTCTGATTGGGGCAAAAGGGAAGGCTAGGAGCAATCCTGCTTAAGAATAGCATTTAATATTTATGGAACATTCGCTGTGTGTCAGATGTTATACAGATGTTTACATATATATCTTATTTAATCATCACATCAACTCTGTGGGGTAGGTACTTTGACTATATCCAGTTTACAGATAAGGAACAGTGGCACAGAGAGTTTGTGTAATTTGCTCTAAGTCACACAGCAGTAAATGGTGATGTCTGGGAGGGACCATACGTTGGGATCCTTGAGGAGGCAGGGGATTGAAGAATGACCATGGGTATGCAAGAAATGGGAAGGGATCTTGAGGAAGGAGGAAGGTTCTCTGAAGTGGAATGGAATCCAAGGCAGCTCTACCAGAAAGCAAACTGAGAGGCTACTTATGAAAAAGATGGCACCTGGTTTTATTAGTGAGGGATGTCTGAAGGACTTCCTTGGGGATGACTCTGAGACCGTGTCCAGGTTCAATGGGAAGGAGTGATGTCTACCTTGGGCTTACAAAGGAGGGAATGAAGACTCATGTGCTGTTGATTTGTCATCTTTGACTTGGGGCCTTACATAGGAAAGAGCGTCTCCAGATCATTCTTAAGTGATAACATAAAAACACCCTCCCAGGCTAACAGAAAAATTTGGACCACTCCATAGTTGTAAGAGAAGATGTTTCTGCTTCATTCATATAAGTTTGCATAAAGAAACAATAAAAAATTGCATGAATTTAAATATGTACATTTTGGACCTTTTAATGAGGATAGAATAGACAAATATTGGAGTATCTTCTTGGCTCACAACGATTCCCTTTTGTGGTTATATTTGGGCTTGATCCTTGATGGAAGGAGTGCCAACTGCTGACCTCAGAGTGAGTGATGTCCCAAACTAGGCCAGTCATATCTCTCTTTTGCCCAGGCCCCAGTGATTGGTCTGTGGAAAGAGCACATGACAGGAGCTGACCACTCAGAATTCTTTTGGCTTTTTCAAATTGGAGCTTGGACAGACAAGACTCTTTCTTTTTTGATAACTGAGCTCCTAAGAGGTTATTCCAGAGCAAATCTCCCACATGTACTGTAAGCCAGAGTGAGGCCACCACTTAGGGACACCCAGGCATGAGATGAGCATTGAGGAACATAAAGTATCATGTTGGTTTTAGAATCTTGGGATTTTTTAAGACTGATTTTATCTGCTTTTTGACTTAGAGCATATGTTTCTGTGATTCAATACCCATGCCTCCCACCTGTGTTTTTGCCCTTGCTTTATTTATTTATTTATTTATTTATTTTTTAAATTTTATTTATTTATTTGAGAGAGAGAAAGCACATGAGAGGGGGGAGGGTCAGAGGGAGAAGCAGACTCCCCGCCGAGCAGGGAGCCCGATGCGGGACTCGATCCTGGGACTCCAGGATCATGACCTGAGCCGAAGGTAGTTGCTTAACAAGCTGAGCCACCCAGGCGCCCTTGCCCTTGCTTTAATGAACATCTAATAACCTGTACATATTTAAAGGGTACTATTTGATGAATGAGTGTATAATATATAGTGACATCTATTTATTTTTATTTTATTTTATTTTATTTTTTTAAAGATTTTATTTATTTATTTGAGAGAGAGAATGAGACAGAGAGAGAGAGCACAAGATGAGGGAGGGTCAGAGGGAGAAGCAGGCTCCCCGCCGAGCAGGGAGCCCGATGTGGGACTCGATCCTGGGACTCCAGGATCATGACCTGAGCCGAAGGCAGTCGCCTAACCAACTGAGCCACCCAGGCGCCCAGTGACATCTATTTAAAATAAAAATATTACCAAAGTGGTGTAGAACATGGCATGACTACTAATTTTAAACTTAGATTAGTTCAAGTATTTGATAAATTCAATAGTCAGTATTATAGAGAATGGTACATCTAATACACCTAATAACCTGTATATCTAATATGTACTTTCCTAGGATACACACACACACACACACACACCCATTAAGCCATCACCACAATCAAATAATGAATGTATCCACCACACCCCAAAGTTTCCTCAAGATTCTTTGTAATCCTTCCCTCTACCTCCACAACCCCAGGCAGCCAGCAATTTGCTGTCATTATAGATTAGTTCTTCTTTTCTAGAATTTTATGTAAATGAAATCATACAATATGTACTCTGTTTTTTGGTCTGGCTTCTTTCACTCAGCATAGTTATTTTGAGATTCTTTCACATTGTGTGGATCAATAAATAGTTCATTCTTTTTTTTCCTTGCTAAGTAGATATTCTATTCTTTATCCATTTAACTACTGATAGGCATTTTTTCTTCCAGTTTTTGATCATTATGAATGATCATGCTATGAATATTTGGGTGCAAGTCTTTGGACATATGATTTCATTTCTCTTGGGTGGATACATACCTAGACATGGAAAGACTGGCTTGTCTGGTAAGTGTATGTTTAACTTTGTAAGAGAACGCTAAACCACTTTCCTGACATTTAACAGAGGTTCCAGTTGCTCCACATTTTCACCAACATTTGGTATGGTCAGTCTTCCCTCCTCTGCTTTTGGCCTAGTTAGTTCTAGTTGAGTTTATGTCACTTGCAACCAAAGAATCATGATTAATATGGGGGAGGAGCTCTATTTTGGAGAACTTTATCTATAGGACTTATAAATTTGGATACTGAAACATATTTACTGAGAACAAATAACACCAGTAGAATCTGTCTAAAAGCTTAAAACATGAGTAGCATGACTTAACTGCATGAGCTGAAGACCAGGCATGGCTGAATGATACTGATCCATCAGACCGGGAGAAATTCTAGCCAATAAGTAGTAGTATTTATTGTCCCGATCACATGACTTATTATTTCAGCCATCAAAAGGAACTCAGAGACTAAAAAAGGAGAAATGGTTGGTGTGGTTAATTCAAGCAATGCAGTTTAAAAAAAATTCCATAATGAGTTAATAAGAATTTAATAATAGACTTATAATTGTTGCCAGCACACCTGTGATAGGGAGAAATGTTCTGACAGTGGCAGAACATTTGAGTCAAGTGTGAAAAGACAGAAGTGGCAGCTTGCCAGTGATTCCCTGGACCTTGCCAAATCTAGAGCCACCTCTGGCTGGACACCAGATGAGGGCACAAGAGCAGAGTCAGTGAATGTGATGGCTTTTGAATCAGATAGTCTTCTTGCCTCCTGATGCAGCCACACACCGGCTGGGGGCTGGGTAACCTGGGGCAAGTTACTGTACTTAACTCTGTGCCTTCGTTTCCTCCTCTACAAAATGGAGACTAGAAAGTACCTACAGGGGCACCTGAGTGGCTCAGTTGGTTGAGTGTCCAACTCTTGGTTTTGGCTCAGGTGGTGATCTCATGGGTCATGGGATCAAGCCCTGCATCAAACTCTGCACTCAGTGCAGAGTCTGCTTGAAGATTCTCTCCCTCTGCCCTCCCCCAATGCATGCTCTCTCACTCTCTCTCTAAAATAAATAAATAAATCTTAAAAAAAGAGAAAGTATCTACCCTGTAGGGTTGTGTTATCCCATGTGAAGTGCTCAGAGCAGTAACATTGAGTACACACTCCGTAGATGCTATTAATTATCAATACTGCTATGTTGATGACAGACAGCTTTTTTTTTTCTTTTCTCTCTCTCCTTTTTTTTTTTTTTTTTTTTTTGCCACATTCCTGGCAAAGCCAACTGATTTTTCATGTAATTATATCTAGATTTTCCAGGCACTCTGCTTTATAGCAATGATTTCAGTTCCTCCAATAATTGATCATTTTTCCTTCTTTACATGGGAAGTTCTTGGAGCTCAGCCAGATTAAGAAGCTGTAGTTGGTGAAGCCAGCATTCCAACCAGAATGCTGAGATCCTAGCACAGAGACTCAGTCCATAATTTGAGGCTGCTCTCATGAGAAGAGATCATCAGCCCTAGGGTAAGAGATTGGTGCCACCTCAGGGAGAGGAGAGAACGTTGCTTTCTACCCCAGCACATTCTGGCCTCCCAGGAACAGAACTTTCCTCTTAGTTGTGGGAGGGAAAGTGCCTTCCTTCTTTTCTCTTACTTCTGTGAGGCCCTAGCTCTATATTCCTCATGCTTCCAGCCATAGGCCTCCTAGCATGCTCAATAGGAGGCTGACCAGGTAGAAGGATTGAGAGCTTTTGGTGAAGGAGATCTTGGGTGCTTCTCCTTTCTCTCTTGGAAGCACATTTCCCACTGGGCTTGGGGGCAGGTGATCCCACTATGGACAAAGAGACTGTTTCTTGGGAGAGGGGACAAAAATCCCAAGTAAAACAAGAAGAAAAATTGTGCCTTTCTAAAAAGATAGGAAGTCAATGACATGTATGAGGAACAAGACAGCCATGAAGGGAGAGAGACCAGGAGTGGGGAAGGCTATGAGTACTGCTGTGTGTTTGCTGGAGGAAGATGTATAATGGCCAGGAAGGTGGCCAAATGGGAAATATGATGAACTCTTAAATGCAAGTAAGAGAGATTCAAGTAATGAGAAGCTCAGATAAGACAAACACGAGAAACCCATTTGAAAGCAAGGGTGATGGGCCAAACAGAATGGACAGCCAATGGGGGCATGGTGGGGGAATGTGAAGCATGAAGGAGACAAATCCAAAGAGAAAGAGACGGTCTCAGCTGATATGGCTGTCAAATGGCTTTAACAAGGGAGGCAGAGAGGGACAATGAGGGACTGATGCTGACGGACAAATCCCTCAGCCCTGAGTCACATTGCATTAGAAGGATTTGCTTTGTGGTCCGTGACCGTGGCCACTCTGGGAGACACATGGGGGCACATTCAGAACCGATGATGCTGGTTCCTTTTCTGTTTGGGATTAACTCTGAGGTGGAAAATTCTAGAAAGCAGCCATAAACTCTCAGAAGTTAATACTCTATTTCCAAACTCACAGTCCCCAAAGGGATGGCTCTCTGTTCTAATGTCAAAGCCTATGGCATTTCTCCTCTTAGGGCTGCCCCTTTGGTTTTAAGTCATAGTTCTTTGGTTTTGTCACAAGACCTCACTGAATACACTGTGGTGTACTGATTATCCCTAGACTGGTTTCAAGTCTAAGCTCTGCCACTTCACTGGCCTCAGCTTTCTCACTTTAGGTGGAGATGATCATAGTCTGGCTGTGGGGCCAAATGAGATGAGGAAAGTTCTCAGCATTGTGGCCAGACTGTGCTAGATGCTGGGATCTAGAGAAACACATAGTTCAGCTCCTTGCAGCCTGATGCCATGAAGTGAGGCAGGCATGCTAACATATGCCTTCATAAAGTATGAGAAATGCAGCCATGGAACCCTCAAGATGGTCTTCAGGAGGGCTATCCTAACTCTTGGGGGTGTGGTTGACGCCATGGAGAAACTTTTAATTTGCAGCCTAGAGTTAAGTAGTAGGAGGATATTTCAGGCTCAGGGAACATGGTAAAAAAAGGCATTGAATGGTGACACAGTATGGCAGGTTTGGGAACCTGGCTTTTGGTTTTGTTGCTAAAAGTGCTTTTCACAGAAGGTTAATAGGTATAAAGCAAAGAGAAGGTGCTGTGTTTAAATGAAATTTAAAAATTTTAGGCTAAACAAACAAACTGGTTTCTTTATCAGAAGACTTGTAAGAGTCTTAAATCTGCTTATTAACACAATGCATCTCCAAGAGGGACATATGGGACACAGTGTCTTCCAAACTTATCTGAGCACAGAAACTTTTTTGAAGAGGATCTTGCAAATCTAATATTGTACTCCTCTTCCCCTGATGCATAATAAGATGTAAATTGTGAAAAGAACATTGTATGAAATGCTGACCTCCAGAGTGATGAACATGACTATGAGTGGATTATTTGCTTGCTAGAAAACCAGTGTTACAATAACAATAGAAATCGAAGACAAAAAAGTGTCACTACCTTTAGATGACGTTAAGCATATTAAGTTGCCTCTATCCAATGAAGGTAGGTAAGCAGCCCTGTACTCCATTGCATCGTGAGATGGATGTTGGCAGGGCACAAAATGGAAGTCACCAGCAAGTCTTCCTTGGCTTCTATTAATAAATGTCTTACCCTCAGGGAACATAGAGGTGCTATGGAGGAGGCACACAGCAAAGAGAAGGAGATTCATAGATGTAGAGAAAGTGTCTTAGCTATGAAAGAGAGAGTGAGTCTCCCCATGCACAGACTAGAGAATTCCTTGGATGTTGGTAGGAAGAAAAGTCAGTTCTACTTCCTTCCAATGCATGTGGATGGCAGCAAGATGTAGACACGTATGCGTGTCTGACATCTCAATAGAGAGGACGTATTAGTTATCTAGTGCTATGTAACAAACTACCCCAAACATAGTGGTTCAAAACAGCAAACATCTAGCCTGATGTGCAAGTATAAGAGGAAAGAGCTTAGATCAGAGAAAAAAAGGACATCAGAGCAAGTGTACACATCTGAGAGAGATACAGTGGTTATTGTGCTTTGTATTTTTATGGGTCCAATAAACCTGTTTGAATGAACAAATGGATAAACAGACGATTAGAGGAATATTGCATTGGTGTCAAAGCAGAATGCAAATAAAGAGTTTGGGAAAGAATTTTTAAAAACCAGCAAAACATTTATGACATAACCATTTCTATAGGTCAGGAATCTGGGTGTGCTTGGCAGAATCCTTTGGTTCTGGGTCTCTGAGAAGGCTGTAGGTGTCAGCCGGGGCTGTGGTCATCTTGGGGCTCAACTGCCAGAAGATCTACTTCTGAAATCACTCATGCACTCACGTGGTTGTTGGCAGGATTGAGTTCCTTGTATGCTCTTGGACTGAAGTCCTCAGTTCTTTGCTGGCTGTTTGCCAGAAACCACCCTCAGTTCCTTGCTAGATGAGTCTTTCCATAGGGAAGCTTGTAACATGCCACTTGGCCTTAACAGAGTGCATGAAAAGAGCCAGACAGTGCTGGCAAGATAGAAGTCAGTCTTTTGTTACTGGACCTTGGAAGTGACATCCCATCACCTTTGCCGTATTCTGTTTGCTAAAACAAGTCACTAGATCTGGTCTACACTCAAATGAGAGTAGGAAGTGTGACTGTCTAGCCTAGGGGCTGGTAAACCTTTTCTGCATAGGACCAAATAATAAATATTAATATTTTAAATATATATTATCATCAAATAATTAAGTATTAATATATATTATTGATAAAAATATTCTTATGATTAGTTTTATGAATCTCAAAGACAACTCTACCTTATTTAATTAGCTGATTTGAAGAGAGCTGAGGGGATTGCAGGAGGGCATGAATATTAGGAGGTGGGATCTCGGAGGTAGGGACCATTGGAGCCATGTCAGGAGGTGCCCACCACAAAGCACTGCTGTCATTCTTAACAAGAGTTCTATATAAGCCTGGCTTGGAGGAAGTGAAGTTGACTGGGGGTAAGAATAAGGGGGTATCACTGGTAGTCTGTCTGGGTAGTTGACCCATCCCAGAGGAAGCCTACCCTCTCTCTTTACATCAGATCCTAGAATGATGATCCAGCTACAAGGGAGTTATGGGGAAAGTCCAAGAATGGCTAGGTTGAAAGGGAGGCATATTTACACTTTTACAGAATGGCTAGGTTGAAAGGGAGGCATATTTACACTTTTACAGAATGGCTAGGTTGAAAGGGAGGCATATTTACACTTTTAGTAGATACTGGTCAATTGCCATCCAAAAAGGATGTACCAGTTTTCATAGGCAGAATTCACAACCTTTTCTTATTTTCTCTCTTTTCACTGGAAATGTGTTATGCAGCTCTTACTGCTGAGTACAGAGGAGTGGAAGTGATCAGAGTAAAATGTTCGTGTTCGGTCCAAGTCAATGAAAGATGAATCATAGACATTACTGAACAGCCAAAGAATAGTTCTGAGATTAGATTTAGTGAAGCTCAAGGAGGGAGAGTGACTTGTCAAACAGTAATGAAAGTCTGGTTGGGAAATGTTAGAGAGAAAGGAAGGAAATTGACTAGAGGAAGGATTTGGAATCCAATATGGAGAAAAATTCCAACTCTGAAGCCCAAGCTTATCCAAACATTGGCCTAAACTGTCTATGGGGTCATCTGTTCATAATTTGTCCATTCATCGAATGAATATTTGGTTCACTTGCTACATGATAAGTGTGTTAGGCACTGAGGCTATAATAATGGGCTAAATTAGGGGTCAGAAAACTATGGCCAATGGGCCAACTGTGTCCCACTGATCATGTAAATAAGCTTTATTAGAATGTAGCCACACTCATTAATTTATGAATTGTGTGTGACTCCTTTCACACCACGACAGTGGAGTTGAGTAGTTATAACAAAGACTCCATGACTTGCAATGCCTAAAAGACTTACTCTTTGGTCCTATTCAGAAAAAGTTGGCCAACCCCGAGGCTAGATAGCCATGGTTCCTACCCTTAGGGGGCTAACCATCTACCAGGAAAGATGGACATTAATCACTTTCTTAAATGGATCATTACCAACTTTGAGTAGAGTCCTGGAGAAGTACGTGATGCTGTGATAGAACATGGCATGGGACACTTCTGATAGGGTGGTCAGGGGCTATTTCCCAAGGACCTGGATTTTTTTTAAGGAAGTTGATGGATGAGAAGGAGCCAGCCTGCAAGTAAGTGGGGAAGAGATTTCCAAACAGAGGGAAGGAAATATGTCAGGAATCTGTGTTGGGAAGAAAGCTCATCCTTCCGAGGAACAGGGTCTAGCGTGACTGGAACATGGAGAGCGAGATGAGACTCAGTGGAGATCAGATTGTCAAGGCCTCCCAGGCCAAGGCCAGAGACCTGAATTTTGTTTAAAGTACAATGTGAAGACACTGAAGGTTCTTATGATCGGTTTCATGAGTCTCATGGACCACTGTGTCTTATTCAGTTAGCTGATTTGAAGACAGCTGAGATGGGGAAATGTTTAGTACCCAGACCTCTCTCTTCTCTGTCTTGATGGAACAGTTCAGAATGTGTGGACAGAGAAAGAATGGTTTATTTGCTGATGGTGAAGCATGTCAGTTTAGCCACAAAGACAACAAGCCCACGGAAGCTGCCAGAGATGTGGAGCAGAGCAGTCTGGCTCTGGTGGCAATTTTGATAAGTGTATCCTCTAGTGGAGAAGTCGCATAGCCCGTGGAGAGGTCTGACTCACAGGACTGTCCGAGGACATTCTCATCCTAGGACTTTTGCTGTAAAGAAAGTAGCTGATGATTTTTAAAACTACTGAGGCTGTAATTTTTTTTTAACTTGTAAATGAACAAAGAGTCAAAGACGACTCATAATCTTCATGATAAACCCTCTTCGTCTAACTTTGAAATATCATTTTCATTGGGTGACCTCTCACAGGTGCTGAAGATACCCTTCGTTTGGCCTTGCAGTTGTTGCTGAAATTGTTCAGGCCTGAAAAGAAACAACTAAACAGAAAAACTCCAGGAGCCCCTCCTTGACATTGAGCAAGGAATTAATTCATTTTTTGTGGAATTTACCTTATCTTTATGCCTTTTTAATCTTTTAGAAGAAGCATAACAATTTAGTCCTGAGCTTGAAAACTCTTCCCAACACCTTCCCTCAGTAGATAGTTGTGTAATCGAATAAGCTTTCAAGGTGTCTCCTAGTTTTCTTTAAAAGCTGGTGTTACAACTATTTAAAATGTTGTTGCTTTTTTTTTTCATCATCCTGCTGAACAATGAGAAAGCCAAAAGGCAAGCTGCTTAAGACAAAGTGTTTATTGGTGAACAATACAATCGCTGATGACTTCAAGGTGTGAAATTATCAAAATAAAGCCCTGTATACCCAGATGTAAACATTTCCACCCCCCAGGGTATCATGTTTGATAAAGAAAAATGTAATAGTATAAAAGAGCTGGGATTACCAGGACCTGGGAGCTCAGAGCTGATGTTGGGAATATTCACAGAAACCAGAGATTGGACCAACCCCTGCTGTGGAACCCCTGATACTGATAGAAATAAACCAGAGAGAAGCCCTCTTATCCCTTCCTCCTCTAATATCTCCTATTAGCAGAACCTAAAAGGAAGCCAGCTGTCAAAGGAATCTGTGAAGTTTGGTTTGCAAAGTCCCACTTAGATCACAGACAGAGAACAGAAGGGTGAATGTAGAGCTAAGAGGAAATAAACTGGCACAATAATATTCTTTTGTGTAAATAAAGCATCTTGGATTGGTAGGAGCCCCTTTGGGCTGGGCTAGCATCTGGATCCTCTTGACTTGAATCCGTTAAATTATGATAGTTTCCTTTCTTTCTGGCATAAAATATTCCAGGCTCATCTTATACATTTTATGCCACAGACCTCAACTCAGCTATTTCTGCAAAAAGCCTAGGTTCCTTTTATTTTTTTATTTTTATTTTTATTTTTTTTTAAAGATTTTATTTATTTATTTGACAGAGAGAGACACAGTGAGAGAGGGAACACAAGTAGGGGGAGTGGGAGAGGGAGAAGCAGGCTTCCCGCGGAGCAGGGAGCCCGATGCGGGGCTCGATCCCAGGACGCTGGGATCATGACCTGAGCCGAAGGCAGACGCTTAACCGACTGAGCCACCCAGGCGCCCCAAGCCTAGGTTCCTTTTAACAGGAAATGGTATTTAGAGACCAAAATCTGGGCATCATCAGTGTTCCATCTAAAACCCTCATGTTTTAAAAAAGATTTTATTTATTTATTTGAGGTAGAGAGAGAGCGAGTGCTCTTGAGTGGGGGTAGGGGCAGAGGGAGAGGCAGTTTCCCTGCTGAGCAGGAGACCCTGGGATCATGACTGAGCAGAAGGCAGACGTTTAACCTAGCTCTTCCTTTTCATCCCTTCATGGATGAAAGCAGATCTCTAACCCACAGATGAATGAAAAACCCACTAATGGTGTGGCTGTTTTAAATGTCTTTGCTTTCTCTGATGATTAAGGTATTGCCTTATAGGCTGTTAATTATATTAACTGTTAATTTAGCTCATTCTTGATTATAAAATAACTGTAAGGAATTTTTCTATAACATTTGTTTTTATACTATTATATTTTTTTTTATCAAGGGCCCCTAAACCCTCATTTTAAGTAGCATTTGGCTCAATTTGTATTATGTAAGATCTTAATTGTGACCTACCACAGTTCAAGAATGTTGATTGGGAGGGCTATCCTTGTTTTTGCTCTCAATCTCTTTTGGAAAGAAAGGATTCTGAGCTATATTTAAGATTTTCTTCATAGTTGTGCTTATTTTTACTGGTTTCATGCTTAGTCATCAAGCTTCTGGTTTTTTAAAATCTTAAGGTATATTCCAAGTTGACAATATAATTTATAATTTACTATTCTGTGAAAAGGTTTGTGAAGATTGGGGCGCCTGGGCGGCTCAGTCAGTTAAGCATCTGATTCTCGGTTTCAGCTCGGGTCATGATCTCACGGTTGAGGGATCAAGCCCTGAGTTGGGCTCTGTGTTCAGTGCTGAGTCTGCTTCAGATTCTTTCTCTGTCTCTCTCTCTCCCTCTGCCCCCTCCCACTCCCATTCTCCTTCTCTCTCTCTCTCAAATAAATAAATAAATAAAAGCTTTTAGAAACGGTACATGAAGATTGACCCTAAAATCAATCAGGCAAAAAAATAAGTTGTGATGTATATGTGTTATCAGAAGCTCACTATTGTGGGAAATGGATGTAAGTTGAGGAAATAAAACATTAAGCAAATCTGTGGCAGGAATCTGAATTGTGAGAGAGCTGTGGATTTTCTGTCTAATTAAATAGTGGAAAAATGGGTGCATATAATAAAAACTTCATTGCAAATCTGAGTGTGTAGAGGTACACAGAATCACCCAGGGAAATCCTTGTTTACATTCATCAGAACCTTTGGATCACCATCAGTCATGCTGAAACCCATTTATATTATCCTAAGCTCTGCTCCCCCGTAGACCCTGATCACTTCGATGCATCTTTGGATTATACTCTCATAATTGAAAGACTTAATTATCTGATTGCTTCCCTGCACATAAAAGTTCTATGCTTCATAATTTCAAATATGAAAAACTCCACGAAATTGGTCAACCTGGAAAAATGCTTGGGTATGCCTATGACAAAACCTTTCGAGCTCAAAAATTTGAAAATGCACTTCCCAAATCTTTGAGTACAGCGAGTGTTTTAGGAAGATATGTGATATTTATTTGTGGCTTTAAGAAGCCCTCAAGGGGCGCCTGGGTGGCTCAGTCGGTTGGGCAACTGGCACTTGGCTAAGGGTCCTGCGATCAAGCCCCACTTCAGGCTTCGCACTCAGTGGGGAGTCTGCTCGAGCATTCTCTCTCTCTCTCTCCCCCCCGCCCCTCCCCCTGCTTGCTCTCTCTCTCTCTGAAATAAATAAAGCTTAAAAAAAGAGAAACTCTCAAACCTCACTAAGGTCTCTATTTTGAGGCATATCAGAGGACAGGGATTCTGAATACTGCTCCTGATACTGTCCTGGTTGTAATGAGAGGAGAACAGGCACATGGAGCTGGATGGAAAAATGAGCTATCATACTTATTACTAAAGCCAATCAAGTCCCAAAGCATGGGTAAAGTATGGTAAAACCAGACCAGAGAACACAGCTTGGATTGGTGTCTTCCGTTACCTTCCCCAACATTAGGTCTTGAACCAACATCCACGGATAGCACTGTGTGGCAAAGCAGCTTCTGAATATTCTCATCCAGGTGCTCTGTGGATGATTTCTGTCTGCTTTAGCAGCTCAAGGTCTTCATAGGAGGGGGCCAGAGAGAACCAGGGGGGCCTGATCTGGGGATCCTGACTGCAAGGAAACAGAAAAGAATCTGAGAGATCTATGGGTCATTGAAAGGGAGTGGGTGAAGCCCCTTTCCTTGCTTTTGAGGCAAACTGAGCCTTCCCCCGGAAGGCAAATCCTCAAGAATCTCACCAATAAAATTTGTTACTCTCACGGTCAAGGGAGGAGCAAGGAGAAGATGGGGTCAGAGGTTGACACTATCTCATTGGGACCCTCCCCAAGAGGGTGGGCATCTTGGTAAACATTCTTTCTTCTTTGGAAATATTAGGACAGAGGATTAAGGAATATTCCCCTTTGAGAAGCAGGGACCACAAAATCCAATATAGGAAGATATTATGAATAAATGAAGGGGGCCAGGTGGGAAACGAGAGAACCAAAGACACATTCGCCCAAAACCCAATAGTGTCTATTCAGGTCCAGTGGATGCTGGTGTATGAGAATATGGGTTCAGAGTTGCCAGACTTTCTAATTTTTCAAGAGAAGCCAGGAATTTGTTTTTTCTTATAAAATTTTTCAATTTAGAAATTTTGGCAAGTAATTCCAGTTAAAAAAGTACCATGCAGGCCAAACAGAACGTTTCTATGGCCCATGGGTCACCAGTCTGTGGCTGGTTTACAGCATTATAAACTGAGACAATGGAACATCATTTTTTTTTTTTTTAAACCTCTAGTTAGGTGTATGAAGTGAGCCAGCCCATCAAGGATAAGAATAAGAGAAAGGAGTCTCTTAAACATATTGTGTATTGGTATTTGTATTTCCTGGACTGTCTTCCATTTCTCTGCCCTACC
Organism: Leptonychotes weddellii; assembly: GCF_054177405.1. Taxonomy (NCBI): domain Eukaryota; kingdom Metazoa; phylum Chordata; class Mammalia; order Carnivora; family Phocidae; genus Leptonychotes; species Leptonychotes weddellii. The sequence continues at coordinate 25,610,055 of NC_138373.1, forward strand.
TCTCACTCAAGAGAGACCGCTTTGGCCTTTCTTTTTTTTTTAAGATTTTATTTATTTATTTGAGAGATAGAGTGAGCACAAGCAGCGGGAGTGGCAGGCACTGAGCAGGGGCTCGATCTCAGGACCCTGAGATCATGACCTGAGCTGAAAGCAGACGCTTAACCAACTGAGCCACCCAGGCGCCCCTCTTGGCCTCTTTCTGTTGCTTTGGTATGTCCCTTGGCGGCTTCTTCATTTTTAGGTCATGTGGTCCTGGCACCACAGCATCAACACACCAACTCTGGCTGAAGTTTGCTGTCAGTCTGATTAGCACATGGAGGAACTTGGAGCTGCTGTCCTTGACGGCTGAGACATGGAGCCCCATTTTCAGACCAGAAAGGCCAAGCTTTCATCCTGTGTCAGTACAAATGTCATTCTGCATCCTGCAGGGACTGGAGCCAAGTACATGAGACAGCTTTGGACAGAGCCCATCTTCAGCATGTCAGTGCCTCTTGCAGCTGGTGATGGCCTTGAAATGTTACATGAATTAGAGGGCTCCTCCCTAAGTCCACCTGACAGTTTGCATGTGGCTCATTGCTTTCTGGAGAGCAGACTTCAGAGATTCATTCATCATTCAACAAACATTTACGAAATTCCTGCTATTAGTTGGGGAACCTTAAAGGCATTGCATAGTCAGCATTAAATGAGATAAACTTGGTCCCTACCTTCATGGAGTTTGCATTGTAGTCATGGGAGACAGGTGAGCAGACACACAAATATAAGATGATTTGTGAAGTTAGTGACTGAGGGCAGGGTCTCCTTTCACTGGTGTGTCTGAGGGGTCTTCTCTAGGGGGATGACATTTGAGCTGATAACTGAATCATGTATACTTTTTAAGTGCTCAGGTATGTTTATTTACTTATTTATTTTTACTAGATCCTTAGTCCAGAGTTAATGAAGAAATAAGATTTCTAAAGATTTATTTAATTATTTTAGAGAGAGAGAGAGAAAGAATGAGCAGGGAGAGGGGCAGAGGGAGAGAGAGAATGTCAAGGAGAATGACTCCCCTGCTGAGTGCAGAGCCAGATGCAGGGCTCGATCTCACAGCCCCGAGATAAGGACCTGAGCCAAAATCAAGAGTCGGATGCTCAACTGACTGAGCCACCCACACTCCCCAAGAAATAGATTCTTAAAGTTAAATATGATGAAGGTCTAGAAATGGCACACACCAAAGTATTAAAAATGGTTATCTCTTAGTAGTGGGATTCACATACTCATTTAACTTAAGAAGCATTTACTGAGTGCCTAATATGAACTTGGTATGGCACTGACTGCTGGAAATGCAGTTGTGAGCAAAACAGATGATTTTATATATGGTAAAAATGTGAAGAGTATTCTGAGGGAAACAGTGTACTGTGGTAAAGAATAAAAAAGAGAAGCACCTAATTTATAATGGTGGGTCAGGGCAACTTGAACTGAGACTGAGCAATGAGAAGGGTTCAGTTGTGTGAAGAATAGTGAGGGTGGGGATTGGGAGGAGTATCCCAGGTGATGAGAGAAGCATGTGCAAAGGCCCTGGGGCTGGCAAGAATTTGTTGTATTTGGAGAACTTCAAGAAAATTTGTTAGGATGGAGCAAAGGGGTCAAGAGATAAAACTGGAGCAATTTTGAGGATCCAGATCAGGCAAACCCTGGAGTCATGAAGAGCAGTTTGAATTTTATGGAAGAGCAATGAGAAACTATTGAGGGGCTGGGGTTTTCAGTTGGAGAGTGCTGTGACTTCATGTACATTTTTGTGAAGATCATTCATGGTTGTTGGTTGGAGAGTGGATTTTTAGGGACAGAGTAGAAGCAGAGAGGCCTGTTAGGAAGTTGTTGGCATTCATTCTGGTGAGAGATCATGGTAGCTTGGACTAGGGAATCAGAACTGGCCTTTATGGTCCTGTAAGCTGATCACTGCACAACTCCAGGGGTTACTGTTCCTTAGACGACAACATAAACAGTGCTTCCTGGAGTGGCCCCAAGTATGGGTAGTCGTAGCAGGAATGGGTGGGGAAGAGGGAGAGCTAGAGAAAGAGAGAAAGAGAAAGAGACGGGGAGGGAAAGAGGGAGAGATGGTTGGATTCAGGATGTGCTACTAGATTAGACTGGCAGGTGTAAAAGGAGGAGAGGAGACTTGTGAATGGCTCCTAGGTTTCTGAGTTGGATAACTTCAGGGATGTTGGTGGCATTTTCTTAAATGGGGAAAGACTGCATATGGAACAGTTTGCAGAAGAAAAAGCAAGAGATTTTTATTAAATTTGTTAAGTGTAAGATGTTGGGAGCCATCCAAGGGAAGATGTCAAGTAGACAGTTGGATATACAACTCCGGAATTCAGAGTGGAAGTCTAGGCCAGATACAAAACTTTGAAGTCATGAGGATAAAGGTTGCATTTAAAGCTATTGAGTTGGAGAGAGAAGAGATGAGGTCCTGAGTCTATGACTTGAAGAACTTGATAGGTGGGGCAAGATGAAGAGGAAGAATTGATTAAGAAAGTAGAGGAGGTGGGGCACCTGGGTGGCTTAGTCAGTTAAGCGTCGGATTCTTGATTTCAGCTCAGGTCATGGTCTTGGGGTTGTGGGATCGAGCCCCGAGTCAGGCTCCATGCTCAGTGTGGAGATTGCCTGGGATTCTTTCTCTCCCTCTGCCTCTGCCCCTCCCCCTGCACATGCTCTCTCTCTCTCAATAAATAAATCTTAAAAAAAAAAAAAGAGAGAAAAAGAAAGTGGAGGAGGAGACGCTGTGAACTAGGAGCAAATTAGAAGAGCACAGCATCAGAGAAGGACCATGGATGGTTTTTGTCCTTAAGAGTTGTTTTTAATTTAAATAATGAATACAAACATGCATTTTTGTCTCTTCTCTGGTGATGTACATTATTTTTCTGTGCATGATGGGGATTGAGCTGATTTCGTCCCCGCAAGGTGACCAGTTGCCCCTGTGATCGGTGGTGAGATTGAATGAGATGTGATTCAGGGGCGTGTGGGACCTGACACTGTCACGTTGCTCCCAAGATGTACAATCAGGACAGCTGAAATCTGCTTGTTGTAAGGCAATGGTCTCACAGGGCAAATAACCCCGGGGGATATTTGACAATGTCTGGAAACATTTTCATTTGTTACAACTGGATTGTAGTGGTGTGTGTGTGGGGGGGAGGGGTTGCTCCTGGCACCCGGTGGGTGGAAGGAAGCAAGGGATGCTGCTAAACATGCAGCAGAGCACAGGACAGCCCTCGAGAAAAACAACTGTCCGGCCCCAAATACCAGTAGGGCTGAGGTTGAGGAATCCTGTTGCAAGTTACTTGTTGAAATTTTGTTGTTCCTTCCTGAGAGTCTTCTGTGGGGGAAGAGAGAAGCCTGCCAGAGCAAAGGGTGAGCTGTCCTTATATCCCAGGAGCATCTATGCCCAGGCACGGGGAGTTGATTGAAATGATTGTTTTTGGCGGATGCTTCACACATTGTCATCTCCAGGCTGTCGGAGGGGTAATTTGTAGAATAATATCTGTGGCTCAGAAATGCAGGGTTTCTGTTGGTGGTGGTGTTGGTGTGTGTGTGTGTGTGTGTGTGTGTTTCCTTCTGGAGAGAGACAGAGATGGAATCTTTTGATTTGGGAGAGAATTAGAAAGACAAAACACCAATGCTGCATTTTGTTTCCATTATTCAAGATTCCTAAAACTTATCCTTTCTCACTCTCAGAAATGGTATTTAGCTTCTATTCTTTTGGGAATCGATTGAATTCTACCCTTTTTTTTTTTTTTTAAGATTTTATTTATTTATTCATGAGAGAGAGAGAGAGGCAGAGGGAGAAGCAGGCTCCCAAGGAGCTTGGAGCCCGATGCGGGGCTCGATCCCAGGACCCTGAGATCATGACCTGAGCCGAAGGCAGACGCTTAACCGTCTGAGCCACCCAGGCGCCCTGAATTCTACCTTTACTGTTGTAAAAAAAAAAAACAAAAAACCAAACCAAACCAAAAAAAACACTTGGTGCCTGAAGGAAAATAAAATGACCAAACTAATCTGGGTCTCCCATATGGATTCAAAGGCAATGTGGCATTTCTATATTGCCCAAGATTTTTTCATAATGGAAAGTGTGTCTGTGGGCAGAAGGTAGAAGGTGATGGGAGAGAGAATTATGTAGAACTCAGAATTTTAGGTCCTTAAGGAACTTTACAGATCATTTCATCTGACCTCTTTACAACCAGATACCTTAGGTTTTAAGAGAATCACAACTAGCCTCATTTGCTTCTTCCCCAACTTTGGAAGAGTTCAAAAGATGGCCTGAAAACCTTGAACAATGATACAAAACTGGCCTGGTTTTCGAGGTCTGGAGGAGATCAGCTAATAGGTACTGACTACGGAGGGAAGAGGGGGGAACAGAGCGTGAATTAAGAAGGGCTTGGGTGCAGGTATTAGAGACCATGTTAGCAGTTAGATTCACCCAGGAATTGAGATATATGGGCACCCTGGGGAATTTTGTTCATCACTGCAGACTTAATCCTTTGACAACACCCGCAAGTAGTAGTAGGCTCTTGGTAAGTATCTGTTGAATGCATGACTCAAGGAAGTTGGTGCAAAGGGGAATTTGATTGGTGGGGGTTGGGAAGGATAGCACGGTCATTGGGGAAGACATCACCTTTCCTATTCTTTGCCTAATAAGATAATTCAGAGAAATAGATGGTTAAGAGGGATAGTAATAGTAAATATTTGTAGGTATTATAGATAATAGATAATATTAATAAATGTAAATATTAAAATGTTAAAATACATGCTATGTATAAAAAATTACTATTAATATATATTTATATTAATATTAAAATAGAAAATATGCATGAGTAGATAATATTTGTATTTAGCTTTATGAAAGAGAATACCTAAAAAAACAGTGGCTTACGCAAGGAAAAAGCATATATCCCTCATGTGGTGGAAAGTTTGGAGATATTGAGGAAGTCCAGAGCTGGTGTGGTGACCCAGAGATGCACCTATGGACCTGGGCTCCTTCTGTCTTTGTTCTTCACCAACCACTTTTGGCATATGTCCTTGTCCAAATGGACACAATATGGCTGTTCTATGTCCATGTGTTGCGTCCTCCTTCCAACCGGGAAGGGCAAGAGTTGTTGAGTCTACTTCACTTTGATTTATCAGGAAAACAATGGTTTGTCCAGAAGCCCCACCCAATAGACTTCTACTTACATCTCATTGGCCAAGACTAGGTCACATGCTCATTCCTAACTGCAAGGGAGTCTGAGAAGGATGTTCGTAAGCAATCCTGGACAAAATAGGCGTTTTGTTAGTGAAGAAGAGGTTCTTTTAGGACAGAAGAGCTTGGCACACATCCCTAATCCCACAACTGAAGGGAGCAAGGCTCACATTGGGGAATAGACTTGCCTGGTCCATTCCAGTGAATTCGATCAGCATGGAAGCCTCATTCCAGGCTATGGCTTGGCTTCAAATCAGCATGCAGAGCAGCATGGAGCTTCAGTAAAACACAACATCTGTTTGCCACCACCTGGGAACTGGGCTTTGGTCTCTGCGAAAGGTTACATGCTGGGGGCTGGTAAAGTCCTCAGGAGTCTGGGAGATATGAGTGCCAAGCGAGACAAAATTGATACAGTAGTGGGTAGGCTGCCTTTTGTCATCGTGAACCCAGTACTTACCGCAGACATTGCATTCGGCTCAAGGAGAATAAAGCTGGGCATCATGCAGAGCCCAGTGGAGCAATCCCAGACATGACTGGCTTTTTCTAAGTTCTAGAATGCGGCTGACCAAGTGAGAGAAATGGTTTGCACACACCAAGCACTCAGTACATGGTAACTGTGGTTATTCTCACTTGATGGGTAATATCGACCAACAGAGAAATCTGATGCAGTGTAGGATGGAATTACACTCGAGTAACTATGAAGGATGTAAAATCTGCGTGGTTAGGTTGGCTGACATTTATAATTTTGCATGCACGTGGGGAGAATGGAAGGAAGGAGTCAAGGATTTAGGATTCTTTTTCTAAGTGGGGAGGGGAACCACTGGGGTGAGGCCGGGAGGATGTCCAGCAGGGGCAGGATGTGAGCAGACGGATGTTTTGGAAAGATCTCCCTGTCTACTGAGAATGGAGGGTAGGAGTGAGCGTGAAAGCAGGGAGACCGAGGCTGTGTCAGGAGTGTAGGTGAGATATGATGGTGGCTTGGAGCATGATTGCTTATGGTGGAAGCAGTGAAGAGTGGTCAGATTTAGGGTATATAATTTGAAGGTAGGACACACAGGACTAACTGATGTATTTCATGTGGGACTCGAGAGAAAAAGAGGAGGCAAACATTACTTTTGAGCAAGTGGCACGGTGGGGTTGCCATTTACTGATGGGGGCGGCTGCAGGAGGAGCAGGTTTGGGGGTAAGCAATGGAATCGATTGTTTTGGGCCATGTTCCATTTCATATGCCTCTTAGACACCCAAGTAGAGACTTAACTAGGTAATCGGAAATTTGAATCTGAAGTTCAGAACTGAAGTTAGAGCAGGAGAATTACTTTTTAAAGTCCTTATTATATTGATGGGATTTAAAGCCACTGTGCTGGATGAGGGACTTGAGAGATGAAATGTAAATAGAGGGGAGAAAAGAGTCAAAGTCTCTATCCTGGGATGGTGAGAAGGAACACCAGTGAGGAAGGGGGAAACCAGGTATGATATTTAGGATCAGAGTGGAGGACAAGCCCAGAAAAAGAGGATGCTCCGTGTGTCAGAAGAACCCCGAAAGTTTGAGTGCAGTGGGAGCGGAGGTGATCATTGTGTTGTCATCTTGGAGTCACTGGGGACGATCATAAGAGCAGTTCTCTTGGTGTGCAGGGTGTGCTGGCCTGATTGAAGGGTAGAGCTCCAGGGACTTCTCCAAGGTTCTCTGGGAAGATTCATGACAAGATTTGTTTGCTGTGTAGAGGAGTTTGAGCTTCATCATGAGGCAATACTGTTTTAGCAAGAAGAGTGACACAGCCGGATTTGCATTATATTAATGTCACCCTGGCTGTGGTATGGTCACAGGGAGGTCAGTTGTGGGATGATGGTGGCCAGAGCCAGGCTAGAGGCAGCAGAGGTGAGAGAAGAACTTGATTTAAAAGAGATTAAGGAGGGGCGCCTGGGTGGCTCAGTCGGTTAAGCGGTTAAGCATCTGCCTTCAGCTCAGGCCATGCTCCCAGGGTCCTGGGATCGAGCCCTGCATCAGGCTCCCTTCTCGGCCGGGAGCCTTCTTCTCCCTCTCCCTCTGCCCCCCTCCCCCACCCTGCTTGTGATCTCTCTCTCTCTCTTTCTCTCCCCCTCTCTCTCTCTGTGTCAAATAAAATCTTAAAAAAAAAAAGAGAGAGATTAAGGAGATGGAACCCATAGAACTTGAGGATGTGTTGGAGGTGGAAGACAAGGAGGTAGGTTCAAACCCTGGCTCTGCCACTTAGTAACTCTGTGACCTTGAGCCAGTCTCTTATTGTCTATGTGTCTCAGTTTAGTCGTCTGTAAAATGAAGCTAATAACAGTATCTGCTGTGTAAGGCTGTTCTTGGATCACACGAGGTTAATGTAGGTGAAATATTTGGCACAGGGTCCGGTATGTGGCAGCTCTTGAGAACCATAAGCAGAACCTTTGAACTTTTTAGATGTGCTTAGGCTCTTGCTAAGCATTCTCTTCTTGGAGATTGCTACTTACTTTTTCAGCAGAAAGAGCTGGCTTATCCCCTGTGCAGAAAGACACTATTAACCATTTGTAAGAATTCACACTAAGGCATCTCTCATTTTTGCTAGGAAGCTGACATGATTCATATTTAATACTAGGTGTCATAGAAACTATACATTATTATTTTATGTCATTAGTGAGACTCAAATATCAAGAATCACTTGGCTAAAAGGATTCACTCAGAAAGAAGTGGATATGATTGGCTATCCCTGTGATTGACATCCAGTGGCAGTAGGGTTTAATGGGACAAAAATTTTACAAGCAGGGTGATTTGCATATATCATGCCTTCAATTTGCCCGCGCAGATCGGGCACTTAGGTACACAATTACCCAGTTCGTGGGTGTCATTTTCTAATTGTGGGGGCAAACATGATAATTGAGCCCTGAAATGGCTACATGCTCATAATTTTCTTCCTTTTAGGAAAGGTGGCACATTTGAGTTTTATGGTAGAGTTAAAAGCATCTGATAGCTAAGGATTCTTTTCTTAACTGGATGATAGTGTTCTTCCTGCACAGGCTGAGTGTGGTAGTTAAGAAACTCAGGGAGCCATTAGATCTGGAGTTTTCACATGGGGATTGCTGATGTCTTACTAGACACCATGTTGGAATTCCTTGTTCTGGGATGCACCATTGGACCACCACTGGAATTTTGTCAGTAGATGCCGAAGTGTCTTCCTCCTTTGGGAATCACCTTTGTCCTGGTGGGGCAGTAACACCTTCCCACTGGCTTGTACTTCTCTACTGAGTGGGATGCCCTTGCCTCAAAAGCAGGGGTCTTCTCTTTATCTATCTGGCATCCCCTTGTGTATCACTCCACTATTTCTTGGTTTCGGATAGACCCAGGGAGGTTTTTGTCTCTTCCAGGCATAAAAGGAGCTCCTTGGTGGGACCAGGATGTAATATTAAACTTGGAAGTTTGAATCTGGTGCCAGGTACAGTTTGGTGGGAAAGCCACTGGAGCTTTTTTGGAGTTGCTTGATGGAAGAACCAATCTTCCTTTCTCTTTTCCTCCCCGCCACCTCCCTCCCTCCCTCCCTTCCTCCCTCTCTTCCTCCCTTCTTTCCTTCCTTCCTTCCTTCTTTCCTTCCTTCCTTTCTTTTTGTTTATTAAAAGAAACCCAATAAAGTTGAGCATAAGATTTAATAGATACTACACAAAGGAAGATACACAAATGGCCATTAAGCATAGGAAAATTCTGAGCATCATTAACCATCAGGTAAATTCAAATAAAAATCATAATGAGGTACCACCATACCCTCTAGAAAGATCAACATCCTCAAATGTTGGTGAGAATATGAGGCAGCTGGAATTCTTCTACATTGCTGGTGTGAGCATCCTAAGGTATATCCACCTTGGAAGATGGTTTGGCAGTGTCTTAAATAATTAAACATACACCTAGCCTATGACCTGGCAATTCCATTTCTAGGTTTTACTCAAGAGAAATGAAAACATATGTCCACAAAAAGGTACATACAAGAATGTTCATGGAAGGGGATGAAGCTGAAAGTTCATGAGTATAAGAAGGCGATGGGGTTGGGCGCCTGGGTGGCTCAGATGGTTAAGCGTCTGCCTTCGGCTCAGGTCATGATCCCAGGGTCCTGGGATCGAGTCCCGCATCGGGCTCCCTGCTAGGTGGGGAGCCTGCTTCTCCCTCTGCCTCTGACTCTCTCTCTCTCTCTCTCTGACTCTCATGAATAAATAAATAAAACATAAAAAAAAAAAAAAGAAGGCAATGGGGTTGAAAGTACATGAGCAAGGGAGCTTTATGGGGGTGATAGCAATATTCCGTATCTTGCTAGAGATATGGATTGCATGGGTGCGTGTGTTTGTTAAAACTGGTTAAAATGTTGAGATATTTGCATATCACTGTATGCAAATTATACCTCAGTAAAAACAAATATACACCAAAGGGAGTTTTATTGAGCCTATAAAAATAATATGTATGAGTTATTTAAAAGCAAATGTTTTTGAAAAAGAAGATTAAAAAATATTTCTATGGAAACTCATACACAGGGAGGTCTTGATTCAGAAAGATTTGGGCTCAAATTTCAGTTCCACTTCTTGTAAGCTGTATATCCTTAGGTATTGTATTTCACTGCTCAGAATCTCGGTTTTGTTGTATCAAAAATGAGGATAGTAATACCTACTTTACAGGGTTTGAAGGGGGGATTAAATGCAATATAGGAAACATTCAGTAATTTTTTAATATGATTTATCTATTTATTAGTATTTATTGAGTGCTAAATATATGTCAAGCACTGGTGATAAAATGATGAGACATCCTGCCTTCATTTAGAGTCTCGTGGGGAAGATAGAAATTAATCAAATAATCACACAAATATAAAAATAAAATTATTTTTTGTGTTAAGTGCTAACTAGGAAGAAAACCTAGTGAAAGTTTATCATGATGGGACCTGACTTTATCTGGGTAGTCAGGGAAGGGTCCCCAGAAGATGTGATGTTGAGCTGAGATCCAGAGGATAATTAAGATAATAGTATGGGTGAAGGGTCATGCAGTTAAGCTGGGATTTTGAAGGCACTGATAAAGATGGCAGAAGACCAAGTGAAGAGGACATGGTTAACTATACATGGAATATATTAGACATGATGGAGCAGCATCCTGAGGACAGGAGGGTAAAGAAGAGGGTGATTTGAGAAGTGTGAAAAGCATACAGATTTGTCCTGAATTACCATGGCCAAGCCAGGATCATCATCATGTCTTCAAGTGTTGTCCTCTTTTCTACCAAAGTGTTTTGCTTTTTGTACTAATCAAGATAATATTAACTGTGGTAACTGATATTTCCTGGAATCCCAGTGGCTTCACTCACTAGAAATTTATTTCTTGCTCATGGAAAGACCTTTGTAAATGGACAGCATTCCATGAAGTCACTCAGGGACCCCAGGCTCTTTCCATTTTATAGCTCTGCCCTCTTCTTGGGCCTCAGAGTCCTCTCTAATCTGTTGCTGATGGTGATAATGTGGGTGGAGAAGGCACACCTGCTTCTTATTCACTTTATATTGGAGGAGGTGCACATCACTTCTACTCACACTCAATTGGTGAGAGCAAGTCACATGACCCTGCCTAGCTACAAAGCATGCTGGGATATATAGTCTTTAGATGGCCAGCTACTTCCCAGCAATAATTCTGCACTCTGCCAGGGAAGAATCTGTCTTCGGTGGCAACTAGCTGTTTCTGTCACAACTCACACCTTTCAGTGAGGAGCACCCTCTCTGCCCCATTTCCCATCCAATTGGACCTCATTTTCAGTATGCTTTATCCGGAGGCTTGCATGCCCAGAAAAAGTTTTGCCAACTGAAACAGAAGTGCTGAGTTCTCCAGCCAGACAAGTTCACCATGGGAATTCTGAGGCTCATAAATCACAATGTAGATGCAGTTCATCATCTGAAAAATGAGGAGGAAGGGCTGCCAGAGCCTACCTCATAAAACAGATGTTCTTTCTGTGGAGAAGAGCGATGGAAGCAAGACCACAAAAATTGAAAACCCAGGAAACTGGTCATCCTATCTTAAATAAAAAAGTAATTCACTTTCTACCTTTTAGTACACCTGCCCGCTGGGGAAAAAAAGTCATTCCCCCCCCCGTTTAATTATGTTCCATTTTAACCTGGGGCGGTAGCTGTTTTTCCTGTGTTTGCAAACCCAGAAAGTATGGGCATTAATTGTTGCCAGCGCATGACAAATGCAATGATACCACAGTAACAACCGCAGGTATGATAGGCTTTGTGATACACGCTGTTCCGCCAACCGTATCATTAAATCCCACTCAGGATAAATAAGCCTCATTTCAGCTGGAGACATTTGTTCTTGTTAGGGTGCCGCCAGCATGGCATGAAATATTAAATGACAAGGGTTGATTCTGTTCTCAGTGAAGAGCTCCTGTCCAATTTCCCATGAGATTGCACGTAGGTCACTGTGTCAGGCTTGAAGTAACAGCCTATGCTGGCCTTCCCAGGAAGGTTTTGCACCACGGCTGTGTTGATGATTCTGAATTTTGCAGTAGGAAAACAAAGCTGATTCCTGCTGCCCCCAGGAAGGAACGGGAAGCAGGTTGCTCCCAGGCTGTGCTGCCATGGCTTTGAGAATTTGTCTCTAGTGATTGGTGCTTCATCATTTTCTGCTGGCTCCCTTGTGACTAATGGGGATGTCTGGGGTCTCCATCCTTTGGACCCGGGTCTCTCATGCTTGCTTCTTCCTGCTTCTTATTCCGAGATTGTTTGTGTAAAATGAAAGGGTTGTTGCTTGAAATTACACTGATGCTTTATTAATGTTAAATGATCATACTCAGACTATATTCACTTATTATAGTGCATTATGCAATGTATTAGTAATGAATGGGAGCACTTTACTTAAAGATCTGGCTATAAATCAGTTGAACATGGGGAAAAAGAGTCATTGTTTATTTATGAGGTCTAGGAAAGAAATTATAGAGAGCAAACCTTACATATCCTCCTATCCTAAAAACATTATGAAACATTGATTATATGTTTGCCATTAAGTTTATGCTCCTGTTGCCTTTATGTTCCTGATATGTTATTAATCTTTCTTAAGGATCAAACCTCTGAAATCTGCTGTAGATATGAGTGGAAAGCTTCGGAGCTAGGCAGTACAGTTTGCTTGGGCAGAAATTAGGTGTGCTTTCTCCCGCCGCGGTGAACATATACAGGAAGAGTCTTCAAGACGTGCTTCCCTGGTGGGAGTGTTTTACCACTGCCCAGGGGCCACTAAAGTTCTGCTTCCCAGTAAATGCAAATTAATAGACATTCCATGGGTGTCTAGTCTTAGAACCAATGATGGGATCAAGGTGCTATTAGAACATATAAAATAAAAGGTATTACAGCCAGGCATTCTGGGACATTCTTCCCTACCCCATAACAGTCCCTCTTCACAAGATTTCAGGAGTGAAATGCTCACATAAAATAATAGCAAACAGGAAACAAGTCACCGTTTCATCATCTGATGAAGGTCCTGCTGAAAGCTACTATTTTAAAATTTGTTGGTAAAAATGAATTGAAATATGTGGTCTTGGATAAGAACCTATTGGGACCTCTATTAACTTCTAAACCCCCAAATATTAGTATAGCAATGAGATGAAGTGATGATCATGTCCTAGGATGTGTACAAAGATAAAAGAAAAGGGCTCAAGATGACCAGACTTGCTTCTCCATAGGATCTGGCTACTTGGATGGACCAAGTAGAGGGAGAATGACTTTGTCCCCTGGTAACCAGGGCCCCGTCATTGTCCTGGAACCTGGACTACTCTAGGATTAGTAGTCTCTTCTCTTGAGGATGAGGAAGAGGGGATCAAACAAGAGCTGATCTGAACCCTCTACTCTTCCTGCACCTACTCTGCTGAGTTTGATACTAAGATGATGGACGTACAGAGGTGAATATTAACCAGTCACCGTATGTTAAATGCTCACAGTCTTGCAGTAGAAGTGAACTTGTAAACAGTTAAGTTATAACACTTAAGAAGAAGGAAGAGAATAAGAATACCCATAACCTATGGAGTGCTTATAATGCACCGGTACTAAGCTAAGTACTTTATGAGTGTATATGAGTGATAGAAGTAGCTTAGAGAAGGGAATGATTGGCTTTGGCAGGACAGGACTTTGGGAGGAGGTGACATAAGTTGCAATGTAAGAAGAAATAGGAGCTCTCCAAGTGGAAAGGAGGTAAAGGACATCCTAGACAAGCGAAACAGTGTGTGTATGGAATGACACAGGCCTGAGGCATCCCCTGTACAGGAGAGATCTGTAAGTGTCTTGGGATCTCCAAACATTGGGAGGACAGAGCTGGTGTGAGGTGCATTTGAAAACAGGAAACAGATGAATAGTGAAATTGTACTTTTTATGCAGGGACAAGAAACTTGGATTTTATCCTGCAGCTGGTAGTCAGTTAAGGGCTGTATAAATAAAGGACAGAAAGGACTGAGTGGGGTCTTTGTAGAGATCATTCTGGCTCCTGTTGGGAAGATGGCTAGAGGAAGCGAGGCAAGAGGTAGGAGCCAGACAAGAGTCAATGAGGGTCTGGATGACATAGATGTGATTACTAAGGGTGGAGAATGCTTTGAAAAATATGGGAGAAGTAGAATTGATGATGGGGCCAATTGGATGTGAGGATGGAGGGAGGGCAAGGAGTCACGATGATTTCATGTTTTATTTATTAGGTGGTGGACTGAGCACTATAGGCTGGAGTCAGAAGCAGTAGGCTGTAAGCTGGCCACCAGTTTCTACAAGAGTTCTTTGGTTGGAATCAAATTGAATTGTTCTTCTGAATTATTTTTTTTACATGATAAAATACATAATCACATAAAATGTAGTATCTTCACCATTTTAAGTGTACAGTTAAGTGGACTGTGTACATTTTAAGTGTACTGAGTGGTATTAAGTACATTCATAGTGTTGTGCAACTGTCAGCATTACCCATCTCTAGAATTCTTTTCCTCTTGTTCAGACTGAATCTCTGTCCCCATTACACACAAACTCTCCATTCACCCAGCCCCTAGTCCCTGGGAACCACCGGTCTACTTCTTGTCTCTACCAGCTTGATGACTCTAAGTACCTCATCTAAGTGGAATCGTACAATATTTAGTGTTTTTTCTTTTTGTGACCAGCTCCTTTCACTGAGCATAATGTCCTCAAGATACCCACATTGTAGCAGGTGTTAGAATTTCCTTCCGCTTTAAGACTGAACGATATCCCATTGCCCATACATACCATATTTTGCTTATTCTATTCATTTGTCGACGGACACTTGGATTGCTTCCATATTGTGACTCTTGTGAGTAATGCTGCTCTGAACATGGTTGTATAAATATCTCTCTGAGATCCTGCTTTCAATTCTTTGGGTATATATGCAGGATTGAAATTACTGGATCATACGGTAACTCCATCTTTAATTTTGGCAGAACTGCCATATTGTTTTCCATAGTATCACCAATAGCTTACAGCAGTGCCCAATGAGAATAGCAGGTTTGCAAGGTCTGGAGTCTGGAGTTCACTTTCTCGGTTCCAATCCTGGTCCAGCTGTTTACTAGCTATGTAACTTTGAGCAAATCAGATTACCTGAACTCTCTCATGCAGAATGTGGATTAAAAGTACCCACTGCTGAATTGTTCTGAGAATTAGAGGAACATCTGGCCTGTAGTAAAAGTTCAATTAGTAGTCATTTTTATTCTTCTTAAGTTAAACAAATAACATTCCCAGTGGTGGGCCCTCAGAAAGGGAGGTGGGCGAAGATGATTGTGATTTTAAGACCTGACCACCCACTCTGAGATTTTATATTCTGCCGTGGTCCCTAACTCAGCTCATGTGATGGTGTCTTAGTTCAGGTTGCTATAACAAAAATACCATACACTGGGTGGCTTAAACAACAAAGATTTATTTCTCACAGTTCGGAGGCTGGAAGTCTAAAATCAAGGTGCCAGCAGATCCATTGTCTGGTGAGGGCCCACTTCCTGACTCCTAGACAACTGTCTCATTGGGTCCTATAAGGCGGAGAGGGCTCTACACTGTTCATCCCCTTATAAGGCCACAAATCCCATCATGGGGTCTCCATCCCCATGACCTCATCTCAACCTCATTCCTTCCCAAAGGCCTCACCTCCAAATACCATCACCTTGGACATTAGGCTTCAACACACGAAATGAGGGTCGGGGGGGGACATAAGCATTCAGACCATAGCAGATGGCTTCTTTGCTCTGTGCTTTGTCTTCCCTTTCACTGAACCATCAACTAAGAACAAGTGCAAATTCTGATCTTGCACGCAAGGAACACATTTGACATTTTGAACACATTTTTACTTCACCTATTAGGCAGGAGCTTTCATACAGGATAGCTGTTAGTCAGTTGCAAGATGGAGAGATTAGGTTGCAGCCACAGAGGCCATGATAAGAGCAGAATCACCCTGGCTCAGGTGGCCAGAAGCACTTGGAAAAAGAGAAAAATCAGCATTGTGTTAACCTGTGTGCTCCGAGTGATTATCCTTGTGAAACACTTGCAGGGTGCGTAATGAAATGAGTGTTGCAGATACTGTCGAATTCCCCAGGAAGAGGAGAGGGAAAATATTTCTAGCACAGAGATTTTCATTTATTTCCATGTAAAGGGAGATGATATAGGTTCACTTTGTGGGTTTTTTTTTTTTTTTCTGACCTCATATAGGACAGTGCTCAGAATACAAATCAGGAAATCTGAACAATTCCTATTCTTTATGTAATTCCACGGGAAGATATTACAGTGATCTGCCATAAATGCTCTGAAAATTGAGTGATGAACTACAAAGATGTTATAAGCATGGTCCTCCTTTGGATGTCCAATGGATTTTGAGAAGCTTAGCTTTTGAAATTGGCAGAATAAGTCCGTGAGATGGCTCCCTTTAGTTGTGTTCTCGGACAATAACACTTATTATAATACTAACTCACCTAGGAATTAAGATTATCTTTTATATTTAGTGGTGAATAGAAGATCATGTTTTGGTTTCTAGTAGGCTTTCCATCTATTTCTATGTAATAGAATCTCTGATTCCTACAGTAACCTGAGGGATTTCAGTCTTTCCAAATTTATTTGGGCTTTGGAGTCAGGCAAACTGCATTCGTATCTTGGCTCCATAGTTTATTGGCCAATGTTAACTTTGTCAATAAACTT
Source organism: Leptonychotes weddellii (assembly GCF_054177405.1). Lineage (NCBI taxonomy): Eukaryota > Metazoa > Chordata > Mammalia > Carnivora > Phocidae > Leptonychotes > Leptonychotes weddellii. The sequence continues at coordinate 25,626,433 of NC_138373.1, forward strand.
ACCTGGGCCCCAGTTTTCCTACCTATAAAATGGGGATACTATCTATCTCACAAAGATTACATAGGTTAATGTAAATTGCTTGGTACAGTATGTGGCACATGGTACAGTAATTTGACTCTGATGCTATGCTCTTTAAAAAGGTAAATAGACATATATGTTGGATGTAGTGGTTAAAGAAGATGTAGTCAAAGAAGGATGCAGTGGCACCTACCTTTCCTCCTCACCTCAGTGTTCACCCTTGGTCCTGGGTCAGGGTACTACAGTAGTCTAAGTATTCTTCCTTTAGATGGATGGGGACTATATTGGACCATGGCTTTGACTACTACAAGGCTGGCGTCTTTGGGTGACTTCCCAGAATGGGAGAACCAGGACATCAAGAACCAACTTGAATTTCAGTGGACTGTCTGAACAAGTAATAGAGGAGCACCCTTGTGGACCCATCCAAGACCTTGGCTTAATAAAAAGCATTCCTCCCAGGCTCCTCCCCTCAGAATCCATTCTTCCCACATGCCAATGTCCCCCAAGGTCATTATTGAAGAACTAGGGCTTGTATTGTATAAGCTTAATCACTCTAAGACCACTCACTACAGGCTCAATGTGTAATTTTTTGTTGGCTCAGTGGTTTTTTCTTGTTTAGGGACAAAGCTCATTGGCATTTGGAACTAAAGCTGGATTGGCAGTGGCCAGTATGGCATCGTTACTTTTCCATTAACTTTATTGACATAGGGCTTGTAATTAATAATAAAACTTGACTTTTGTTCTTCTATCTCCATCTTCCTTGGTATAATACTCACAAACAGAACTTTTAGAAGTTGCTTCTTTGGGAGATGTTCACACAAAGCTAGAGGACTGTTTTGGAGACGCCAGACTTGTCCTTTTAAAGGCTCCTCCCCTTTTCTTCCAACTATGATGGCCTAATTGGGAGGCTGTGGGATAGGAGGCGGAGTTTGAAAATGAGAAGAAGACATACAAATGGCTAACAGACACATGAAAAAATGTTCATCATCATTAGCCATCAGGGAAATTCAAATCAAAACCACATTGAGATACCATCTTACACCACTTAGAATGGCAAAAATGGACAGGGAAAGAAATAACAAATGTTGGAGAGATTGTGGAGAAAGGGGAACCCTCTTACACTGTTGGTGGGAATGCAAGTTGGTACAGCCACTTTGGAAAACAGTGTGGAGGTTCCTCAAAAAATTAAAAATAGAGCTACCCTATGACCCAGCAATTGCACTCCTGGGTATTTACCCCAAAGACACAGATGTAATGAAAAGAAGGGCCATATGCACCCCAATGTTCATAGCAGCAATGTCCACAATAGCCAAACTGTGGAAAGAGCCGAGATGCCCTTCAACAGAGGAGTGGATAAAGAAGATGTGGTCTATATATACAATGGAATATTACTCAGCCATCAGAAAGGATGAATACCCAACTTTTACATCAACATGGATGGGACTGGAGGAAATTATGCTAAGTGAA
>NC_138373.1:25628417-25673674 GCF_054177405.1 Leptonychotes weddellii
TTTTTTTTTTTTTTTTTTTTACTCAGCATAATGGTTGTGAAATCCGTCCATTTTGTTGTCCGTGTCTGTAGCTGATTCCTTTTTGTTACCGAGTAGTATTTCATTTGTTTATTCACTTACCTTTTGGGGGACATTTAAATTGTTTGTAGTTCTTGTCTATTATGAATTAAGCGGCTGCAAACCAGTGTTTGTGAGGACATACGCATTCATTTCCCTTGAATGTGGTCTCTTGAACTGCTGGGTCAGAGGGTAGGGTGTACGTGTGGCTTTGACAAATAGGCAAACTCTCTTCCAGAGTGGTGGTTCTGTTTTATACCGCCACCAACGGTAGGGGACAGTCTCTACTGCTCTTTCTCAGACTTTCCAATGTTTTCTGAAGCCAGAGAGACCCTGGTTTAGATTCAAAGTCTGCCACTCAGTAGCTCGTGATCCTGGGACCGTTACTTATTTCTGTCTATAAAATGGGGATAATAACCATCTTTTGCATTGTTTGTATATTGTAATGTTTGTGAAGATTGGAAACTATGTATATTAAACTGCTATAGTAAATACTCCAATATATGGTAGCTTTTATTGTTATTATTATATACATACTCTCATCTTGTCCAGTTGCTTTAAAGGAATGTTTCCCAAGATGTGATATATGCTGGTACTCGACATTTATTTTAAATTTTACATAGACACAGCATTATATAATACTGGATCACATAGTGAAAATTTATTTCTATTCCAGCTTTCTTTATTCCCAATTAAATCAAATGAAGAGGCGTAGTTTGGTGTTAGTCTGATTTAACACTTCTCTGCCACTTGCTAATCTTCCTTTTTAATAAAGACAGAACAGGACACAGGCTCTTCGTCTTTAGCAGGCAACAGCATCTAGAAAGAATTCCATGTGGTTTTGTCTTTCCTCTTTTAAAATTTTCACTGTTTGTAGAATTGGTGGCAAGTGATACTAGTAGTATTTATGGTACTGAGTTAATATTTTAATAAATCATTGAGATCTGAAAAGTGAATTTTCTGAAACAAAGAAATGTTAAGAAGGTAATTTTACAGTAGAAACCCAGCTAGGGCAAAAATCATGGAGGTAGTTTTTATATGACTGAAATTTGGGAAACTGCTTCATAGGAGAGATCTGGCAGATATTTTAAACCCTACTTTACAAATGACAGAACGAAGGCATTTTGTAACATGTTAATCGAATGCTTATGTATTGAGATCTGATATTGACATCTAAGTTAATGAAGCAAATCATAAGCTTAATTTTGTGATAGGATCAGTTACCTCCTGACCCATTCTTTTCAAGATGTAACCCTAAAGATAATGGAGGATCTGATCTAGATATTTCTGCCTGAGCTTTCATAGGTACTCTGTACCTTATATCTATCACAGTTCCTATTGCTTCGTGCACGGAAGTCAGCCAAATTAGATGGCAAGCTTCTTGAAGATAGGGACCATGACTCATTGAGCTCTAAATCTGGGGCACCCAACACAATATAGGTGCTCAATAAACACTAGTGGAGTGATGCCTTGTGGTTTCACTTATTTTGCTAGTAGAATGTAAGGTCCTTGAAAGCAGGCCCTCATCTGTTTGTTCAGTGTGGAATCTCTAGGGCTTGGTAGACTCTCAATAGCTCCTGGTTGAACAAGCAAATAAGGCAAGGAGGAAGAGATGGTTTCACTTTTCGGGGTTTGAGAACAGGGCATGAGCTGGTATAACCAGGCCCACACAAAGAAGGCTCTGGCCACTGTTTAGATCTGTTAGCAGCTTGTCTGCTCTGCCCCCTTGGTTGGGCAGACACTCTGCAACAGGTCCCACGAGTGCCCCTGCCTTGATTGATTATCTTCCTTGTGATAAACAGGAAGGAATACATTTTGGCACAGGCCTTGTCATTCCACATGCTCTGCCTGTGATGGATGTTCTCCACGTATGAAGTCGTCGGTGGAAACCCAGAGGAAATGACTATTCTCTAGACCTAACCTGGAGCCGGTTCATCATCAGACAGCTCGCCTAATTTCCACTGCTCAGCAGTCATCTTTTTCTCGCAGGGCTGAGGAAGAACAGGGTTTTGACTTAAAGACAGAGACAGCTGCCACCGAATTGCACTTTTTCTCATCTGTATTGTCGAGAAGACATAGACTGCAGGGATCACCATCAAAAGAACAGGCACTTGGAGGTTCAAGAACTTTTAAACGCTTTAGGTGGGAGCATTTGGCATGATTCAGCAAAGTTGGTAATATACATGTTCAAACCCCCCAGCAACTGGAGGCCTAAGTATGTGCCCTGGAGAGCTGAGTGCACTTGTTCATAGGGATACATGTATAGGATCTGCTGTGTTGAGAAAAGACGATTGAGGGGCAGGGTAGAATCAAGGAGACCAGTTAGGAAAGTACAACAACCAATTCCACTGGGAAATGATGGTGGCCTGGCCCAGTATAGGAGCAGTGTGTGTGTGGGGGGGTGATTCAGGACTGCTGTGTACAGTTGAGCAAGTTGGGCATTGTGCATCTAGGGGACTCATTCCCATAGCTGTGATGGGAATGACGCCCTTTAGGGTTTTGCAGTGCACAGCTGTATGCAGCAGTCCCATAAGAAGGAGGTGGATTCCACACTGGTAGGGATTTTATTTTGCTCCGCTCCATCCCTAGGCCTTAGACAGTGTCTGGCACAGAGTAGGTGCTCAATAAAAATATGTTGCGTGAATGATATGTTTGCTTCCATCTCCCGCATTCTTGGAAACGCGGCTGCAGGTGAAGCGGTGCCAGTTGACGGTGTGTTTTGGCAGATCTTGTCTCCATTTTACTTTGATGGCTACTTGGAGTGCCCTGGGAGGCAAGCCCCTTTGTGCTTCAAAACCCCATCATTTTATGTCATCGGGTGCAAACTGGCTTTTAATGGCATTATTTGACAAAAAGAAGGAAAAAAAACAACAAACTTTATTATACTTTGTCATCCCCCCCTCCCCTCCTGAAGAATCACGTCTGAGTCACCTCTCACTTGCTGATCTGTTCTGGATGCATTTAAAGTTAAATCGCCTTTGGGACCAGAGCAGCCCCATCTTTATTTACAGCACCTGCAGAGGAAGCAGCTCCCTTCTAATTTTAACGGCTCCTCCAGTGGCAAAAATCTCTCTTCCAAAGGAGCAGGTGGAGAAGCGATAAAGAATCGTTACTGAATATTTTCCTCGGGGGACAGAGTGGAGACCGGGCTAGGAGAGGGAGTGAGTGTGTGCTGTGGCAGTGGATGGCCTGCACACTCTAGGCTCGAGTGCAGGTGCTGCCTTTTCTCTGCCAAATGACCTTGAATGGGTCAGGGAAACTGGCCGAACCTGTCACCTTCTCAATCAATAAGGTGAACAGGGAGAACGATGCCTGGCCGGCCAATCCAAAAGACTGTAAGATCCCAAGGAGATCATGTAGAAGAAAGGTGGTGTATTTTTAGTAGCAGTGAGAAGAAGTGAAGGGTGGGGAAGCCGTTTTTTTAATTTTCAGGCGTCCTGCATTTTGTTTGAGACCCTTCTCATTATGTATCATTGTGCTAAAATGCCTTACTTCCCCATCTGCCTCCTTGTGCCTTCCCCTGCTCCTTTGCCATCAAATTCACCCAGCAAGTCATTGTTAAACGTCTACCATGTGCCAGGCACTGAGTTTCTAGCAGAAACAGGACAGATGTGGTTTCTGCCTGTAGAGCAGCTTACAAGCTAATGGAAGAGAGGCCTGGAAAAAGGAGGATCACCTGCATGATTATGTGATTAGCCTTGTGCGGCATCCCCGGAAGGGAAAGCATGGGGAGTTGTGAGAACATGTCAGAGAGGCTAAATCAGACTGAAGAGTGGGGGAAGCCTCCCTGCAGAAGTAGTCCTTATGTGGATACATGAAGGATGGCTGGGAGATAGCCATATGGGAAGAGGGCATAGTCTTCCAGGTAGGTGGGACAGCATGTGCAAAGATCTGGAGGCTGGTGGGCCAGAATAAAGCAAGTGAAGGGAAAGATGAGTCAGGAGGGTGGAAGACTAGGCAGGGGTGAGATCAGGTAGGCAAATTAATGGGTGCGAGTGGCAGCATATTGACAAAGATCTTCCAAAGGCGGACGCAGTGTCCCGGCAGTGAAGACACAGAACTAAACCCAACCCAAAGAAGACAAGCAAGCAGACCAAACAATGATAAACAACTCCAGTTCTGCTTGACCTGGAACATTTGCCATGTTTTCCCTAGAAGGTGCGGGCTTGGTGCATTTCTCCAGTCAAATCACCAACCCAGAACTTGGTGTCTCCCAGCAGCTCCTTCCGGGCAGCTAGAGATGAAATTATCCTTTGCCCTTCTGGCCCCAGAAGGAAGGTCCAGGGAAGAGGGGAAAGCCAAGACAATTTCTAGTTCAGGGTTGTGTTAAGCTCTTCGTGTGGAGAAACAGAACTCCCAGACACAGAAGCCTGGTGCTATGGTTCACCCATTTAATGAGGATCTTTGGATGACAGTCCTTTGGAAGTTCCTATCAACCAACCTGTGACAATGTTCTAATAAACACTCTCCCTTCCCCAGCTGGACTCCAGCAGATAGACAGCTTTGCCCCCAGGGGACGGGTGGCCTCCCTGCGTTGCCTCTAAAAGCTCATTATGGAGACCAGGCAATCACAATTACATTGCTAATTGAAGAAGAAAGCCACAGTCAGCACAGAGTGAGAATTATTGGACAATATCAAGGAAAAACTTCCTGAGTGCCCCCTGGGGGTGTTAGTGTCAGCAGCCACCACAGGCCGGCCCCTGTGCCAGATGCTAATAAAAGAGGGGCTTAAAATGGGCACTGCGGAAAATCAGCAGTCTCCAGAGATTCTCAGTGATGGCCTGTGATGTGGAATTTTGAGATATTTCAATGCAGTGGGACTTAATTGAAGTGGAGTGGGGTGGCAAATGGGAGGGCTTTCATAGGACCAACAAGGATATCTGGCCTGGACTATTTCTGCCATTATTCAAACAGTGGGTCTGGCTCGGGAAAATACCTCTCTTCCCCCTTAGCAGGTTCTGCACCTTCAGTGTGACCATTATTTGACTGGTGACCTGGGAGGGTCGAAATGCTCACATATGTGTCATGAAGGATAACAGAGCAAGGGAACAACAGGTCCTCCCCTGTCCATGAAAGGCACCCTAAAAGGGAAAACCACCTCTCTTCCCCAAAACAACAAACTCTGAGTCTCATATTGGATGTAGGGGATGCAGGTGTTTTTTTATGAGTTCTCCTTGCATTCAGTGAACAGCCTGGTGCAAAGGCTTCAGTGTGGGAGGGTTTGAAAAGTATTAGTTGGTTGCATCGAAGGAGTATGGCCAAACAGGATGAATCCTGCTGTTGAACTTCAGGGGGGAGGATAGAGTTAGCTCAGATAGGACTGCCAGAGAAAGAACTCAGAGTGTGCCTGTAGTCTTCCAGCTCCATTTTAACTTGAGCAATCCCTTTTCATTCTTTTTAAAAAGCTTTTAGTTACAGAAAGTTTCAAACAGAAGCAAAAATATCAAGGAAGTATACCGAAAGCAAGTGATGTCTGCAAGATGGTGGAATAGGAGCTTTCTATAGGAGCCCCCTCCACAGAACATTGACTTTGACAATCACCCACTGAAGAGAGTAGCTTTGTAGGAATCTGGGAGTTCATTGGAGAAGTCCCAGCATATGGCTGATGCAAAAAAACCCAAGAATAGACACAATGAAGAGGATAAGAACAGTTTCACTCTATCCTCTGCTCCATGGTGCACAGCTCAGTCCCAAGGGAGACCCCTTCAGTACATGAGTTCTCCATTGAGGGAAAGTGAGAGCCTGTGAGTGTGAACCTGGTTTCCCAGCCATGTACAACATTGCCCAAGAGGACTTCTCTCTCCTCCATCCAGATTACTGAGGTGAGCTGTGTGACCAAGGACCAGGGAGAGGCTGGGAATACAGCAGCCAGGGCTCAGAATGCACTGAAGACATGCAGATCCTACTAGCTTCTTTGTGGACTCCATCAGAAAGCCCTTCATGAGCTTCTGGGAATGCCTTGTCTGTGGATCCCCCAAACTGGCCCATGGGCACCCCCAGTGCTTTCCCAAACCCATCTTCCTCCTCTTGTGTCTGGGTTCCTGACAGTGTTCTCATGGATGGAGAGTGTGAGCCTTTGCAGACAGCTAGCGAGCAGGTGCAGAAAGCCTGCCCAACTCTGCAGGATGGGGAAAAAGCACACAATTTCAAGGCACTCCCCCAGGGAAAACAGACGGGACACTCTCAGCACTAGACCTGTTTTCCGGGGCTCAAGAGAGGCGTAAGATCTTAAGAATTCTCCTTTCTGCAATTTCCCTAATGCTTTCTGGCTCCCATGGCTCCTTCTTCCCTTCTTGCTCTTTTGATTAGAAATCCGGAGCTTTATTTTCCCCTCCACCGTGCACTTCCCATGACTGCGCCTTACTCTGAGGCCAAGACGTGGGAGGAGAGAGGTAGTAAAAAAACCAGTAGGGATGGAGACGTTTCAGGTCCTTGCTTGGCTGTGGCCACCATGACTGTAGCTACTGCTGTCACAGGATTCGTGGGGGGCTAGGGTGCTGGAAAATGGAAAAAGCATAAAATGAGAAATTGCGCCCCTCCCCAGACCTTTAGGGGCATCTTTCCTCATTAGACTAGAATGAGGAGTTCTTACTGTCTGCATCCACTGTCTAGTTCTGGGTTTTGGCATGCCTTTGGGTCTAGGCTGGGGATACGAGTGGAGGAAAAAAAATCCCAGATTTTCACTGGTGGATTGGTCCTGCTTTGAGTTCTGTTTGTCCTCCCCCTCCAGGCCTCCCCAGTCAGCCTGCTACCATTTCCTTTTCAGAGACCTCAGATGCTATCTCAAGTATTCTTTGCAAGGCTTTTAAGTGCATGGGAGAGACAAGGCAGGCTATGCTTCCTCCATGGCCCCCATAACTAGAACCCAAATGATTTATATTTTAAACATTTTTTTAAAGATTTTATTTATTTATTTATTTTAGAGAGAGAGAGAGAGTGTGAGCCAGGGAAGGGGCAGAGGGAGAGGGAGAGAATCTCAAGCAGACTCCCTGCTGACCGTGGAGCCCGATGTGGGGCTTGATTTCACAACCCTGAGATCATAACCTGAGCCAAAACCAAGAGCTGGACGCTTAATTGACTGAGCCACCCAGGTGCCCCCCAATGATTCATATTTTAAAACCCTATTATATTTATTGGGCTTTAGTTACGCATCTTAAAAAGTCAGTTTTATTGGAGTATAATTGACATACAACAAAATATACACATATTAAGTATACATTCAATGGATTTTGACAAATCCGTATACCCATATAAACATCACCCTGGTGGAGATGGAGAAGATTCTCATCACCTTAGAAAATCCCCTCATATCCCTGATGCCTAAAAAAAAGTTTGTGAACTTCTGGAACTGAACATACTGTTCGCTCTTGAGTTTTAGAGAGTAAAATCTCCCATTTCCCAGTTGCTCAACTCTACTTTAGTGGACTCCCAAATGGGGCAGCACGTAGGGTAGTTGTGCACAAAGGGCAGAGAAGGTGAGAAGCCAAAAGAACAGCCCATTGTATAAGGAAATGTGCTTCTCTTGGCTTGGGCAGGCAGGCCTCCCGCAGAACCCTGCTGGCCAGTCATCCAGACGGCAACTCCCCAGGAGCCTTGGCATTCTGTGAGCCTGCCAACAAAACAAACACAGTCAGAGACAGCAAGCATATTTCTCAAAAGTCAACTTGATCTACCTCCTGGAGGGGGAGGCTGCGCATCCATGTGCCAGTCACATTAGAGTAGTCAATTTCCTCCAAAACCCACGTGGTCTGTGGGGGCACCCGACCTGCATGTTGCCCTGCCTAAAATGCATGTAGCCCAAATCTTCCTGGAAAACAACCCCGCTCTTACTTACTGAGGACAGATGTGAATTTAGAAGAACATGCTCTTGACTTAATTCACTTTTATACAGATGGGACTTCTCCAGGGGCAATCAGGTTGGGAACACATGTGTGTGGGCTGGCAGATCTTTGAGATGCATAGGTGGTCTCATGTGTCTTGGCCGGTTTACAAGCAAATTGTTGCCCCTGGAAACAGCTATCAGGTTGAAAATAGTTAAGTTATGAGTGTCCTCAATCCTTTTCATGTTTGAGTTCATGGAAACTGTTACCTTTAATATTGGTAGATAATTCATGGCTGCTCGTACTGAAGGGTGTTAATAAAATCCTATAACTAAACTCTTAAGAGTGGAATGGGGAATCAGGGACAGCCCATTATTAAAGAATTTTAGTATTTACCGGTTACACACATATTATCCAGAAGAAGTTTAAAAAAATATATGCCTTTTTCTGGTCCAGCCCTATATCAAACCATACAGAGGCCATTATCAACTGGTGTGGGTGGGAAGTGGCTCATCCTTTCTACTCTATTTTGTTACCAGCATCTCAACAGGGATGAATCCGTGTGTATTGGTTGGAAAAAAAAAAATGCTTTCCCTTCATGGTTACTGTAGACCTTAACTCCCTTCTGCTCCTCTATGATACCCTGCCTCATCTACTCAATATTTAAAAATAGGATGTCACTCACTCAGCTACATCTGGTTCCACTGAGGATGAGTGCAGGGATGGGGGTCTGGTAGATGGTAACTTTGAACCCTGTGAGGAGAGCATTGACAATCCTGGACCGTTAAAACTACCCCAATGGCCCTCCTCCTGGCTCTGAGTCCTTGGCATTATTATGTTAAAAGAATTTTTATCCCCTCCCCCGCCTGGAATTACATAATCAAATGTGACCTGCCCCCATTTGTTAAATTATCTTTGGAATGTCCAGGCCCCAGGAAAGAGGGTAAGGAAAGAAAAACCATACCCGTGCAAGCTATATTAACATTAGCCAAAAAATAGGAAATAGACTTTTTGGGAAGTGTATCCTTTTTAAAATAACAAAAGCATAAGGACATTGAAGTGCAATGATTTCTTGAATAACGCAGAGTCTTTAAAAAAAAATATGGATTTAAAGGTGCCTGGCTGGCTCAGTCGGAAGAGAATGTGACTCTTGATCTTGGGGTCCTGAGTTCAAGCCCCACGTTGGGTATAGAGATTACTTAGATAAATAAGCCAAATGATTCCTAAAGGATTCAGGAACCACAGTTTTAGAGAGCTCTACTCCCCATATGGGAAAGAATGAACAAACAGCTCCATCCAAGGAATGGGTGACTAAGAAGGCATGTGCCTCTTGAGCAACGGATGAGAATAATAATGTCCTCCAAAGACTTGGTGGGAAGTGAGAAGCTGATTGCAATGAGTAAAGTGAAGAATGTGCTGTTAGTGACAACATGTGGATAATTAATTAGTTATTTAAGGAAATTGGATTGTTGAATATTGGATTAAGAATTTTTAGAGCAAAAAAAAAAAAAGTCCTATTGATTTACAAAATGAAAAGCTAGGGAAACAATATCCACAGCAATGAAGATTCCCCAAGGGAGCAAAAATAAAGAGAAAGATCTTCTACCAAGCTGAAGCATGACATAATATATGTTGTTTTTAGTACTAGGGACACATTTGTGTTGATTTGGAACCTTAATTCTTTCAAACTTTAGGCTCTGTGCAGACTGAAATCTTGGTGATTCTTGCAGGATAAACAGAGATTTCTGATACTCTGTAGAGCACCAGAGAAGGAAAACCTCTTCCATTGTTCAATCAATCATCTCTTCCATTGTTCATTGATCATCCAATCAATCAGTCATTCATTTATTCCACAAATACTTACTGACTGCTTACCACATGTTAAGTTTAATGCTATACCCTAGCGACAGACTGATGGACAATCCTAATTATCTGGTGTCTGTGTTTGAAGACTGGCCCCCTGTATTAGTTATCTGCTTCTATGTAACAAATTATCCCCAAACTTAGCTTCAGACCCTGAATATTTATTATCTCACAGTTTCAGTTGGTCAGGAATTCAGGAGCATCGTAGCTGGGTGGGTCAGACTCCGGGTCTTACATGAGATTAAAGTCAAGATGCTGGCTGAGGATATGGTCATCTGAAGGCTTGTCTGGGGTTAGGGGATCCACTTTCAAGATGACTCGCTCACATGGCTGTTAGCAGGATACCCCCAGTTCCTTGCCACATGGGCCACTCCATAGCGCAGCTTGAGTGTCCTTACCACGTGGCAGCTGGCTTTCCCCAGACTCAGAGATCCAAGAGACAGCAAGAGGAGGTTTGTTTTTTTCTGACCGAGTTTTGGAAATTATATCCTGTGACTTCTGCCGCATTCTGTTCCTTATAAATGAGTGACTAAATATCCATACCCCCCTATCCTTTTAATGGAGGAGAATCAAAGAAGTTGTGGACATCTTTATCATACCTCACTTTATCTAAAGGACTTTGTTACTTGTGTTATGGCTAGGTTTGAATGCATACTTAAAGGTAGTGTATAAGCAAGCTGACCTAACCATTAAACCACTTTCAGGGATTGTTGACATTGGCCATACATTAGAATAACTGGGGAGGATAGCTTTTCAAAAATATCAATACCTGGATTTCACCTCCAGAAATTCTGATCCAAATGACCTGAAATGTGGTCAAGTATTGGCAATTTTTAAAAGCTCCCAGGTGATAAACCACTGCCCCAATAAGCTGAAAAATTGATTGATAAACCTTTAAGCAACTAGCTGGCGAATGCCACCTTAGTGTTTATTTAATTGCTTGATTTGATGAGCTTTCTAAGTGTTTTGACACATAACCTTTGTCACCATGTTCTCCATTCTTATTCGTTTTCTACACATTCTGGTTTGGTTTTCTTATTTATATTGGATTCATTTTCTCAACTATATTAGAGTTTGACATAATGATATTTTCTTACAGCTTCATCATGCATTCACACATCTAAAGGAAAAATCTTAACTCCAGCAAAATTGGCTTGAAGCATGTGTGTGCTATGTAAAAATGTCAGGAATGCTATAATTATATTTTATCAGGTGAAGCTTAACATTTTAATAGGCTGTGTCTAAGTCTGATTTGACAGGGTGTTTTTGGATGGCGAAATGGATGCTCAAAATAAGAAAACACCACTCAGGAACTAAATGAATCACTTCTGCCAGACAAGTAGATCAGAGTTTATTCTGAAGGGTCTGGATAATTTTTCTGAAGTGCTGTCCTCTTTTAATGTATGTTTATTGCATCTGATTTGGAAGGGTGGGAAAATAACCCTTCTGTGACTTGTTAATCATTAAAGAAGAGTGAACATTGGCAACGTTCCAGGAGAAGCCCTTAGCGGGATATTTATTTCATCTCACCATGGGTATAATTCACCAAAATACCAAGAGTTTAAGCAACTTCATTAGCTACACAGTTCCATCCATTTCTTTGTGTGTCAAGACATAATATCATCAAATTGGAAGAATTGGCCTATTATGGCCACACGATGATTATCATTCTCACATGGGAGTGCATTTAATGTACTTGGGTTATTCTGCTGATGAGTGTGTTGCCTTGGTTTTGTTTATAAACAAGACAGTCATGAGTCCCTTGCATTGAGTTAGGTCCTTTATTGGGAGTATAATTTTGCACATTAGCTGGAAAATAGATAAGCTACATATTTTACATAGGAGTGAGGCTTTGCCAGCTCCTCTGTGAAATGTTGGTTTTTATCTCTAAGAAAGATTGATTTTTTTCCCTGGAGTCTAAAAAGATCCCCCTTTGGATAGGTGGGTGATCAGGCTGCAACATCTGTCATCCCAGGACTGCCAGGTTTGACTCAGACAATCTGACTGCCACCTTCCTTCCTTCTTTAGAAGGCATTCTGTGCAGAGTATAGGTTAAGGTATGGGATTGGAAGTTAGACCTGGCTTTGAGTCTCATCTTGACAGCTCACGGTATGACCTTGGGCAAACTATTTCTCTACCTTCCACAGAAAGATGTCATGAGGATTCAATCATTGCATAGATTATTCTTATTTCTGTTTGCCTTGCATTATTTCTTCTCTCTCTCTCTTCTACTGGTTATAGTTCCTGTTTCCTTTGGGAAACTTACTCCATAGTGCCCAACCTTATGCAGGACTGGGCATTTGGTCAAAGAAAGCCCAAGCAGAATTTTAGCTATAGAAATTTTTTAGTACTTTAAAGATGTCATTCCATTGTCTTCTGGCTTCCATTGTTATTGCTGAGAAGTCATCTATAATTCTTTGAAGGTAAAGCTGCTTTTTCCTCTGGTTGCTTTTTAAAATTTTCTGATTGCCATTGGATTTTGGAAGTTTCACTATGATGTATCTAGGTTTAGATTACATATATATTTATAGTTATGATGCCTACTTGGAGGTGATAGAGTTTTTTGAAATTATGGTTTGATGTCTTAAATCATTTTTGGAAAATTCTTTTCAAACTTGCTTCTCCTGCCGTCCACCAGTCTTTCTCTCTTCCCTTACTGGACATCCAGTTACATGAATATTAGAGCTTTTCCAGAAGTCTCATAGTCCTCTGATGCTCTGTGTTCCATTCTTGATATGTTCTGTTGATATATCTTCAGATAGACTAATTCTCTGTTATTTTGTGTTTAATGTTAACTTATCTACTGAATTCTTAATTTTTATTTTTGTATTTTTATTTATTTATTTATTTTTATTAGGTTCAGTTAGCCAGCATGTAGTACATCATAAGTTTTTGTTGTAGTGTTCAACAATTCATTAGTTGCGTATAATGCCCAGTGCTCATCCCAACATGTGCCCTCCTTAATACCCATCACCCGGTCTAGAAACTCTCTGATTCTTTGATGTAGATTGTAATTCTCTGGTAATTCTCTCCAACTTGCCATTTATTTTCTTGAATATATTAAGGTTATTTTAATTGCTCTATTTGATAATCTAATATCCCATTTTTTCCTCCTCTATATCTCATCACTTCATATTAATGATATCATTTTATTAAATGCCAGATAAACAGGGGTGCCTGGGTGGCTCAGTCGTTAAGCATCTGCCTTTGGCTCAAGTCATGATCCCGGGGTCCTGGGATTGAGCCCCACATCGGGCTCCCTGCTCGGTGGGAGGCCTGCTTTTCCCTCTCCCACTCCCCCTGCTGTGTTCCCTCTCTTGTTGTCTCTCTCTCTCTGTCAAATAAATAAATAAAATCTTTAAAAAAATAAAATAAAATAAATGCCAGATAAACGTATGAAACACTGTAGAAACTCTGGATGATGTTATCGGCCTCTAGAAAGGGCACAGTTTTGATTTTGGATAGCAGCTAAAGTAGAGGCAGATGACCTTTATCTGGGATAAGATTGATCTGACACTAAGCTGGGTTTGCCTTTGTATGGGGTGATCTGCATTCAGTTTGCCCTTAATTTGAGGGTAGAGGGCTTCAGGGCTCCCAATGAAAAGCCTTAGGGTGTTTGGTGAAACTTCCTGTGTTTGGCTAATCCTGAACTCCTGTTTTTGTCTCATCACTATTGTGAGACCACTATAAATTCTGCTTAGCCTCCCAGGATTTTAGTTTGTGCTTTCTCTTTGGCTTCTCAGCCCCGCAGCCACTGGTTACAAATTTATAAAGGCCTCAACCGGGAATGCAAAAGCCAAATGTCAAGCTTACTTTTATCCTCTCCATGACCTTGGCCCCTCAAGTTATGGCTACTTCAGTCACCATGAATATTACTTTTACTTAGCCCCCCTAAGACTTCCAAAAGAGTTGTTCTTCTTTTTAACCCTCTAGTTATTACTTTCTAACTAGCTTTTCACCTTTAAGCTGCTTCCACATTGGCAAACCTGTTCAGTGGGAAGCTTGGTACAGAATATTGAGCTTTTCTTTACATCCTGGCCACCTTAGTAGCTTTCCAATGACTTCAAACATATTTTAAAAAATTTCCAGCTTTTCTAGTCATTCTTGTTGGAACTATTGGTCTGATATAAATGAGACCCTGATAGTTGTAAGCAGCACTCTCTCCTGGAAATTTTAATTTTGGTCTGAGTCAGAAGAAGTGGAAAGGCCAGTGGTAATTTCCAGGGAATCAATTCTCGTACTTCTACTGATATGGTCTCTTGTGATGCCCTAGCTATGGCATTTCCCTGAGACTGATTGTTCATCCCTCCCCTCGAATATATTACCCATCTATCATATTTCCAGTAAAAACCCTCTTTTTCTTAACCTAGTGTGAGTTTCTGTATATTCAAATAAACCATAAACATAAAACACATCTGTCAGTTGGCTACTTAGAATAAGAAGACTCATTTGTATTCATGCAAGAGCATAGTTGTGTAATGTTTTTTTTTTTTTGGAGGGGTGGCAAGTAGCCTTGTTTCATTAGGTTTTATATGGTTTCACTTATTTGTGGAACATAAGGAATAGCATGGAGGACATTAGGAGAAGGAAGGGAAAGATGAAGGGGGGGAGATCGGAGGGGGAGACGAACCGTGAGAAACTATGGACTCCGAGAAACAAACTGAGGCTTTTAGAGGGGAGGGGGGTGGGGGGATAGGTTAGCCTGGTGATGGGTATTAAGGAGGGCATGTAATGCATGGAGCACTGGGTGTTATATGAAAACAATGAATCATGGAACACTGCATCAACAACAAATGACATACCACGTATGGTGACTAACATGCCATAATAAAATAAATTAAATTTAAAAAAAAGACAACTCTGTGGGGTGCCTGGGTGGCTCAGTTGATTAAGCGTCTGCTTTTGGCTCAGGTCATGATCCCAGGACTCTGGGCTCTGGCCCTGTATTGGGCTCCCTGCTCAGTGGGGAGTCTGCTTCTCCCTCTCTCTCTGCCCACCCCCCCACCCCCGGCCCTGCTCGAGCTCTCTCGCACTCTCTCTCTCTCTGTCAAATAAAGAAATAAAGTCTTTGAAAAAAAAAAAAAAGAACAACTCTGTCACTAGACTGCTTGGTGATCTTGGAGAAGTCATCCCCTTGGGTCTCACTTTTCTTATCTGTAAAATTTTGTTTGGACAAGACTACCTCTGAAATTCCTTCAAGCTGAAAATCGTATTTTAATTTGTGACTAATTGGCCCACGTAGGAATTGAATCCACAAACTTGTCCTTTTAAACCCTTGGTCTTATCAATTGATCAGGCTAATATTCCACATACAAGGTTCCTTGTTAAAAAAAAAAAAAAGCCAAAAAAAAAAAAAAGGCCAAAAATGCTAGCTATAAAACTTTCTGCTCATGTAAAGTGAGGTACACCTGAATAGGAATAATCTTTGGATAACATTGTGCAAGGGATAGACTTAGTTGGAAAGGTCACTTTGATAGTGAATGGCAATGATTGGTTCTACCTGACTTAGATGTCACTATAACGACAGCTCAAGGTGTTCTTTTAACCCGAGCACTTTACAAAGAAAGGTACTAAAAAAATTAATTGGGGAGATCAGTCCTCCCATTTTGGAATAGCTTTATATAGTTACTTCTAATTAACTTAAGCATATATATCCTTAACTTTATAGTTATATAAATACATGCAACATATACAGCAGAATCTTTGTCTTTTCTAACGGGATGTGAATTATTAACAGTGCTTCCAGCTCATCGAGAACCTATGCATGTCACTGTTAGCTCTGTGGATGTCATCATCTCAGTTTTTGAGAAATAGTTTAAATTTGAATCCTAGGCCTCCTTGGATGCTTAAGTATGAGGCACATTTGTGAGGTATTACCATTCTAGTTTACAGGTACTCAAAAACTTACGATTTTGTTGAAACCAATTTATTAAAGAGCTGTGTACCTGGCATACTTTATTTGCTCTTTGGGGAGAATTGCTTTGGCCCTACGATATCCAACTACATCGGATGTGCTCCCTTTCGTCCATACTCATCATCCATCATCACCATAAGCTAAAATGCCATCCCTTATCATCTGGATTATTTCAACACCTAACCTGAACTCCCTACCCATTGGTTTTCCCATATTCTCTGTGGGTCCCCTACAATCTGTTCTCCCTTAGATGCCAAGTGATCTTTTTGAAATAAAAGTCTGATTGTGTCATCCACTTGCTAAAAACCCTTTGATAGCTTTCCATTGGTCTCAGGACACGTTTCTTCGTTGTCTGTCTCTTGTTTACTTGCTCAACCTCCTACTTTACCAGACTCCAGACCCCCATCTCAGGCATAGTGGCTCAAACTTACCATAACAACCTTCCTCCGTGAGGCAGTTTCATGTGTTATACCTTCTGTTTGGAATAAACACTCTTCTTTCCTCTCTGTGTCCAGGAAAAGCCTACTCAGCCTTCAGATCTGCAGTCATTCCATCTCCTGGTGGAGACTAAATCATCAATCATAATCTTTTATGACTGCATGCATTTCTGCTCAATTGCACTTACACATATTCCTGTATTTTGTTGACTTTTGTCTGAATATCTCTTTGGAAGCTAAGTTCCATGAGAACAGGAATTTTATATCTTTCTATTTACCATTTTTTCCATTTCCCAGAGTACAACAGAGTCCCAGAATATAGTAGATGCTTAATAAATATGTTCAGAATAAATGAGGGAAACAACTAGCTTGCATTCATCATTTCATTTATTGGGAGGATGATTTTAAGGGTGTTTCCATTAAAATCTCCTCTCAGTGAGCACACAGTGTTGAACATTTTCTCTGGTTTCACCACCAGAGATGAGCTACCTCATTAGTAATTGATTATTTTATTTTTTTTCTATTGGGAATTAAGTAACTGGTTGTTTTCCTATTTTGTCTGGGGTTTAAGCAGGCCAGAGTGAAATTTAGCATTGACTTTCAGCTGGTTATGTTCATTAACCATGATCTATTTACTCAGCAAACCTTTACTGAGCACTTGCGGCGTGGAAAACACTGTCCCTGGTGCTAGAGATTATAGGAGTGAGCAAAACCAGCTGAGATCTTCTCCTAAGGGGGCTGGTATTGATTCAGGTAGTGTTAATTAAAGAGTAATACAAATAAGTCTCACAATTGCAATTTTGAGATGTGCTGTAGAAAATAAGTCTATGGGACTATGAGAACTTGGAACAAGAGGTCTTGTTCTGGTCAAAGTAATGCTTGAGGAGATATTGAAGGAATAGATGTTAATCAGGCAAAGAATGGAAGGAAGAACATTCCAGGGAAAAGCATGAGCAAGTGTCCTCCAGCGGAAAGAAGGATGGTAAGTGGAAGAGATTGCAATTAGGCCAATGTGTTTGGAATGGAAAGAGTAAGGAGGAATGTGTGCAGATGAGGTTGGAGGGATATGCAGAGGCCAGATTGGAAAAGTATCTTGTAAAACTTACTAAATATATCTGTCTTTATCTGGAGAACGGTGGAAAATTGTGGAAGGTTTTTAAGGGTGGGAGCATTTTTACTTTCAAAGGAAATAAAATTATTGTTGACTCTAATGTAATGACAGCATATACATGATCTTATAGTCTTAATATTTGGTACAACCTAACTTTTTCTTCTATAATAATTTCTTTGGCCAGACTCCCTAGAAATAGAGCCAAATCAGAAATTCTTGTGCAAGTGGCTTGTTGAAAGAGTGTTCTCTGGAGGAGAGTCAAGGGTAGGGTAAAGAGGTCATCAAGGATGAGTTCCTGATGGAGATGAGCACCAGCCTGATCCCAAGGGGTGCTCTTGGAGCATGTATGGCATCTCAGAGTTGATCCCACCTTGAGGCAAAGGAACCAGCAGGGGTCAACTGTGAATCCAACACTTCAAGCTGCTGAAAGGAGATCTGAGTGGGGCACCAAAAGTGTCTACCAAAGTTTACTTTTCCTTGGTTTGGAAGAAAATTAATTCTTTTTTTTTTTTTTTTTAAAGATTTTTTATTTATTTATTTGACAGAGAGAGACACAGCGAGAGAGGGAACACAAGCAGGGGGAGTGGGAGAGGGAGAAGCAGGCTTCCCGCAGAGCGGAGATCCCGATGCGGGGCTCAATCCCAGAACCCTGGGATCATGACCTGAGCCGAAGGCAGACGCTTAACGACTGAGCCACCCAGGCGCCCCGAAAATTAATTCTTAAATATGTCATTTCATTAGTAATAAATGCATATGATTTTTTAAAAAGCTAAGGAGATGTATAAAATATCTCTAGTTTTCTTCCCCAGAGGCAACCACTCTTAAGAATTTCTTATATATCCTTTCAAAAGTAGTTTCTACGTATTTCTCTCTCTCATTTTGTAAACCATATTATAGCATAGTACACCTCTTTTGCACATTGTTCTCTTCACTTAACAATGAAACTTACAGAGCATTCTGTATCAAAACATAGATGGTTGCATCATCATTTTTAATGGCTGTAGAGCACTGTATTGTATGTATGTACCATAATATATTCACCTTGATTTTTTCCACTTAATATTCCTTATATGGATGTACTATGCATATGTCTATAACTCACCTCAAATATTTGGAATAGATTAGAATGTAAATAACTAAAAATAACATATGGGATCTCATATCCTATGAGATTCACTTGGAAGACCAAGTGTAGGACCTGGAAATACTACATTCAGAGAAGGAAACATATTTTTTTCTTATATGACCCTATGGTGTCCAATCAGTGATGGATAGTCAGTGTATTATGGCTGGAGGACCATGGCTGAAACTTTTGTTATTTCATCTAAACAAGGCAGAAGTCCCAAGCCAGTTTCAGAGCCTATTTAATTGGATTTCAAGGGATCCATTATGACTACCTCCAAAGCTCTCCAAACTTTGGTCCAGACTTTCTTTATTGATTTAATGTAAAGCCTAATAAAATTCTGTGGCTTAAAAATAAAACAGCATGAACTTGATTCAGGCTCAAAGGCAACAGTGATGGTGCCTTTTTCTATATCTTTATCTTTGGGAATTTAATTATCTTATTGAGTCATGGTTTAATGGAGCCCAAGGACTGAAACTGTTCCTGCCTGGTTGTGTTACAAAGTGAACAGCTGACATTCTTGCAAGATGAAGAGCTGCTTTGAAAGCTAAAGACAGAATCTTGGCTTCTCCCCTGAGATAGCCTGAGTAGCCATGATTCACACTGCAGGTAAAAACATGGAACTGGGCTGGGATAGGGATGCTGGTGTTTCCTCAAGCAGAGCCTCCCTGGATTCCTTTTTCCATCCTTTCCTAAGGACAGATGCTCCATGGCCAGATGCCATGAGTAAAACGTTTGGCTCCAAATATAATGCAGCTCTGTGATTCCTGTTTGATTCTGTATGAAGCCATGTGGCTAGAGCTTAGATGTGGGTTTTTTTTTTTTCCTCAGATGAACATACTTTACCAAGACAACTAATACCTAGAATTACATTTAAAGGGTAGCAATCAGACATAGTATTTTATACTGTCCAGTGTCCAGCTTAAAATGAAGGCACTACGTAAGTCTTGAAATAAGCCCTTTGTTGTCTGAGGATCAATGGATTGAGGTCAGGTGATTGGTACCTTGTATGATATTCACAATGACTTAGATTTGTTTCCTTTCACCTTCTCTTTGGAAGAGAGAGAATTGATGAGCATATGTCAACTGCGTTATCCAACACTGCTCAGTGAAGGTGTTGAATAAGATATTCATTATTAGGAAAACTGAATTTTTAAGTTGATACAGTGTCATATTGACGTATTATATATGGAGACGGTCATTTCTCCTTTGGAGTTTATATTATTGATAGCCTACTGGGTCCTGGAATCTATCAAAGACACAGTGCTTCATAATACTCCGCTAAGCCTCAGATTTCTCATATATAAAACAGTCACAAGATTGTTGTAAGGACTCTGTAAGATAGTTCATGTAAAGCCCTTGGCACAAAGCTGGTGACAAAGTAATCACTCATCCAGTGTATTTTCAATAAACATCTAATGAATGCCTTGCATGAGTCAGGCGCTGTTCAAACTACCAGAGACCTATATACAGCCCAGGACCATGATGCTTACGTTCTAATTTGGTAATATGAATAAGCAAATAATCAAGATATGTCTAGATAGTAATGAGTGCTATGAAGATAGCTAAACAATATCAGGTGATCGAAATCGAGCAATTGAGGAGAGATGGTAAGATGAAATAGGGTAGTACACCGGTCTTGGGCTGTTTGCTCTCTGATCCATCTTTTACACTTCCCTGTTGTGATCATTATGGTTGTGGTGGGGGGGCTGTAGCATGTGTTTCCCAAGCTCCTATGTCATCTGGCTTCCAGATGGGTTCAGTCAATGGAAGACACTGGTGGGAAACTAGAGGGCAGGAATGGAAGAAGCCAGGGTATTTCTCCCCCTCTCTCTGTGCTTACTGGGTTCCTAGCAGTGGTTGTGTTTCTTCTGTGGCCCTAACTTCTGCTGGGCTGGTCTAAAACTTCTTCCAGCTTCCACTTGGTGATCCTGGCTTGTGGGATGTAATAATACCACTTCTTTCTTTTGGCCTTCCAGTCTTGGGTGCATTTAGTTTTCCTGCTGTTGCAAATCTTTGGGTAGTCATTTATTGTGTGGCTCCAAAGCTTATCCATCATGGGTATAACACATTGCCTATGTTAAATTCTCTCTATTTATTATACTTAGAAGTTTTTCTGCCCTCCTGGTTGGATCCTGACTCACACAAAGAATTAGAGAAAGTCTTTCTGTTATGCCATTTGAGGTAAAACCTAAAAGACAGGGAGCTAATCATGTGTTTTTGAGGAAGAATGTTCCAGGCAGAGGGAACAGCAAGGACAAAGGCATTGAGATTAGGGTGAACTTAGAGCATTTGAGGAAGAAAGAAAAAAATAAGCATGGTTTCAGCATGGTGAGAGGTATAGAGAAGTATAGAGAATAAGGTGAGACTGGTTGATGGAAGATCTTAGAGGCCACAGTAAAGATTCTAGATTTTATTATCAGGGGATTGGAAGCTGTTGGAATGTTTTATGGTGAAAGAAGGGTCCCATAAGTACTATGATTTATATTTGAAAGAAATTGCTCTGTCCACTCTGTAAAGAATATTATAGGTTTATAAGAGTAGGACAAAGACCAGTTAAGTGCTTATTGCTTATGATCCAAGTAAGAAATGATGTCAGCTTGGGCTAGTGTGGAAGGACATAAAGGAATTGGGGAAATTCCTGACATGTGTGGAGGAATAGCCCACAGAGTTGACTGATGAGAGCAGTGAGGAGAAAAGAGGAATCAAGAGTGACTCCTAGACTTTTGATCTTGAAATTTTTGTTGATGATACAATTTACCCAGATGAAGACTAAGGGAGTCACAGATTTTTAGGGGAAAGAAAATATTTGATTTTGAATATGTTAGAGATGCTTGTTTGAAGTCTACATAGAATTATCACGTAGGGAGCTGTAGAATATGTCTGGCGCTCAAGGGAGAAGTCAAGGTTCGAAGTATAGATATGGAAGTCAACAGCACCAATCTATGGGCATGGATAAATTGCCAAGGCAAAGAATATAGACCTATATCAACCATTATAATTATTGTTTTTGTGGCTACTCTTATTATCTTATCACAAGGTTTCATCCTTCCTCAAAGTTAAAACTTTGACCAGAGCTTGAGACATGCTGAATTGATAGAAGAACATGATGGAGATGTGTATAGTGAGCAGCGAAATGACCAATTTGCCTAGAGTTTGTTAGAATATTCTTATCCTTTTCTCTGCAGACCAGATGGCTAGCTGGGTAAGTAGTAAGTGTGATGGATGGTCTGGGGCTGTGAGCATTACCTCCATGTGCAAGTTTTCTGGAGAGAGGCCCAGTCTAGTTCATTATAGAGTAGTGAATAAATCTGCTTCATATTCATATTTGGTATGAATAATTGAATCATCCATACCAAATTCCCTTATATATATGAATGTTTCGTCAAGTATAAGACAAATTGTGATGAGTACATTTGGGTGTATAAAGATTTAGTTTTTTGGGGTTTTAAAAAAGAAATTTGAAACAGTTTGTTTTTAAGGCTAAACCAGCTTTATCCAGAAAATTCTCCAGAATAAGACCAAGGAAATATTTACTTCAAAGCAAGAGTTTAGCAAGGCACAGTGAGTTCATAATAAGACCTCCTTATTCTTAGGTCATTGCTTAGTGAGCCTCCAGGAACCTACCTGACCTGCTGCTGTTGTTCTTCAGTGCCTCTTGGGCATATGTGTGGGGAAACCTTGATAAGAGAAAATGTTTTGAATATTCACAGAAGGTGGAATTAAGAGTGACCTTGGTGTTACCATATGGAAGTCAGATACACCCAAGAATAACACCAACAGCAGAGTCTACAAGATGCTGTTTGTTCACTCTTTATCCAAGCCTTATTTTAATGCAACACAAATGCATAGTTAAAAAACTAACTTTTTTGGTTTTCCATTTCCTAAACTGATAGACCATGGTTGGCTCTGTTAATTATAGGCAGGGACACATAGTATGGCCTGATAAATAACAACAAGGAGATAACCCAGGGTGATATTTCATCTTCTCCAGTGCCAAATTCAGAGCATGCCAGCCTTGAGGGTGGTTTGGCAATCACCATAATATTGGTGATAAACTAACTTTTCCACATTCCTAAATTAGGCCAATCAAATCTGTCAGAATTCTGAATATCAAGATGTTAATGCTATCAGGAAGTCCTTCTTGCCTTGGACAGTGTCAGATAGAAGCCCAAATAGTAACTTAATTCTGTTTTTACCCATGAATGCTATTTATCTATGGCTCTCTCGTTTTCTCTCCTATTTTCATCCCAGTGGACCAATAATACATAATACCATGAATCCATAATAATCGCACATTCATATAGCAGAGGTAAGGATGATGGTAAAGACTACAGATCAACAAATATAAGGCAAACTGCATCTAACAATGGGGCACAAATATCCACCAGTTTTGGTTTTTTGTTTGTTTTGTTTTCTGTTTGTTTTTTGGATACTGGAGATCCTAAAGTAATTTCTCCAGGCAGTTCTCAGCATGGTACTTCTTTTCAGTTTTTAGTGCTGCTCTCATATCTCAAGACTTGTTATAGATCTATAGGAATTAACTCAGTGTGGTCCTGGCATAGGTATAGACAAAGAAACCAATGGAACAGAATAGAGAGCCCATTTATTTATTTATTTATTTTTAAAGATTTTATTTATTCATTTGAGACACAGAGACACAGAGAGAGAGAGCATGAGCAGTGGGAGAGGCAGAGGGAGAGGGAGAAGCAGGCTCCTCGCCAAACCAGGAGCCCGATGCGGGGCTCAATCCCAGGTCCCTGGGATCATGACCTGAGCCCAAGGCAGACGCTTAACCATCTGAGCCACCCAGGCGCCCCTAGAGAGCCCATTTAATAGAGGTGGTATTACATATCAGTGGATAAGGCAGATGTTTTAATTAGTGGTGCTGAGATATTTGTTATCTATATGGAAAAACATCGAATTGGACCCGTACTTCACACACTGTGCACAAAAATGAACTCTGAATTAAACACCTAAATGTACGAAGGGAGACAGTAAAGCTTTTTATAAGAAAATAGAGGTGGATGTTTTCATCAACTTCAGATATGGAAGGATTTCTTGAACAAGACGCAAAAAATGCATAAAGAAGATGATCAGTAAATTTAACCATGTGAAAACTAAGCATATGCATTCATCAAAAGACATCATATAATGAGTGAAAATTAAAAAGTTGGGCTCCAGTCAGTTAAGCGTCTGCCTTAAGCTCAGGTCATGATCTTGGGGTCCTGGGATCGAGCTCTGCGTCAGGCTCCCTGCTCAGCAGGGAGTTTGCCTCCCCCTCCCCTTCTGTGTGCATGCTCGTTCGCTCTCTCTCTCTGTCAAATAAATAAATAAAATAAAATAAAAAAAGTTGGGGCTATCTTCCTTTGATTCTGTTTGGGAAAGTTAGTATATCAAGACAACCCCAAGCTTTAAGAATGTTGAAAGATGTCAGGGCTACTCACATGTGACAACTTATGCTGACCTCATCTCTGTTATCCATGATCCTGTCCCTCCTATCAAAGTAATAGAAAGGATAAATTTAGCATAATTGCTATTTCTTGCTTGTTCTGCAGAGTGTCAAAGTACTTTTGAACTACTTGAGTTAGAAATACGCTCTGTGGCTTCTCTCACTGTTGCTAAAATATACAATTTCTTCATAGAGCTGGAGTTTATAACTCGAAATCATTTGTGTGAGTGTGTGTTTGTGTGTGTGCATGCACGTGTGTTTGAGAAGCTCAAGAGACACCAAAAATGAGTTTCTCCCCCAGAATTCAAATGTAATACATGCTCATTATAGAAAAAAATTTTTAATACAGAACACAAAAGAAAACTTAAATCACTCAATTTTCCTGCCATCCAGAGTCAAATATTATTAACATCTTGGAGTCTATTTTGTTATATGTGTACCACATTGTAGGCACAGTATTGAATTCTGATCAGTTCATTTAATAATGCAAACTTCCTCTGGGTTGTTACAAACTCAGTAGAAACATTATTTTTAATGGCAGCCTATGGAAAGTTGCATACCATAAACTCCAGGGCCATACTGCCTAGGTATCAATTCTATATTCACTGCTTATTAGCTGTGTGGTCATGGGCAAGCTACTAAGTGCCTTTTGCCTCAGTTTCCCCATCTGTAAAATGGGCCAATGACCGTATGTACCTCATAGGAAAGGCTGTTGCGAAGATAGAATTTGATACTTATAAAATGTTTAAAACTGTGCTCGGCAGGTAGTAAATGGTAGTTGTTGTAGTTATTGTATGTTTAAAGGACCCTACAGGCCTGCTCAAGTATTTATGCTGGAGATTTCTTGGTATCTTTTCATTACTCTCTTCACGTAGAAGACCCTACAGTCTAGCTTAAGGGGCTCATGAGTATCCTAAAATGTATCAGTCCAAATGGGGTAGTTTGGAGGTCTTCAGAGGCTCAGGGCACAGGTGATCTTCCGTTTGCTAGGAAGAAACCATTGGAGACCTGCAGAGAGCCATGGCCAGAAGGCCCCCATTGACATCAGTGAGAACTGCTCGCTGGGGCTCACAACACCTGCCCTGAGATGGGCTTCCTCCAATGGTGAGGTTTGGCTTGTCTCTTGATTCTGACTTTTCTTCATGTGGTCCCCATAGGTCTATTCTCTATTCCCTTAGGCTTAGGTGGCACCCATGCCCCAAGATCATGCCCTATCTCTCCTCCCAATCAGGAAGAGAGATGGGGGGCATAATCACCTACATTTTCCTTTCCAGCTAATTATTGTTGCATAAACTCCATCAGCCAGTTTTTCCCCAAAGGTGATTCCTTGTGACCAGCAAGGCTTATTTTGGAAGTTGTGAAGACTTGGATACGTTTCTTTCTTTCCATTCTCACCCTAATAATCCCAATTTCCTTCGAATGCCTCTGGTTAACTAGGAGAAGGGTCATGTATAATGGAGTACAGAACAAAAAAAAAAGCATAAAGATTAATATTGTAAGATGTTAGGTCATCATAAATGCATGTATCATAATTTGCTTTGTCACTCTCCTATTGCTGGACATTTAGATTATTTCCAATTTTTAGCTATTAAAACGACACTGTGATTAACATTGCTAAAAACCCTTTCATATTTTGGATGACTTAGGATGAATTACCAGAAGTGGTGATTCTGGGTCAAATAATACCCAAACATAATAAATGCTTTAAGAATTTCCTTTCTTGTGTTAGGAGTAGATTACATTGCTTTCCAGGCCGTAGAAAATTAAGCATAGGAACAGATTTTTTTTTTAAATATTGCCATTTAACTGTCTGGATGCCTGTAATATCCATTCTATTAACTAAAAGAACCCACAGCAGCTTGTTGATGTCTGTGTTTCTTTGGCTAATGGCTTTGTTCTCGCTCTATTAGTAGCCTTGGTAATAGTAAAAGTTTAAAACTTTGCACTAAAAGAAAGACTACACTTTACTAGATCTTTAACCGAGAATCAATCAATTAGTGGAGGTGGCATGGCCAATGGGACAAGGAAGAAGACAGTGCCACCGAGTGTGGTATTGGAGTGGGTTCCTGGAGGTACCAATAACCAAATTATAATCTGCCAGTCTTTAAAGGGAGATGAATAGGAGGGTAAACTGCACGGGGCATTAAGATCACTACTGTGTCCCATTTCCATTATAATATTTTCAAACAGAAACTAGCAGATCACCAAATAAATACCAAGAACAAAAATATCCCCTAATGTTGCTTTTGTAGTGTCCAGTCTCATGGATGGACTAAGCTTTGTCCAGTGAAGGATTCTGCAAGGGGTGTTATCAACCTGACCCTACCATAGACATCAGGATCTTGAATGAGATAGGGTTTGATCTATCTGTAACATAAAACTCTTTAAGGCAAAAGAGTATTCATTGAAGATAAAGGATATTATGGAATATTATAGGCAATGTCATTGTACTTGTGACGCAAGCATAATTATAACAAACTAAAAATGTTGTCCAATAGGCTTGTAATTAACATCCTGTTGATCCTCACCAGGAACTGCTGAAAGATTTAGCCAGTGATTTTATTCTCATTTGATCTGGATTTTTCTTTCTTTTATAAACGCTGTAAGATCTGTGAATTATTTTCTGCATATCTCATGCTCTTCTTGCCTTATGTGGACCTCTGCTGGAATGCTTGCTTCCCTGAGTTAGAGAACTTATTACCAAAAAGTTCAGGAAATCTTCAGCCTCTGAAAGCGTAAAGGCTCAACATTTAGTTTAAATATGGAGCCATCATCAACTGTGTTGCTATGGAGATCCTTCCTCCCATGTGCTCTGAAACATGTCTGCTGCCAATTATCCAGAAATAACTTCTCTATTTCTATGGAATTTTCTGTGTCTTACCTACTGCTGCTTCTGTATTCTCTGTTTGAGCTCTGGTGGAAGGAGGAGGGCTTTTCATTTCCATTCCTTGCAGGCAGGAAAGATAATTTTCAATGTGTCCAAGCTGAAAAGGATCCCCAACTGTGTCATTTCCTGTGTAACACTATTAAACATCCCTATTAGCTGCAGTGGATGAAGGTTATTTATTTATTTTTATCCATTTCATACATTAAAATAGACTACCATCTTTGTAGCAGTGGTGGGAAAGGTGATCATGGGTCAATTATACATTATCAGTCAATCTTATGCGATAGACTCTCAGGTCTGTTTGTTGCCACCCCCTCCCCCCCCCCGCCCCCCGCCACCGCCCCAGGGGTTTGATGAGTCACACTATTTTTCCAATTTGAGCTGCCACTCAGACACTCCAGTGAGCAGTTAGGAGTTAAGGATGGGATTTGTCTACTTCTCTGTCTTGATTTGGAACATCCGTGCTTGCTTGGGAACTAAAGAGTCTTCAGTGTCACTTGGGTAGATTTGAAAGCACTCAGTCTGTAACCACTGAGCCAGACCCAATTGGTGACTTTACACAGCAGCAGGATTTCAGTTGTGCAAATCCCTATCTTGACTCTCTTTGTAGGTCAGGAGCCTCTGCTGATGCTAAAGGAGCCTTCTTTATCTGCTGCTTCATGCTGAACGCTGGTGGCATCTTTGTGGTTGATCCATTCCTTTCCGTAGGCTTAACCAAGTGGTAATCCAAGAACACCCCAGCTTCACAGAAGACCTCCATTTTATTTTATAGACTTGCTTTCAGAGAGTTATTAAATTAACACAGACCTGTTCTGAAGTCCTAAGTTTCCTGCATTCATAGCAGGGATGGAGAAACTGGGATCGTTCTTTGAACACTTCGCCCATCGGAGGCCTATATAAAAAAGGAGATGAAAGGTTTATTTGCCCCCACCCTTTTCCCCATTCTTACCACAAGTCTTGGAGAATATTATGGAACAGATTCAAAAGTGTCACTGGCAGGGTCTGAGATAGAGGTGATAGATAGCAGGGGAGGGGCAGTGGGAGATTGTCCAGTCTCATACTACTTATAGGTCAATCTACAACTTTCAGGCCGGCAGGTTCCAAATCTTTCAAACCATTGACACTTTCCTCGACCAGAATTGCCAGAGAAGCTGCATATAAGGGGCTGAAGATACAGTCATTGAGCTTTGGTAGATACAATGACTGCCCACACTCAGTGGTCGTTTAACATGATAGAAATCACCACGCCTCTTGATAGCATCACCCAAACAATTTTCTTCTTCCTTTCCAAAACTCTGTACCAAAAGCTGTTGTAGAAGAATAGGGGTTGCAGGAAGGGAAAACTAGGCAGTGCTGAGGAGATGACAATCTGTTAAAGAGTTGGCTACAATGCACATATGGGCATAGAAAAATATCCGGACATAGCTACAGACAGTCAGTTTAGAGGGAAGAGATTTTTACTCTCTACTCTGTATGTTACATAAATGCTTATAGTACTTATAAAGTATTTTTAAAATGTCCTGAAAAATCAACTTTCCATATTTGTTTATTAGTTTGCTTGATTTTACGATCCAAGTCATGGGTAAGGGTCAGGTCTACAGCACACTCCGAAGGATGCCCTCAGGGCATGCATAGTTACTAGTTCTCAAGTTAAAGCTCCAATCTCCCCTCCCGTTGGAGAGAGAGTACCCAAAATGACTTGAATCATGGTAATACGATTATGGGGGTAAACTTATACTGCTTTAATTTCCCTTTAAAAGTAAAGGCATCCAGGGGCGCCTGGGTGGCTCAGTTGGTTAAGCGACTGCCTTCGGCTCGGGTCATGATCCTGGAGTCCCGGGATCGAGTCCCGCATCGGGCTCCCTGCTCGGCAGGGAGTCTGCTTCTCCCTCTGACCCTCCCCCCCTCATGCTCTCTGTCTCTCATTGTCTCTCTCGCAAATAAATAAAATCTTAAAAAAAAAAAAAAAAAGTAAAGGCATCCATAAACTTGATATATCTATGAAAAACAAATCACATGAGACACAATGTGTTGAAACAACACATTTGAGAACTACGTACTGATGGGCAGGTACTGCATTTGGGTGAGATGTGTTAAGGATTACTGTGTGATACCAAGAAGATCAAAGTGCCATCCTTAACCTTAAAGCTGCTTGAAATAGGGAGGCGAAGTCTGTATCACAAGACAGCTCATGATGAGTTCCTGCCCTGATTTGAGTGTCTAGATATTCTGAGGACAACTTCCCCTGGGAGACTGGGGGATGTCTTCATGAAGGAAGTGTCTCCACAACGAGGTATGGTTTAAAGATTTGGAGGTGTGTATAGGTGGGCTGAGGTTGAGGAGGGGTGTAGTAGGCAAAGGTTGTCTTTAGAGGACATTGTGACCCCTATGAAGACAAGGGATTTGTTTCATTTGCCACTCTGTACCTCATGTCTACAGCCAGCCATAGAAAGGGTGCTC
The DNA here is from genome assembly GCF_054177405.1 of Leptonychotes weddellii. Lineage (NCBI taxonomy): Eukaryota > Metazoa > Chordata > Mammalia > Carnivora > Phocidae > Leptonychotes > Leptonychotes weddellii. The sequence goes on from NC_138373.1 coordinate 25,657,542, forward strand.
AGTACTATTCACTGTGTAAATAACAAGTCAAAGTTATCATCAGTGGTATAAATTGAGCTAGTCTGGGAAACAGCCTATGACTCTCAGTGCCATGTTGGTAAAGTGATAGCTGTTCTACATTTTCCTGATGTGCTGGGTTCTTGGGAGTGCTAACAGATTAAGTCCTTCAACAACAGCCTTGGAAGATTGATTTATTTCTTGGGTCCAGAGCCCCTTACCAGTTGCTGAGCAGAAGACAAAGAAAGAAGACAAGATCTCTGCCAGGAAAACAGTTTACTGATTCCTCTCTGTGACCTGCTTTTAATCAGTTGCCCATTTACATAGCTCCAGACACTTATCTCTGTATTCATGTGACCCTCACCCTTATTCCTGAGTGATGATGGATAGCCTAAATTATTATTCCCCCTTTACAACCACTTTGGGATCCTGAAGTGGAAGGGCTTGTCATTGGTCTCCCTGCTCAGGACTGCAGAGCCGGAGAGAAAAATCAATGTCTCTTCACCTTGCTGCGGTTCTTTCTACTTGCACAGGCTGGGACCCTACGAGGCCTCTGTGAGCTGCTTGGTGAGTCTTAGGAGGCACTGTATGCTGCTGTAATTAAGATGTAGATAATAGATTTCCACTCCTCCGGGAAAGTGGAACAAAACAAAACAAAGCAAACAAACCAACAAAAAACCTTTGAGGTTTTTCCTCTGCTTGGTGCATTGACTTGAAGGTTTCAAGGTACATGAGGCTTACAGGAGTTAAGGTCCGTGCTTTGTTTGAGTTTCTGGCAATCTGGGAATGAAATTTGCTTTTTTTCCACCCCTGATTGAAATTCTTACCAGATTTCTTCTGTTTAGTTCATCTGCATACAACCCCCTTTAATTTACAGTGAGTAAAACCCATCCTTCCTGTCTATTTCTCCAATATTTCCTTCTCCAAATGGTCCAAGACCTTTGGGCAAATTAGTCATGAGATATATATGCTGAGCTGTACCGGTAGGGCTCACCCTTGGGATAATCACGAAGCATTTGTCCATATTTGGTTTCTTCCTTTCCTTTTTCATGCTCCCCTTCATACCCTCATGTTTTCCTTTTTTTTTCACTCCAAGAAAACGTTTTAAAACAATCGGATATTACATTCATCCAACAGTGTTGACCACAGGCCTGCTATGTGCCAGGCACCTTGCTGTCTGTGTCAGCTTTCTATTGTTGCAAACACATTTGTTAGCTTACGCTTTCTGGGTTCAGGAACCCAGGCATGGCTTAGACTTAGATCAGGCTGAAATCTTGGTGTCAGCTGGGGCTGCAGTCTTCAGCGGATGCTTGGTGTTCTCTCCAAGCTCAGGTTGGTAGTAGAATTCATTTCTTGGTGGTGGTATGATGGAGGTCCCCTTTGTTTTTTAGCCATTCGCAGAAGACCACTCTCAGCTCCCAGAGGCTATCCTCAGGTCCCTGCTATGTGGCCTTCTTTCATAACATTGGAACCAATTTCTCCCAAGACACCAGGCAAGCACCTGCTGCTGCTTATCTCTCTGACTTCATTTAAAAGACTCACCTGATTAGATCAGCCCGCCCGGGAGAATATCCCTTTTGATTAACTTAAAGCCTATTGATTAGGGACCTTAATTACATCTGGGGAATATCTTCATCTTTCCTGTATAATGTAACCTTGTCATGGGATTGATGTCCGACTGTACTCTTGAGTCTTGCTTACACTCATCGGGAGGGGACTGATTACACAGAGTGTGTATCTAGGGGGCAGAAATCTTGGGGGCTGCCTTAGAATTTTGCCTACTTAAAGCTATTCAGGGAAGAAACAGCTGTGAGTAAAACAGGCCTCGGTTACACATACATTTCACGGGAGAGCCAGAAAATAATAAATCAGTATTTTTAATTTGTGATATATTCTATGAAAGAAACAGATTGATAAGAAAAATACTATGCATAGGCAGCATTTAGATGGGATAACATTTACACAAAGCCATATGGAATGAAAAGGACCAGTCACATAGAGATCTGGGGAAAGAGCATTCCACGCAGACCCACCAGCGAGTTTGAAAGCAAAGAGGTCAGGAAGACCTGTTCTGTTTTTGAAGAACAGAAAGGAGGCTGGCATGGTGGGAGCAAAGTGAAGGAGGAAATGAGGTCTGATAGGTATGGGCATGGGCCAGGTTAAGCAGGGACTCATAAGCCATGGTAAGATGTTTTGGAGATGGGAAGCTAAAGGTAATTTTAGCCAGGGCACAAGTATGATCCGATTTAAGATCTGTGGTATTGTGATTTATAATAAAAATGTATTTGGTTTTCATTCCATATTTTGGCACAGAGCTTCTAATGCCCTTGTAATTAGCTAAGTGCTGAGAAAGATAAAGCTGTCCATTGTTATGTTAGTAAGGTGACTTTTGATCTTACCTAAGGATGGGGGCTGGTTGCCAGTGGAGCCAATTACGTGATTAGAGGGTTGGAACGTTCAGTCCCAGCCCCACTCCCCTCACCTTCAGGGAGAGGAAAGGGGCTAGAGATTGAGTTCAATCCCAATAGCCAGTGATTTAACCAATCATGCCTATGTAATGAAGCCAACATAAAAGCCCCAAAATATGGGATTCAGAGACCTCTGGTGTTGGTGAACATGTGGAGATTTGGAAACAGTGGCGTGTCTGGGGAGGGCATGGAAGCTCTGTGCTCCTTCCCACATACCTTGCCCCACGCATCTCTTCCATCTGGCTGTTGCTAAGTTATATCCATTTATAATAAATCTATGATGTTAGTATGTAAAATGTTTTCCTGAGTTCTGTGAGCCACTCCAGCAAATTAATTCAACCCAGAGAGGGGGTCCGGGGAACCTCCAATCTATACCCAATTGGTCAGAAGCCCAGGCACCTGGGCTTTTAATTGGCTTCTGTGTGTGCGTGTGTGTGTGTGTGTTTGGAGGGCAACCTGTGAAATCTGACATTATGTTCAGGTAGATAGTGTCAGAATTGAGTTGAATTGTAGGACACCCAGCTGGGACTGGAGATTTGCTTGGTGGTGTGGGAGAACCTCCCACATGTTGGAATTGGGTGTGGAATTACAAGATCACTTTATGTGGAAACTGAATCATAGAAGTCCAAGAGAGGAAGCAGGGTAACCAGACTGGAGACAGTTTTGAGAGTCCAATCAAGAGATGATGGAGGCTGCATTTGAGTGTTGGCCGTGGAGACAGAAAGAAGGAAATGAAGTCAAAACGTATTTTAGAGACATTCAGAAGGACAGGAGTTGCTGATGGATGGGATGTGGCACCCAGCAGGGGCATTTCAATTTTAAAAGGTTAATCACTTTGCTTGAGGTCACACAGTTATTAAGCATCTGCAGTGGATGCAGGTAGTCTAGCTCCAAATCCACTGTCCTCTCTCCATCCCTCTAATTCCTTAGCAGAGCCACACGTGAACCAGGCAGTAGATATCATTAGTTGAGATTGCTGAAAATATGCTGCAGATCCACTTTTTCCCCACCTTAAAAAATGTAGGTAGAAATAGTGGGGCATTGCTCAATAAACTCAGCACATCCTCATCTTTACTGCAAACCAGAGCCATGGTCTACAGAGTGGAAGACCCTCTCTGGAATTTCTCCAAAGGAACCTGTCATAAGGTCTTGGACACTGGTTGGTTACCATTGTGTTGTGAAAACACTTTTGTACAATGAGCAAGGGAAGAAGGCAAAGAGGGAGTAATTGCGCTAGATTTGGTTTATGATTTTGGCTTTTTTATTTGTGAGTCAGGTTTGAAGGCTGAGATGACTTACAGAGGCCCTCAGATGATCATAAAAACAAGCTCTCTCTCACTGCCTGCCCTCCTGAGCACCCCGTCCAGAGGTCCAGAGGAAGACAAAAGCATTTGCATAAGCACCAGACTGAATGATTTGGTGTCTATTAATCTACATACTAGAGATAATAGATTTGTTCTTAAAATGGCCATAAATTGTACTAACACAGACAGGGCCAGTGAGAAATGGAGGGTTCTATAATGTTGGATAAGCTAACTTAAATGAGTATTTGTACCACAGTTGTTTTTTTTTTTTATTCTTTTTATTCTTATGTTTGTACCACGGTTTTTATCTCAGGATGTCCAAAAGGCTCTTGGTTTCTAATGGAAAACCATGAGATATACCCGTAAGGATGAGATACAGAGGGGGAAGGGGGAAGTATTCCCCTATTCTGAGCAATAGCTGGGCAGGTGCTGTGCAATATGAGTGTCACTGAGAGTGGATGTCAAAGTCCTCCAGGTTCTTAAAGGGCCCAAGAAACAGCCAGGTCTACGAAAGTCAGCAACAGCGCCAGTGTTTTAGAGGTTATTTTATGAATCTGTCAAATTAACACTTGTTGTTAAGTCGAGCACAGGGGGCCAGATGATGAGCCAAGTTTCAGAAACAGACCACAAGAGGAATGGAAATAGAGAAGTTTGTTACTTCAGGTCCTGGAGGAAGTCCTTGGCACGCCTCGAGGGGCCACATGGGGAGGTCAAGGCAGAGTAAGGGCAGAGAGATGGAACCTGGGACACATGCCTTTGTTAGGGTCTGTGGATGAAGTGCTTTGGGGTTCCTGGGCAAAAGCTGGATTGGTCAATTGAAATCAAAAGAGCAGGATTTTGGTAAGCCCCATAGAGGTCTTGTCTAAGAGGTACACAAGGAGAGACTGTTGATCGCAAGGGCAGCTGGGAAGGTCATATCAGGAACTCAATTTGCTCGTGACTCTGCAGGTTGTTGTCTGGGACATGTGCTTATATGAGGGGCTATTATTAATTTAAGGTCTCTGTAGACCCCTTGGCCAAACAAAACAGATGCCAAGGCAGCACCAGCATGGAGCAGCTTAGCTAAACTTTCAACAGCTTATTACTACCTCTATTCATACAATTCAAAACAATAATATATGAGAGCAAACAGTTGTGGAAGACTAATCGTGGTCTAGACTTTATGTTAATTGTTTTACATGACTTATCCCATTTAATTCTTATAATAATCTTGTCTTGCAGATAATAGTATTATCTCGCTTAAAGGGAATGGAGGCTTAAAGAGATTGAGAAACTTTTCTCAATCTCAGAGCTAGTATTAGAATCTGAAAGTATTACACTCTGGGCTTGTTTTATTTATTTTATTGTATTTTATTTTTATTTTATTTTAGAGAGAGAGTGCAAGCGTGGTGGGGGGAAGGGGCAGAGGAAGAGGGAGAGAGAGAATTTCAAGCAGGCTCCATACCAAGCGGGGAGCCCAGTGCAGGGCTTGATCTCACGACCCTGAGATCATGACTGAGCCAAAATCAAGATCAGACGTTTAACTGACTGAGCCACCCAGGCACCCCTGGGTTTAGTGCTTTTAAATATACAGTACAAAAATAAAATGAGTGCCTTAGATACTGGACCTCCAGAAACTGCCATGTCGATTCAGTCCTGCTTCTGTCCCTTCTTCCCTTCATTTTATGGGTGAAGACTTACCTGAGGTCACTTACTCATGTGAATGTTTAATGAGCTGGAATTCCAGGGGAGATTTAGTTGGTTAGAAAAAGTTCTGAACATCACTGGCATTCTATTGGTATTATCCATGGGATATTAAAGAATAAAGGGTTTTTGGACACCTGCAAAAGAAAAAGATGTGGAAGGGCTGTAGCTATGTTTGTTTGTGAGGTGACTAGTCTTGATGTGCAGAAAAATCTGCCTCAGTGGAGGAAAACATCCTATTGAAATCTAAGGGAAAAAATAAGATTAAACAAAACGGTGAATTAAAATCAATAGCAAATGATTTTTTTAATTGCCTAGTAACACATAGGAGTTTCTCATTTTATAACATTTGAAAATACAATTACAGTAGAGTCTGTTTTTTCTTTTTCAGGAAATATCTCCCGAGACGTTAATTTATAAATGACCCAGATTTGCAAATTCCAACATATCAATTCCCCCCTCCCCCATGACAAAACTTCTAAGTTTTGGCTAAATGTTATCATTCCCTTAGTGTTCTAAGCTTTGTTTGTTGCAGACCAGCATTAGCAATTGGATTTCATGGGAGAAGACTTTTTTTTTCTTCAAAGTAACATTTTTTTCTTCAAAGTAACATTTTTCCATAACTCACAGGAATTACTGCATCTTTGATGACTAGTAGACTGCAGTATTTGGTGGTCAACTAGGTCCATTCACTAATTACAACTCACAGAGGCATAATGAGCTTATAGTTGCTCCTTCAAATCATGAATGGATCATTTCAAATGATAGATATTCAGGACCAGTTATAAATTGTAAAAATCAAGAAAGATAAATGGCAACATTTCACTGTTTTAGCAAAATTAACTGATATTTCTGCTTTAATTAAGCACACATTGTAAAATTGAGACCATTTGAAAAGATAAACATTCTTTTTAGCTAAGGTACTTAGGGGCATGGGAAGCCTCTCTTTCCAGAGTATGTAGCTATAGTCCTGTCTCCATCCTTCTTCAGCTTGTCAGGAATTTTTAGGTGCAGACCAAGCTCAATGAAAGAAACCGCTTAGAGGTGTCTCGCCTTGCAAATCCATGCATACTGTTTCCCTAACTTCCATGATGATGGGGGTACTTGTTAAGAATAGAGATTTTTTTCTCTTTAGAAATTCTCATCCGGTAGGACTGAGTTGGAGCATAAGAGTCTGTGCTTTTAATGAATATCCCAAGCCATTCTTATCACTGAGGAATTTTAAGAAATACTGTCATGTGAGAGAAATGCCACTTTTTGCCCAGAGTGTGATGATTTCAACAGGGGAAAGGTCCCAGCAGAAATCTAAAAGACCCTCAAGCGAGTTCATCATTGGAGATGGGGAGAATCCTTCTTCCCCTCTGGGCACCTGGTTGGCTTTTAAAATTGTCTGCATTGGCTTAGTCCTCTTATAGATAACACAGTATCTCCTCCCGCCCCCATGTTTATTAGACATAGGGAAGATATATTTAAAGAAAAAAAAAAAACAAATTGAGCTTCTGGAAGTGAATAATGTAATATCTAAGATGAAAAACACAGTGGATGGTATTAACAGCAGATTAGATGTTGCAGAAGAAAAGATGAGTGAACTTGATGATGTAGTAATAGAAACTACCTAAAATGAAATGTATGTAGAAAAACACTGGGGAAAAAAACCAGCATGAGTGAGTTGTGGAAAACTTTAAGGGGTTCAATATATTTGCAATGGCAGAGTAGAAGAAGGGATGGGCAGAAAAAATATTTGAGGGAATAATGGCTGAAAATATTTTAAATTTGATGGAAAGTATAAACCTAGGTCTAAGCAGCTCAGCAAACTGAAAACACAATAAATACAAAGAAAATTTATTTTGAGGCATTTATTTTGAGGCATATCATACTGTTTGTATCCTTTGGATAAATACCTAGTAGTGCAATTGCTGGGTGGTAGGGTAACTCTATTTTTAACTTTCTGAGGAAACTCCATACTATTCCTCAGAGTGGCTGCACCAGTTTGCATTCCCACCAACAGTGCACGAGGGTTCCCCTCTGTCCACATCCTCACCGACACCTATTGTTTCCTGATTCATTGATTTTAGCCATTCTTAAAAATTATGGAAATCCTGCTATTTTCAACAACGTGGATGGAACTTGAAGATACTATACTAAGTGAAATAAGCCACACACAGAAAGATGAATACTGAATGATTGCACTTATATGTGGAATCTTAAAATCAACAAACTCTGAGGCGCCTGGGTGGCTGAGTCTGTTAAGTGCCCAACTCCTGATTTTGGCTCAGGTTGTGATCTTGGGGTTGTGAGATCGAGCCCCTCGTCAGGCTCCATGCTCAGCGAGGAGTCTGCTTCTCTCCATCTCCCTCTTTCCCTCCTCCTGCATGCACTCTCTCTTTCTCTAAAATAAATAAATAAATCTTTGAAAATAAAATAATACAATACAATAAAATAAAACAGGCAAACTCTTAAAAACAGAGTGGAAGGGTTATTGCCAGGGGCTGGGGAGAGTGGGAAATGAGGGGGTTAAAGGCCTCAAATTTTAATTATGCAAGATACTTAGGTTGTGGAGATCTATATGGCATGGTGCCTATAGCTGACAGTAGTGTACTGTGTATTTAAAATTTGCTAAGAGAGTAGATCTTACATTAAGTGTACTTACTACTACTACTACTAATAATAATAATAGGGTGAGAGAAAACTTCGGGAGGTGATGGATATGTTTATGGTCTTTATGATAGTGATGGTTTCATGAGGATAGGATATACCTATCCCCAAATGCATCAAGTTGTATACATTAAATATGTACAGCTTTTTATATGTCAATTATTCCTCAATTTTTAAAAAAGGACATATATGGAATTTAGGAAACTGAGGGTCTGATTTAAGAAAGCGGCAAAGGGAATTTTCAAGTTAATGGAAGGGATTTTCAGGGTCCTGAAGACCTGTGTAGCCAGTCTTGACAACTCCAGATTATAACTGGAGAAAGAAGGACTCCTAGAGGGTTGTCTTCAATAAAAATAATACAAGGAAATATCTCTTTAAACATTTCTGATTGACACTCTTGCCTGCCCTCTCCCCTCCACCACTGGAAGTGACTAAATTAGTGTAGTTTAGGAATTCTGAAACTGGCTGACATATTTCTACCCATATTATAGATTAGGAAAGCCAGGAAAAAATGTTATTGTTATTTCAAGCTTCTGGTTCCTTGGACTCCAGGTCAACTGCCCACTCCTGAGATCTATAATTAAGACATGATATTAAAATAACTCTTCACTGCTAAACACACAGGAATTAGAAACATCCCGTATTCATTTAAAGGTATTATAGAAGATCAAGAAGTCATACTCTTGAGAATAAAATGAGTAGATTTTTGGATTATCGTGGATTTAAATCTGAAGGTATAACTCTAACAGAATCTTTTAAAAAAATAAATCTAATAAATACCACTTAAGATTGAGGACTGGAAGAGAAGAAAACTGAAATATATTGGTCTCCTACTATGTGCCAAGTCTTTGCTCAGCATGTAAACGTGACACAGCATTATGATGTTTTGTAGAAGTGATAAAGATTTAGAACGCCTCCCCAAATCCTTGTGTTATTTGGTTCCTTTTCCTAGCTGGAGGGATACTAATTCACTCCTTGTTAGGAATTCTGAAACCATGGTAGGTAAGAGCCAAGTCAGAGAGATGGCCAGCTGGAGAGATCATGATTTTCCCTGGAAAGTTGTGGGATGTGGACCTTTTCCTTCGCCTATGATGTTTCTGTGTTTACTCATGAGTTGTTTTCTTCTTCCTCCCACTTTCCTTCCTCCTCCCCCTCCCTCTCCCCTTTCTCCCCCCTCTTCTTCTCCTCCTCCTCCTCCTCCTCTACCTGCTCCTCCTTATCCTTCTTCCTATAGCTGAGAAAACACATCCAGGAGAGTTCACTCACTTACCCAAGTTCATACATGTAGTAAGCTTTAGAACCTACGTTTGATCTTGTCTGACTAAAGAGCCCATACTTTACTTACTGTCATTTGTAATTATATAAAACTTACAACTTCTAAAGGCATTGACCTCTCCATAGTTTCATACTTACTGGCTCTGTTTTCTTGTGAAGCAGAACCACCATATCAGCCTTGAACTATCAGCCTCTCGACTTTTATATGAGGGAGAGATAGTTATGACTTATTTTAAACTACTGATATTTTGAATTTCTGTTACAGTCAAACCTACTTAAGTCAAAAGCAATTTAAGTCCTTTTATTCACAGAATATCCTATTATTTTATTCTTTTAATAAATATTGAGAACCTACCAGATTCTGGTTTCTGGGGATAGAATGATGAGCAATAAGAAACACAAATTTAGTGGAACACCCATTAGGAAATATCAAAGAAAGAAAATTTGCTATTCAAGGTAGTTAGGTCATTATTTTGTTAACTAATATATAAATGTAGATTTAAAAAAATCGTAAAAGCAAAATGAAAGAGCCGCTGTGGGAGTGAGATGTAGGGCAGGGAAGAGATTTCAGTGTTGGAGAGCCCTAGACATTTGGGGGGTCAATAACGCCTGGAGCTATAAAGCAAGGTGGAATAGGGTAGTTGATAAGACAAATTGCTTCCTTTCTCATTTTGCCTCATTCTCTGGGTCCACTGACATGGGCTTCCAATGCCAAGTGTGAACTGAGCTTTTGCATTCCACCTGGGTACCATTACCTTTTTCTTTGAGCTTGTCCGAGACATTTTGGGAAGGAAGAGAAGGTTCATTACCTAGGGATCCTTGAACAGCCAGCCTATTACATGGTTCTGGGAGTGCCCATAGAGCTCATCTTTGATTGCTAAATAGATGAGATATCACAGGTTTAAAATAACTTCATACCACCAAGGGTCACTTCAGAAGATGTTCTCAGCTGAGAGCTGCCATTCATCCTATGGTGGAAAAAAATCCACAAAGCTATTAGTAGCACAGGAATAAAGGCAGATGGAGAGAAAGAGCTCAATACCCAGCATCTCCATCTAAAAATATCTACTGTCACGGTGTTGTTCAGATGGCTATCACCTCAGGGAGGGAGGGAAATGGAGTCAGGAGGAAGGTAGGAGGAAAGAACAGGTAACAACACCACGTTCCTCATGTTCTTCTGGAAGCTGATATTTATTCAGTCATTCATTCTGCAGATATTCATTACCTATTATGTGCTACACACTAGGGAAAAAATGATGAAGAAGACAGACATGGTCCCTGCTCCTACGGATCTCACAAATAAGCAGAATGTGAAATAGACCAGAGCGAGCCTGGGAGAGGGCAGAGAAAGGTAAAGACGAAGGGCATTTTTCAAGTGCTCATGCTCTTCTTAGTTAATCCCCACAAACACTATGAAAGACATTATTATTATCACTGTGTCCATTGTAGAGAAGGAGACCAGGGCTCAGAAAGTTTAGGTAATCGCCCAAAATTGTCTGCTGAGTAGTAAGAAACAAAACCAGAATTTTCACCTGGATCAGTCTGACTCCATTATTTAAGTAATTGGTGCTTAGATGAATGTTGCTTGGTTTATCACCAGCAAGGGTCTGTCTTGGGCTGGCTTTCCTCTGAAGCTCAGCACAAACATTAGCTACACAAGTATTCTGGGAGAATCCATACTAGTTTTATTATTAACTACTATGAATATTATTTTATTATTATTATTTTTAATTTATTTTAGAGAAAGAGAGAGAGTGCAAATGGGGGGAGGAGCAGAGGGAGAGGGAGAGAGAGAATCACAAGCAGACTGGGCTCCATCCCACGACCCTGAGATCCTGACCTGAGCCGAAATCAAGTTGGACGCTCAACCACTGAGCCACCCAAGCACCCTTACAGTGAATATTATTAGGAGGATGAATCTACCACAATATATTAAAAAATGTTAAAAATCAAAGTCAGATAGAAATGGCATTAGAAATGTTTGGGTCATGCTTTTGGTAATTTAATTGGTTGCATTTTATGGCTATAGCGCTGGAGTTGGCAAATGGCTACTAAGAATTTTTACTACTCACTGTCCATGATTTGGACCTTTGGATATTTTTTTTCCTAATGGCAAAGTAATGGAACAGATTTTAATAATTCAATCAAATAGACATATCCATGCTATTGGAAAATATGGGCATATGAAGTTTTAGCCACTTTCCTAAGGCTTTACATTTATCACCTCATGTAATGCTCTCAACCTCTGAAATAGGTCTTACTAGCGGTCATTCCCATCTTACAAATGAAGAGATTCTGCCTCAGTGAGGTTAAGTAATTTCCTCCAGACCACACAGCTGGCAAATGACAGAGCCAGGATTTGAACTTAAGACTTTTTTACACCAGAACTTAGTGTATATTTTTTTCTCTCTCTTTTTTTTCCTACCTTCCTCCAATGGAAAAAGAAAGTCCTCTGCCTTTGATCTAATTATGCTAATCAGGTATTAAACAGTAATTGCAGAATACTATTCTGGGAAGTAGATTTAAAAAATGAAAGATTAAGGCATCTAGGTGGCTCAGTCAGTTAAGCGTTTGACTCTTGATCTCGGCTCAGGTTGTGAGATCAAGCCCTGCATGGGGCTCTGAGCTGGGTGTGGAGCCTGCTTAAAGATTTTCTCTCTCTCCATCTGCCCCTCCTCTGGCTCTCTAAAAAAATAAAAAATCAATTTCTCTCTGGTCCTGTTATTCACATCTTCACATTTGAGCATCTCAGTGGGAATTGAGATCACCATCTGGTCGGACTTGGGAATCCATTAGTCCAGGTGACCACAGGACTCCCTCTGGGGTGCCAGGTGATTAGATATTGGCCTTCAGGGTCAGCAGAACTGTGGCTCCCAGAAGGGGACATCTTGGCCCCATCCTGTGTCATTGACTACCATCTAGTGCATGGATGGGAACCCAGCTAGCTAACTGCTCCTCAGCCAGGCTGGTAGAATCCATTGTTTTTTCTGTTCCTCTTTCTAATCTATTTTCCCTATATGCCCTGAACAGGTTAAAGCAAAGCTAAGGCATTTCACTTCAACTTGAGCTTCCCCCCAACATGCTTCCCTTGTTGGTTCCCAGGTAACCCCTGAGGAGGTCTGTTGGACAGACGAGGAGCAGGGTTTCATAAACCTCACACACTGGCTATGTGTTAAGTGGTTCAGATTTGCTCCAAATTGGGCAAACTGGGATGTTTTCTGGAGGAAGATTAAGAAAATGAATCTGGACTACGTGGAGAATGAGAGGAGCCACTGCTGGGAAGGGGAAGCTTTTATTCTGAACGGAGGGGTCACTGACAGAAAGAAAAATCTGACCCTTTTCAGACGTTGAATAAGAAATGTGAGCTTTCTGCAGACAAAAAAAAAAAAAAGATGCCTTTGTAGTTTGCTGGGAATATATCTAAAAGATGTGCAGAGGGTACAGAGGGAACAAAGGAGAGAAAGAGAAATATGTGAGATTGAAGTAGAAGAGGGGGGAAGAGGAAGAGAGAGACTATAAATATAAACATGAATGAATATGATAAAACCAGGTCTTACAGAACATACCAGGAGCAATTATTTTATTTCCCCTTTTTCTGCCTCTCCTGTTTTCCCCTGGGCTGCTCAGGGCCATTCACACAAGCATTCCAGCCAGACTTAACCTACTTGGACACCTCCCAGTGTTCCTTATTGCTTTTACCTGTAGTTCCCTCTCTCCGACCATACTAGTAGGTTCTGAATATATTAGAACAAAGGAAAGTGCCTTGGGGGTCAGGGAATGTTGGTGCAAATTTCAATCTGCCGTACCTAGGTTATGTGACCTTGGGCAAGTCACTTCTCTTTACTGGGACTCAGTGTCTCCGTAAATAAAATGAAGGAATGGGATTAAATAAAATCTATCACCCTTTCTTGCTGTGAGATTCTATGGAGCTATTTGGAGGGCCACATAATTCCTTTGGGTCTCTTCTCCCTGGTGGCACCAGTGAACATGCTAGTCTCCCTGGCTTCCTCAAGCATCAGAATCACCTGAAATGTTTGTAAAAGATTAAAACAAAACAAAACAAAACAAAACCCAACCCCCATCCCAATCCACTGCTTCAGAATCTCCAGGGCTGGGTCCTGGGAAGTGGGGAGAGACAAGTGTCCCAAGTGAGTTTTGTTTTCAAGGAAGTTTGGAAAATAAGACGCTAAGCTAATTGGATGTCATGGCTGATACGGTTTGATGTGCTGTTTGTCCTAGTTAAAATATTTCCATTTTAAAAGAGGCCTCAACAGTCTCAACCCAAAGGTTATTATTAGTGTTAGTGAGAATAACATAGGGTAAGGGGAAAGTGTTTATTGAAAGCCTCCCTAATGCCTGGAAACAGCTAAATGTCTCGTGCTGTCACTAGCTATGTGAACTTGGTCATGCAAATAACTTCACTTCTCTATGACTTGGTTTCCTTATCCGAAATCCGGGTAAAAATAGTACCTACTTGCACTAGGAGAGTGTGTTGGTTGTTGTGATCGTTATATGAGTTTAGCACAGTGACTGGCACATAGTAAGCACTCAACATATATTCTTTCCAGTGGACCCTAGGAGAAATATATTGTTATCACCATTTTACAGATCTGGAAAGTAAACTGATGTGGGTCAAATTCGTCACCAAAATGGAGTTTACGGGCAATTTGTAAGTGATGCAAGTGGATTTGAACCCAGGTCTATGCTGACCCTAAAATTTCTGTTCTTTGGTTTATACCATTCAATCACCTATTATAGCTGAGTGGTGAGCCAGTCCTGGCTGAGTCAGATCACTGGTCAGTTCAGGATTCTATTTGATCAAAGTGGTTGTTGAAGCTAAGGGGATGATCCATTTCTGTTGGTAGAGGAGCACTTTCTTTAGGCTTTCAGGTGGCGAAGGTTCTTCCTTCATTGTCATGGTTTTGCTCAAGAGAGTTGTGCTGACTTGTCTTTTCCCTTGCAGGATTCATAATTCACCATATTCCCCCCTGACCAGCCCAGCTGCATCAGGTTTGATATGCACTTCTAGTTTGATCTCTTATTTATAAGAGGCAGTTTCCACAGACAAGTCAAGAGGCAGAGTTTTCCATCCCAGATGTGCATGTTTGATTTACTTTTTGGGCCTGAAACAGGGATGGTGGTTTGGCTTCTCTATATCCATGATCCATGGTCACATCCAGATGCAGAATTTGTACATTCTGTGAACATCACACTGGTTCCAGTATCTCACATTGGTGGCAGTGGGTTGGCATACTTGCTGGGCTCAGCTGTGACAATTCACATTTATAAAGTGCTATAGACTGAATGTTTGTGTCTCCCCCCCCTCCACCCAATTCATATGTTCAAGTCTTAATTCCCAAGATGATGGTATTTGGAGATGGGGCCACTAGGGAAGTAATTAAGGTTAAAGGAGGTTGTAAGGGTGGAACCCTGACCCCTTATAAGGAGTAGTGTCTTTATAAGAAGGGGAAGAGAATACATATTGCCCAAGAAATGTATATTTCCAAGCGTTAAGTTGGCCATTCCATATCATGTGAAGAACAGCACAGAACTTGCTGTGTTCCATGCTCTAGAACTCAGGGCTCTAGAACTCTTTTTAGTTGGGGGATCAGAAAAAAGCTTTTGAAAGAGGTACATTTGGTAGCAGCATAGAGCAGAGCAGAAGTCTCAAACTGGGAATTAGGGGGCTGAAATTGTCCACAAAGATGTGTGCTTTGTTTGGCCTGCATGTTGTTCTTTAATTTTTTTGATTGACTAAAAACAAACCCCAAATGCTGTTTGACCTTGGGCAATTCACTTCTCTGAGTGTCAGTTTTCTTATGTGTTAAAATACTTGCAAATTTGTTTGAGCACTAAATGAGATCATGTATACAAAAGCACACAGCACAAAGCAGGGCACATTCCAGGTGTTTAGGAAAAGGGAGCTTCTATTCATGAACATAGTAAGTACGCTAATCCATGTGAGATTTCCACCATGGAAAGTGTCAGAGCTTTTCACTTGGCTGATTTATAGGATTTATAGCGAATCATTTTCCAATTTGATCAGTTGAAAAGTGTTGCTGATGGATTATCCAATCCACATAATGGTCAAGTACCAGCCCAGTATGCCCACCCACCAGCTGTCATGAAGGCTTGATATTCTCCAAACATCATTTGGAGAAGCTGTTCCTTCTTTGAGTGACACCCCGAAAGCTATGATGGCTTGCCTTCAGGAATGTTGGCTTGCCTATTACTCACTGCCTTGGTCCATACTTGGTGTCCAAGACTTGCGTACCTTTGGATTTTAGACAGTATTTCCAAGAATGGTAGGTGTCTCATGGCTGAAATTCTTTGAGAGTGGGAAGGACAACTGTAAGTGGGATCGTGAAAGGAATGAACAGCTTGCCAGAGTCCTCTGTGTGGGAATCATCACTGGCATGCACCTGTTCTTCACTCCTTGAACTTCTGTCCTCCAATGTAAGGTCCTTCAGGTTAGAATCCATGAGCTACTCACCTTTGTATCTCTAATTCTAACACAGGACCTGGCACAGGGGCAGGGCCCAGTAAGAGTACTTGAATGTGCTTATGAATAATGGTTTTTTTATTTATTTTTATTTTTATTATTTATTTATTTATTTATTTTTAAAAGATTTTATTTATTTATTTGACACACAGAGAGAGAGACAGCGAGAGAGGGAACACAAGCAGGGGAAGTGGGAGAGGGAGAAGCAGGCTCCCCACTGAGCAGGGAGCCCGATGCAGGGCTCGATCC